>NC_141879.1:546612437-546923375 GCF_056163025.1 Triticum urartu | reverse complement strand
AATTTCAGGACATAGTTTGCACAAGGTACCTGACAGACAACGCGACCCTGCAGACACTAGAGCAAGCAGAACCAGCAGCCTCAAATAGACTAGCCGATGCCAACCGCACGAATGAAATCGTAGCCACAACAGAACCAAGAGAAAGAAGAAAAAAAGGAAGAAGAAGACGAAGAGAGGAAGAGAAGAACAAAATCAAGGGACATAGGCATTGACAAGAACAAGATAAAGCGGCAAAAACAGGTAAGTAAATACTAATGCATGGTGCCATGCGCACACTAAAGCAAACCCCTGTTTTCATACCTAAACTGAAAAGAATAGCCTTAATGCTTTCAGGAACATACCAATAGCACGCCAGGCCAAGATGAACTCCAACAGCAGGATGGTGTCAACAACCCCGAAAACACGAATGAACACAACAAACAAAGCAACCTCACAATAGACAATGCGACAACAACAACTACCCCAACACAAGCACAAGATACGATCGACGTTAGAACCTGTGAAGAGGTCAGTATGAACATCCATTTTTCCTTTCAAAACCGGATAGAGTTATAAGTGAACTGACAAACCTCCAACAAAATTTAGGCTCAGCTGAAGAACAATCAAGTCAGCAGCCCCGCCAAACAAATGCAAGAGCCTAACCCACAATCAACCGTTAGCATAACAAACGGCAAAGAAGAAGAACACAACGAAGAGGAGGTAACTTCCATACCCCACTATTACCCACACCGAGAACTCATAAATGGCAGGAAAGAAAGTGAACCGCAAACTCATATTGTTTGATCTCCAGGTATCACAAGCACTGCAAGACCAAGAGACAACCCGTGATGAAATTGAACCCCATAGTGAACCTCAAACAGACGAAGGGGTCACACAACAGGAACTTTGTGTACAAGAGATTTCCAGCGCCACAACATTGCAGATCACCATCACGAGTACAAAGGAGAAAGCGCAAGACATCCCAACAGATGAGAAACAAGAGACTGTTATACCTGACAAAGAAACAATAGATGCATGCACAAATAACCCAGTCATCAACACGGAGGTAAAAATTCAACAACATAACCACTTTTCAAAATATTTTTATGATGTCTGAACTACCTAATACACCCCGCCACGTCAATACAAAGATTATAAGGGATGCCTCACCATTTTCTTTGAATAAATATAGGAAAGAAACAAGTACGCTGATCTCGAAGATCAAGAACTTCAAACAACAACATCTGAAGAGGTTGAAGAGGTGAGGTTACAAAGCTCAGACACAAATGAAGTTCAATCTATAATTTCAATTTTTATTAAACAGGAAGAGGAAGCAAGCAAAAGCACTGGCATAGACATTCAACAAGAAAAACTAGAGGACAACATGAGACAAGGAGAAGCCGTAGTACAAGGAGTAGACAGTCCTGCAACTCCAGAGATAGAGGTCTTATAAAAAAATTGAAACTGAAACAGTCAGAAATGCACCCATTTCTTAAATATTTTTTGTGATGGTGCAGACACAAGAAGCTCAAGAAACCATCAACAATCAAGACCATCAAACACAACCAGGGGATCCCAATGAAGAACCCAAACATGTTCTTCAAACGATAGACAATAATGCCACTGAAGACCAAGCCACAAAAAATTCACTCACCAAACAACAGGTACAAGAGACAGCGGCAGCGTCAACGACTGAAAAGGTAAACTTACGAAACCTGCAACTATGAAATTATAAAATTGCTGCGTGCACAATCAAATAAACTTCAACCTGCCACATTTGTATTCACTCCAATGGACTCTCACTTTGCTGCCTCTATGTTTGAACAACTGCAAGAAAAAAACAAGGTCAATGACGATGAACAGCAAAATAAAGTGCAAGAGAAGGACCCAAAACCACCACTGAACGAAGAATCAGCAGTAACAACAACAAATACAGAGGTGAAAACACATAACACCTCTTCATGAACTTATAGTTGAAAAACATGCATTTGACATTTCACTACTTTCCTGCATAGCAGAGAGAGGAGACCAATGAGCAAAAGGAGGACACTGAAGAAGGGCAATATGTTCTTCAAAAGGCAGCCATCAACGTAACAGAAGACCAAGCCCAAAAATATTCACTCACCGAAAAACATGCAGCAGAGACGGCAGCAGCAACAACGACTGAAAAGGTAAAGTTACATACGTTGGTCCTATAAAAGTATAAAATAGCTATGTGGAACCTCAAATGCACTGCCACTTAGCCACCTCTGTGTTTCAAAAGCTACAAGATAAAAACGACGGCACCGGCGATGAACTACAAAAGAAAGAAGAAGAAGAAGAAGAAGATGCCCAAAAACCTCCACTCAATGAAGAACAAGCACAACATTCAGCAGCAACGATTGAGGAGGTAAAGTTACATAAGCTGATTCTACGAAAATATAAAGTAGTTCCATGAGAACTAAAATGCACTCAAACTTAGCAACCTTTATGATTGAACAGCTGCAAGACAAAAACATGACAGTGACGATGAACACCAAAACAAAGAACAGGAGGATACCCAAGAAACTACACTCGATGAAGAATGGGTGGAACAGTCAGCATCACCAACGACAGCTCAACATGTGAAGTTGCACAAAACATTTCCACAAAATTACACAACTTAATCACAATCAAAATAGCTCAAACAACGCACCAAACAATTCACGCTTTTCCCATCTGCTATAATTGAAATAAAGTAGCAAGTTCAATTATTTCAATGCTTTTTCAATGATAATGCAGAAACACGAAGAAGGCGACCATGGAGATACAAGTAATGAAGCAGACACACACATTGTTCCAGAGAAAGAAGAAGAAACCATCGAAGAAAACCCTACACTGTCGTATGATGGAAATTCCCCTGGCAGAGAGGTCAGTGCCAACCAGGTCGACTAAAAAACAAGACGGAAAAGACCAGCAGCAAGACACGACGGTTGACAAGGAAAAACATGATGCTAAGAAAGACACAGATGACTTATATGAGGATGCAGAAAAAACTGAACAAAAGGGTACAATGCAAAAAGAAGAACATAATATGCCGCAACAAGCAGGAGAACAAGAAAGGAACAACACTGGACATGATATATCTTCTAGCATCGAAGCAGGCAAACAATATAAACTTAATTGCTATCTTGTGATCTTGTGACTTGGAGTTATTTATATTAAATTCAAAACCATCGCAGGCACAATGGAGAAAGGGGACAAAGATAGTGATTCCGTCAACAAAGCCATCCAAGACCTGTACAACGCTTTATGCAAGCCATGGACACAGAGAGAAATGTAAGTTCATGAAACTAACACAAAACACATTATTACACACGATCATTTTGACTGTATCATGTGTAAACTAAAACATTTTTATAAATATACTTTGCAGGGATGAGCTTTTCATTACAATGAACAAGTTTGATGTCAATCTAGGCCATGTCGCCGAAAGTTTCAAGGTCGGTAATTCAGTACGCACCGAAGCAATCGAGCCCATGCTAACAATCTTGATAAAACAACTAAATGGCACAGGGAGAAAGATTCTGTCGTTAAGCAACACTGTAAGTAAAGATCACGGCAAAAGAATCACGTTTAAAACAATATATATGACTTTATAACTGAACTTACAAATTCCCTTTGTGTATCTGTGACAAAACAAGCAGCACTCGATAAAGGAAGCCGACGACGAAGATCCAATGTGCTACAAAAATAATGATCAAGAACACATTAGAAAAAAATTATTACCTGCTAGGCTTACATCATTTTTTAACATGCAAGAAGACGAAAAACTACAAGATTATAACATGGTAAGCAGATCAGCTTGCGTATATGTTATGAAAAGTTATCTTTTTATTTTATGTTTCTAAATATAAGAAGATTTCCAAATATTTTCTTTTTATTTTTTGTTTTGCAGTTCCTTCTACCATGTTCGTTGCGCGGGTTTGAGCAAGACGAAAATACAAGTCATTACTTCACCATTACAGTTAACATGCAAAAACAGCGCTTTGAACTCCTTGACTCTTCAACTGCATATCCAGGCACAATAGAATTCTTCCACAATGTAACCAGCAAATTAATGAAAATATGGTAGCACGTAAGCACAGAGCTACATCTTTCACAAAAAAGCATCGACCATTTCAAAAGGGTCAAAGTGCAGGTGCCACTTCAAGGAGAAGAAACGTAAACATTTCACTTCTTTGATTTTTTCAATACAAATTTCACTACTAAAATTACTGAAATAATTCTCTTGTTTCGTCTTTTCAATGCAACAATTACCACTACCATTGTTCCAACATTTCTCTTTTTTCCGTTTCTTGAATACAACAATCTTACTAGTAACATTCCTCTACATGCAGAACGGACTGCACATTCTATATGTACATGAACCTGAAGCACTACTCCAATGATGGAACAGCAGCAACCTTAAAGCCAAAACAAGTACCAGAATTGAGGAAAAAAATTCTATATCAACTAATCAGTCAACACAAAGGGAATACCAAACTGTCATTAATCAAGTGTACAACAGGTTAGTCTTTTCAGAACTAAATCTTAAATTTTGTCACACTAGAAGAAGTAATATTCTTTTTAAAAAATATATTATTATTTGATTCTAACAGATATGCTAAAGTATGAAGTCGATATGGGAGATAAAGAAATGCAACAGACAGAATGTTGCATACTAGAAGAGTTTCTGCCAAATCCCGAGCAAAAAGAACATATTATGCGTGCGACAACCACAAAAGAGCATGAAGTAATTGATATATCTAGTAAACACAAAGAGGTTATGGATGTCAGCAGCCACGCCATCGCCCAAGAATCTTACATAGACCACGAAGAAAAGGATCCACCAATAGAACCACATCAACCACCACCAGACGACAAGATACCACACCATGCTGAAGAGGAAACGGATGAGCAAAATATTAACAGCAATATCCCGAGCACAGAGCAACCTGAACAAACAGGAACTGATTTAAAAGAGGATGACAGAAGCAACGACGTACCAAATACACAAGAACAGGTTTCCGAGCAGAAAAAACAACACATTCTTCTTCAAGAAGAAACAGACTCGACAAGAAATCAGGAAGGCACCTCCAGCACCAACTCTTTAGACTTCCTAAAATACAAAACAACTAAAAAGCATGAAGAAGTTGATGAATTTATTTCAAACCTTGACCTAGACCAACTAAACCAATACGATATGCTTAAACAGATGGGGCAGACATTCGATGAAATCAAAACAACAATGATTTACCAGGAAGGCTTTGAGTTCAACAAAAATGCCACGCCGTATTTGACAAGCTTGCAGCAAGAATCAAGAGAACATTCAATGGGTCAATCATCTGAGAACTGCTCAGACAAGAAAATCTCGGCCAAGAAGAGACCGGTAAAGCCTTCAAGCAGGCTCCATGGAAAAATCATGATTCCTACTTTTGTCCCAGGAGATTTCAAATTTATGAACAAAGCCAGAGCACTTCATGAATACCTATTCAGCAAAGAAGGACAGGACGAATGCGGAGAGTAAGTACTTTCTCTTGTCACAACAAAAAAACAAAGAAATGTTGCCCCTTTTTTAACCAATCTAACTAATGTATTTCTGCTTGCAGTGTAAACATATATATTAGCTCGAAGTGACCCGATTGGATTACAGGAAAA
Source organism: Triticum urartu (assembly GCF_056163025.1). Taxonomy (NCBI): domain Eukaryota; kingdom Viridiplantae; phylum Streptophyta; class Magnoliopsida; order Poales; family Poaceae; genus Triticum; species Triticum urartu. The sequence continues at coordinate 546,917,738 of NC_141879.1, read as the reverse complement.
CAAATAGTGGAACAGCTATAGAAAGGAGATGATGGACAGATGGAGGGCTCCATCGCAAACGCATTATTCGAAGAATGGATAGTGCAACAACAATACAACACAACCGATAAAGCCATACTTCCTGCAGAATTTGCAAACGTATGAACTCCAATTTGACAAAAACACTTGCACCATTTCAGTGTTTACAAAGATTGAACTAAAAATTAGAAAACTTTTTGGTCGCAGATCGTGCTCAATGTTAAAATTGGAGAGGAAGGAGGACTAGCAGAATACAATGAGGACCAAGCATTGAAACAGTTCGACCCCTTGTAACAGGGAAGGAACTTTTAAAGAAGAAGCTGGTAAGTTAATAGAAATATACAAACATAATTCATTTTTCCTACAGATTGCACATTTACATGCCATTTAATTCTCTTGGAAAGAATGAACTTTAACTCACTCTGACTCCAAACACTGTAGATTATGATACCTCACAACACAGCTAAACACTACACACTGTACGTGCTCAACAAGTACACGAGCTCCATCGACATACTTGACTCACTGAATTACAGAAATGGAGACGGAAAGAATACATGGAAAACACACCATAAGGATCATCCAGAACTGGTACGTCAATTCAACCTTGTTTTCTAATTGGTTTTCCAATTCCTGCATTCCCTTGATTAATGCCAAAATACAACAATAACACCAAACCATAATCACAGATTAAAAGGATGCACGCACTCATGAAGAAGCATTATGGCGAAGCGGAGCTACGAGCCAACGGCGAACCGAACTAGTCGAGGATAGCAGAAACACCTAACAGAGTTTGCGTGCCAAAACAGCAGGGTACCCAATGCGGACACTTCATGGTCCAATTTGCAAAATACTAGAATGGCATTGATCTCATAAAATATGATGAGGATTTCAATGTAAGTGAATAGTACGAGAGCAATAATTTTAATTTTTACAAGCACCACTACTTGAATACTTAAATTATCTCATGAAAGAAAAATAAAAGAATATCCAATGACCTCCATGCAGCAAAGAAGCGTAGATGCCGAGTGGAAACCAGAGTTCCTTTTTACAGCCATATTTGGTGAAACAAACCAAGTAAAGTGCGAGGATCTACCTGGAAGAATCAAAGAATTCAAACCAGAAACTTCGAAGTTCTTTTACACCAACAAAGGTAAGAAAATCATTTCTACTTATCTTTTTTTGTAATAACCTACCCATCCCATGGTTCACCAATGTCTTTCGTATCACAAGAGCTTACATATTACATATCTGCTTCCGCTGACGAAAACAGATGAAACTAAAAGGGACAAAAGAAGAAGCACCAATCCATACCCAAAACATTCTCATTACTTCCAACACACAGTGGGGCGTCCGACCTCTTCCATCTAGTCATGAGCGACAGCTGGCAGGAAGAATACAAAAAGTGAGGTGTTTTCTATTGCACCTCAAAAATAGTTGGACAGAGGCCAAAAATAATGTAAAAGTTTGTTTCTCACTGACCGTGACCTCCAAAATTATTTAATCTCCCTGTCGCAGCCCGTCGTGCCACACCCACGTCACTTCACAACCGCGGTTCTCTAACCAATTAGTCGGACCCATGCCTCTGCCGACACACTTTTGTGCATCCATAGAGTGCACACCCGTGACTTGAGAAAACACACGTACGTGCCTATTGTGGATTCACCTTTTCTGCCTTTCGTGACTGAACCAACGTGCCTCACGTGCCTAAAGAAACATGCGCCGTGACTCTTACATGGTTCCACTGCCACGCCCGCGTCACTCCCGAGACTTCACAGCAATGCCTCTTTAACCGAGCATTCTAACACATGCCTCTCCCAACGAAGTCTTGTACTACATCCACATGATTGATACCCGTGCCTCGAGAAGCAGCATGTCCGTGCCTGTGTTGGCTTCAATTCCGTGCCTAATATGCTTACATCCACATGCCTGTAGAACCTGCACTTCCGTGCCTCGTGTGACTGCATGCACATGCCTGAAGAGAGGCTCCACTTCAGCACTACCACGTGACTTCGCAAACGTGCTACCTTAATTTCTGTGCCTACACGTACATGCACCCATGTGCCTCACGTGTCACTCGCCCAGACTCTTAAGTGCCCCGTAATGCCACACCCACGTGACTTCACGAACGTGGTTCTATAACCGAGAAGTCGGACCCTTGCCTCTGCCACCATATGTTTGTGCATCCAGAGAGTGCACACCCGTGACTTGAGAAAACACATGTAAGTGCCTCTTATGGATTCACCTTTTCTGCCTTCCGTGCCTGGACCAGCGTGCCTCACGCGCCTAATGAAACATGTGCCGTGACTCTTACATGGTCCCACTGCCACGCCCGTGTCGTGCCCGAGACTTCACAACCATGCCTCTTTAACCGAGCATTCTAACACATGCCTCTCCCAAAGCACTCTTGTACTACATCCACAGGGTTCATACCCGTGCCTCCAGAAGTAGCATGTCCGTGCCTGCGTTGGCTTCATTTCCTTGCCTGCGCTGCTTAAATCCACGCGCCTCACACGACATTGTCCTCCTGTGCCTGCGTCAACGTGCCTGTAGAACCTACACTTCAGTGCCTCGTGTGCCTGCATCCACATGCCTGTAGAAAGACTCCACTTCAGCACTACCACGTGACTTCACAAACGTGGTGCCTTCCATGCCTGACCCAACGTGCCTTTGTCGCTCCCGAGACTTCACAACCATGCCTCTTTAACCGAGTATTCTAACACTCGGACCCATGCCTCTGTCGCCACACGTTTGTGCATCCATAGAGTGCACACCCGTGACTTGAGAAAACACACGTACGTGCCTGTTGTGGATTCACCTTTTCTGCCTTCCATGCCTGAACCAACATGCCTATGTCGCTCCCGAGACTTCACAACCATGCCTCTTTAACCGAGCATTCTAACACATGCCTCTGCCACTGCACTCTTGTACTACATTCACAGGGTTGATACCCGTGCCTCAAGAAGCAGCATGTCCATGCCTGCGTTGGCTTCATTTCCGTGCCTCTGCTGCTTACATCCACCCGCCTCACACGACACTGGCGTCATGTGCCTGCGTCAACGTGCCTGTAGAACCTGCACTTCAGTGCCTCGTGTGCCTGCATCCACATGCCTGTAGAAAGGCTCCCAAGACTGTAGAAAGGCTCCACTTCAGCACTACCACGTGACTTCACAAACGTGGTGCCTTCATTTATGTGCCTACACGTACATGCACCCACGTGCCTCACGTGTCACTCGCCAAGACTCTTACGTGCCCCGTAATGCCACACCCACGTGACTTCATGAACGTGGTTCTGTAACCGAGTAGTTAGACCCATGCCTCTGCCGCCACACGTTTGTGCATCCATAGAGTGCTCACTCGTCACTTGAGAAAACAAACGTACGTGCCTGTTGTGGATTTACCTTTTCTGCCTTCCATGCCTGACCCAACGTGCCTTTGTCGCTCCCGAGACTTCACAACCATGCCTCTTTAATCGAGCATTCTAACACATGCCTCTGCCACCGCACTCTTGTATTACATCCACAGGGTTGATACCCGTGCCTCGAGAAGCAGCATGTCTGTGCCTGTATTAGCTGCATTTCCGTGCCTCCGCTGCTTACATCCACGTGCCTCACACGACACTGGCCTGTCCAATGGTTCTCTAACTGCCTGTAGAACCCACACTTCCGTGCCTCATGTGCTTCCATCTGGAAGTGCCTATAGAACCCACACTTCCGTGCCTCCTGTGCCTACATCCATGTGCGTGTAGAACCTGCACTTATGTGCCTCGTGTACCTGCATCATCCACATGCCTGTAGAGAGGCTCCACTTCTGCACTAACAGTCTCAACACTAAAAAAAATATTGTAGCACAAAAAAAAAACCCAAGCCAAGCATAACGAATCTTGATGCCCAAACGGACGGTTGAAGATTAGAGACGGTTCGATGGTTTCCATCTCTCCCTCCCTCTTCTACTAGCTTGCTTCCCCTTCCGCAAAGTAAATCTTGAAACCTTCATTACTCCCGCACGCTCTCCTCCTTCCTTCTGCACACAAACACAAACTCGAAATCAAGTTCGCGTCACCGGACAACCGCCACCGCGTTCGCCAACCACACTCAAATCCGACAAACAAACAGCCACACTCTACCCGCGACAACACCAATAACCCCGCCGGCTGCGGCGACCGACGGCGAGGACTTCAACAGTGGCGGCGGAAATCGCAACAAAAAAGGAGCAACGACACAATAAGCGGATGGAAGCGAAGAACACCGCACAAGCAACTGAAGGTAATTATCATTCTATCCCACTCCATTCCACTGGGCAGATCGTAGTGATTTTTCCACTTCCAGGAACAGCAACCCTAGCCACCGCTACCAAGGAGTTTCCTAATAACCTAAATCAATTTGCCTAACAAATTGAACTAGCGCAGAGATAAGATTTAATAGAAATGCTACTGCTCTCCGCCCTAGGATTTTCGCCATATGATTTGTGCTCAAAGGTAAAAAACCTGAAACATGAGTAACTAGAATACGTCGATAGATCCAAACCCCACAAGCATCCTGAGAGGCCTAAACTGATAACCGTACAAGATTTTCTACATCCCTTGTCCCGTCAATGTAACCGTTTTTCAAATTAAGTGCCTCTGCTGTGAAATACCGTGAATAAAGAATAGGTGTACCCTATGCTTCTAGGGATAAACAACCCGTGCCTCTCTATCCATGCAAATTTGTTTTCACACCATGCAGGGTTTTTTCCTGTGACACTCGACTCTGCTTCTAACACCTGCCCATTTTTTATGCAAGAATGACAAATCCTCACGAAGAAGCTAAAACCCAGCAAAATACTGACGAAGACCCTGCTGAAGAGCATGCAAATCAGCAAGCTCCTGTCAAAGGTTTGAGCAAAAAGTCTCCACTGTCCATCTACAAAAAACTATATTGAGAGTTATTAATAACTTAACTGCTATCCTTGACAACAATAACTTAAATATGTCTACAAATAAAACTATCTGCCACTTTTTATATATTTCTTTATAGAAAACATTAAGAATGTTCGCACACTATCTTGTTTTTAATTCAAAAACAGTTTAACTTACCCAATAAATCTTGAACTATCATTAATGATATTCCTCCAATTATGAAATATCACCTGCAGAGTGCATTTTTTCTCTCAAAAAATGCTTCACCCTTACTTCACTACCCCAGCTGCACTCATAACCATAATCATGGAAGACATATATTTTAAATGTGCATCAACTATTTTCGGACAAAAAGAACATCCTTTTTTGTTACCTGGTCATTATACAGGACACGAAGACGGTGATATTCACAGCGCAGAAACAGGCAGCATGTCTCCTCATTCATCAGAAAAGGACACAGAACAAAACATGAGGAACAAACCACCTGCAGAAGAAATGATAACTTACACCAGGCTCAACAAGAATAAACATCTAGCAACAAGCAAAAAAAGAGGAAATCAGATACAAGCACTGTTTTTACTCCTGGAGCAAAAAGGCAAAAGCAAAAGGACAATGCTGAAAACATCATCGACACTAGTACCTTGCAGCATCAGCCATTACCTCTAATGGTACTCCCGCCAACAGCACCAACCGCCACGAAGAAACAAGCTGAACGCAAGAAGAAAAACAAACGACGAAGGGTAGAAAAAGAACAAGACGATACCAACAGCAAAGGTTCAGATACCAATGATGACGATGATGACAGGGAACATGATGCATATTTCATTCCTACAGATGGCGATGATGCCGAAGAGCATGACACCGACGCAGAACATGACGACGATGTAAAAACACACTTATGTTTGGACTCAGGATCTAACGTTCCTTTCCAACGAAACCCTTTCATTTTGTCTTCTTAAATAGAACAAATCAGGACAGAAGGACAAAAAGAGAAGAAAGACACGCGGGAAAGAATTGGCAGCACCAACAGTTGATGAAGAACAGCAAGAAACAGTTGAAGAGAAATGCCAAATCAACGCAGGGGCAGCATTCGCTCATGTCAAGAAAGCATGTAATTTACTTAAAGACCGTCATAGGCAAGATATTAGGACGACAGGATTTGGCAGCATAGAGAACTGCAAAATAACGGGCTCCATCTACAGACCACTTGCAGCACACATCTACGACAACCTGGACATAGAAAGCATGACAATAACCTTCGGTGATGGTACCAAAGACAAGAAACTCAATATTACCAAGGAAGCTATACACAAGGTGTTTGGATACCCAAACGGCACGGAAAAGTCAGCACCAAGGCCAGCGAAGAGCCCAACTTCAATGAAAAAACTGATGTTAGACCTTGGCTTCAAACATACCGATTTCAGGCCAAAAGAACTGTTCACGGAGCTAAATGAATTGGTGGAACTAGATGACGAACAGTCAAACAGGAAATCAGTTAAAATATTTTTCCTTAATTTTTTCCACAATGTTGTCTACGGGTCAAGCGCCGCTATCTTCGCCCGACAAGCTATAATGGTAGATGACATGGACTATCCAGAGATGGCAAAGATGGATTTCTGCGAGGTAATCGTCAAATGTATTAAGGAAGAAGCCAAGATATGGCAGAAACACAGAAATTTGCCTCAGGAAGAAAAGAACAAAAATCATGTCAATTGTTTGGCACAGGGGCCAGTAATCATGTACCTCGACTCCCTGTTGCTGCCAACCGACACAAAAGAAATGTGGAAGATTGGAAAGACAATGGAGAAGACCTCATTACCTCGAGCAAACCATCTCAAAGAGAGTGACCTAGAGAAAATAGCTAGAGCAGACATTAAAAGGGACGAAAAAGCACGACCAGATGACTATGAATTTGGCAAAATACAGGTATAGCTATATTGTACATAAATCAGTCCTTCCCTTTTTGAAAATGGTTTCCATTCTAATTAACTACATTCCATCAAAACGATGTAGACATGGAAAGGAACAACAGAGATGATCTTCTATGCCAACACAACATCAACTTCGTCTTCAATTCGGCAGATAGCAGGAGAACATCGCAAACAACAACAACACCAGAACACGACCAAACTGCTACCACCTCCACCCAAACGCCGGCGCGAACCACGTGTCGGCACCAGTGGAAGCAGGGAACCAAACAAAAGCATCAGCACAGGAGCAGAAGAAAGATTCCAAAGGATAAAAAAATTGTTGGAAATAGTACTCCATGAAGCAGAACAGATACCCGCAGTAACCACCAGGGCTGAAAACCAATGCAACGAAAAGGAAAAAATACTAGATGAAAATAACAAGAACCTAGTCGTGCAACAGACAATTGCCCTGATGGATTGATTGGAACAACTCAGACAATTTCAGGACATAGTTTGCACAAGGTACCTGACAGACAACGCGACCCTGCAGACACTAGAGCAAGCAGAACCAGCAGCCTCAAATAGACTAGCCGATGCCAACCGCACGAATGAAATCGTAGCCACAACAGAACCAAGAGAAAGAAGAAAAAAAGGAAGAAGAAGACGAAGAGAGGAAGAGAAGAACAAAATCAAGGGACATAGGCATTGACAAGAACAAGATAAAGCGGCAAAAACAGGTAAGTAAATACTAATGCATGGTGCCATGCGCACACTAAAGCAAACCCCTGTTTTCATACCTAAACTGAAAAGAATAGCCTTAATGCTTTCAGGAACGTACCAATAGCATGCCAGGCCAAGATGAACTCCAACAGCAGGATGGTGTCAACAACCCCGAAAATACGAATGAACACAACAAACAAAGCAACCTCACAACAGACAATGCTACAACAACAACTACCCCAACACAAGCACAAGATACGATCGACGTCAGAACCTGTGAAGAGGTCAGTATGAACATCCATTTTTCCTTTCAAAACCGGATAGAGTTATAAGTGAACTGACAAACCTCCAACAAAATTTAGGCTCAGCTGAAGAACAATCAAGTCAGCAGCCCCGCCAAACAAATGCAAGAGCCTAACCCACAATCAACCGTTAGCATAACAAACGGCAAAGAAGAAGAACACAACGAAGAGGAGGTAACTTCCATACCCCACTATTACCCACACCGAGAACTCATAAATGGCAGGAAAGAAAGTGAACCGCAAACTCATATTGTTTGATCTCCAGGTATCACAAGCACTGCAAGACCAAGAGACAACCCGTGATGAAATTGAACCCCATAGTGAACCTCAAACAGACGAAGGGGTCACACAACAGGAACTTTGTGTACAAGAGATTTCCAGCGCCACAACATTGCAGATCACCATCACGAGTACAAAGGAGAAAGCGCAAGACATCCCAACAGATGAGAAACAAGAGACTGTTATACCTGACAAAGAAACAATAGATGCATGCACAAATAACCCAGTCATCAACACGGAGGTAAAAATTCAACAACATAACCACTTTTCAAAATATTTTTATGATGTCTGAACTACCTAATACACCCCGCCACGTCAATACAAAGATTATAAGGGATGCCTCACCATTTTCTTTGAATAAATATAGGAAAGAAACAAGTACGCTGATCTCGAAGATCAAGAACTTCAAACAACAACATCTGAAGAGGTTGAAGAGGTGAGGTTACAAAGCTCAGACACAAATGAAGTTCAATCTATAATTTCAATTTTTATTAAACAGGAAGAGGAAGCAAGCAAAAGCACTGGCATAGACATTCAACAAGAAAAACTAGAGGACAACATGAGACAAGGAGAAGCCGTAGTACAAGGAGTAGACAGTCCTGCAACTCCAGAGATAGAGGTCTTATAAAAAAATTGAAACTGAAACAGTCAGAAATGCACCCATTTCTTAAATATTTTTTGTGATGGTGCAGACACAAGAAGCTCAAGAAACCATCAACAATCAAGACCATCAAACACAACCAGGGGATCCCAATGAAGAACCCAAACATGTTCTTCAAACGATAGACAATAATGCCACTGAAGACCAAGCCACAAAAAATTCACTCACCAAACAACAGGTACAAGAGACAGCGGCAGCGTCAACGACTGAAAAGGTAAACTTACGAAACCTGCAACTATGAAATTATAAAATTGCTGCGTGCACAATCAAATAAACTTCAACCTGCCACATTTGTATTCACTCCAATGGACTCTCACTTTGCTGCCTCTATGTTTGAACAACTGCAAGAAAAAAACAAGGTCAATGACGATGAACAGCAAAATAAAGTGCAAGAGAAGGACCCAAAACCACCACTGAACGAAGAATCAGCAGTAACAACAACAAATACAGAGGTGAAAACACATAACACCTCTTCATGAACTTATAGTTGAAAAACATGCATTTGACATTTCACTACTTTCCTGCATAGCAGAGAGAGGAGACCAATGAGCAAAAGGAGGACACTGAAGAAGGGCAATATGTTCTTCAAAAGGCAGCCATCAACGTAACAGAAGACCAAGCCCAAAAATATTCACTCACCGAAAAACATGCAGCAGAGACGGCAGCAGCAACAACGACTGAAAAGGTAAAGTTACATACGTTGGTCCTATAAAAGTATAAAATAGCTATGTGGAACCTCAAATGCACTGCCACTTAGCCACCTCTGTGTTTCAAAAGCTACAAGATAAAAACGACGGCACCGGCGATGAACTACAAAAGAAAGAAGAAGAAGAAGAAGAAGATGCCCAAAAACCTCCACTCAATGAAGAACAAGCACAACATTCAGCAGCAACGATTGAGGAGGTAAAGTTACATAAGCTGATTCTACGAAAATATAAAGTAGTTCCATGAGAACTAAAATGCACTCAAACTTAGCAACCTTTATGATTGAACAGCTGCAAGACAAAAACATGACAGTGACGATGAACACCAAAACAAAGAACAGGAGGATACCCAAGAAACTACACTCGATGAAGAATGGGTGGAACAGTCAGCATCACCAACGACAGCTCAACATGTGAAGTTGCACAAAACATTTCCACAAAATTACACAACTTAATCACAATCAAAATAGCTCAAACAACGCACCAAACAATTCACGCTTTTCCCATCTGCTATAATTGAAATAAAGTAGCAAGTTCAATTATTTCAATGCTTTTTCAATGATAATGCAGAAACACGAAGAAGGCGACCATGGAGATACAAGTAATGAAGCAGACACACACATTGTTCCAGAGAAAGAAGAAGAAACCATCGAAGAAAACCCTACACTGTCGTATGATGGAAATTCCCCTGGCAGAGAGGTCAGTGCCAACCAGGTCGACTAAAAAACAAGACGGAAAAGACCAGCAGCAAGACACGACGGTTGACAAGGAAAAACATGATGCTAAGAAAGACACAGATGACTTATATGAGGATGCAGAAAAAACTGAACAAAAGGGTACAATGCAAAAAGAAGAACATAATATGCCGCAACAAGCAGGAGAACAAGAAAGGAACAACACTGGACATGATATATCTTCTAGCATCGAAGCAGGCAAACAATATAAACTTAATTGCTATCTTGTGATCTTGTGACTTGGAGTTATTTATATTAAATTCAAAACCATCGCAGGCACAATGGAGAAAGGGGACAAAGATAGTGATTCCGTCAACAAAGCCATCCAAGACCTGTACAACGCTTTATGCAAGCCATGGACACAGAGAGAAATGTAAGTTCATGAAACTAACACAAAACACATTATTACACACGATCATTTTGACTGTATCATGTGTAAACTAAAACATTTTTATAAATATACTTTGCAGGGATGAGCTTTTCATTACAACGAACAAGTTTGATGTCAATCTAGGCCATGTCGCCGAAAGTTTCAAGGTCGGTAATTCAGTACGCACCGAAGCAATCGAGCCCATGCTAACAATCTTGATAAAACAACTAAATGGCACAGGGAGAAAGATTCTGTCGTTAAGCAACACTGTAAGTAAAGATCACGGCAAAAGAATCACGTTTAAAACAATATATATGACTTTATAACTGAACTTACAAATTCCCTTTGTGTATCTGTGACAAAACAAGCAGCACTCGATAAAGGAAGCCGACGACGAAGATCCAATGTGCTACAAAAATAATGATCAAGAACACATTAGAAAAAAATTACTACCTGCTAGGCTTACATCATTTTTTAACATGCAAGAAGACGAAAAACTACAAGATTATAACATGGTAAGCAGATCAGCTTGCGTATATGTTATGAAAAGTTATCTTTTTATTTTACGTTTCTAAATATAAGAAGATTTCCAAATATTTTCTTTTTATTTTTTGTTTTGCAGTTCCTTCTACCATGTTCGTTGCGCGGGTTTGAGCAAGACGAAAATACAAGTCATTACTTCACCATTACAGTTAACATGCAAAAACAGCGCTTTGAACTCCTTGACTCTTCAACTGCATATCCAGGCACAATAGAATTCTTCCACAATGTAACCAGCAAATTAATGAAAATATGGTAGCACGTAAGCACAGAGCTACATCTTTCACAAAAAAGCATCGACCATTTCAAAAGGGTCAAAGTGCAGGTGCCACTTCAAGGAGAAGAAACGTAAACATTTCACTTCTTTGATTTTTTCAATACAAATTTCACTACTAAAATTACTGAAATAATTCTCTTGTTTCGTCTTTTCAATGCAACAATTACCACTACCATTGTTCCAACATTTCTCTTTTTTCCGTTTCTTGAATACAACAATCTTACTAGTAACATTCCTCTACATGCAGAACGGACTGCACATTCTATATGTACATGAACCTGAAGCACTACTCCAATGATGGAACAGCAGCAACCTTAAAGCCAAAACAAGTACCAGAATTGAGGAAAAAAATTCTATATCAACTAATCAGTCAACACAAAGGGAATACCAAACTGTCATTAATCAAGTGTACAACAGGTTAGTCTTTTCAGAACTAAATCTTAAATTTTGTCACACTAGAAGAAGTAATATTCTTTTTAAAAAATATATTATTATTTGATTCTAACAGATATGCTAAAGTATGAAGTCGATATGGGAGATAAAGAAATGCAACAGACAGAATGTTGCATACTAGAAGAGTTTCTGCCAAATCCCGAGCAAAAAGAACATATTATGCGTGCGACAACCACAAAAGAGCATGAAGTAATTGATATATCTAGTAAACACAAAGAGGTTATGGATGTCAGCAGCCACGCCATCGCCCAAGAATCTTACATAGACCACGAAGAAAAGGATCCACCAATAGAACCACATCAACCACCAGCAGACGACAAGATACCACACCATGCTGAAGAGGAAACGGATGAGCAAAATATTAACAGCAATATCCCGAGCACAGAGCAACCTGAACAAACAGGAACTGATTTAAAAGAGGATGACAGAAGCAACGACGTACCAAATACACAAGAACAGGTTTCCGAGCAGAAAAAACAACACGTTCTTCTTCAAGAAGAAAAGACTCGACAAGAAATCAGGAAGGCACCTCCAGCACCAACTCTTTAGACTTCCTAAAATACAAAACAACTAAAAAGCATGAAGAAGTTGATGAATTTATTTCAAACCTTGACCTAGACCAACTAAACCAATACGATATGCTTAAACAGATGGGGCAGACATTCGATGAAATCAAAACAACAATGATTTACCAGGAAGGCTTTGAGTTCAACAAAAATGCCACGCCGTATTTGACAAGCTTGCAGCAAGAATCAAGAGAACATTCAATGGGTCAATCATCTGAGAACTGCTCAGACAAGAAAATCTCGGCCAAGAAGAGACCGGTAAAGCCTTCAAGCAGGCTCCATGGAAAAATCATGATTCCTACTTTTGTCCCAGGAGATTTCAAATTTATGAACAAAGCCAGAGCACTTCATGAATACCTATTCAGCAAAAAGGACAGGACGAATGCGGAGAGTAAGTACTTTCTCTTGTCACAACAAAAAAACAAAGAAATGTTGCCCCTTTTTTAACCAACCTAACTAATGTATAAACTTTTTCTGCTTGCAGTGTAAACGTATATATTAGCTCGAAGCGACCCGATTGGATTACAGGAAAACAAATAGTGGAACAGCTATAGAAAGGAGATGATGGACATATGGAGGGCTCCATCGCAAACGCATTGTTCGAAGAATGGATAGTGCAACATAATACAACACAACCGATAAAGCCATACTTCCTGCAGAATTTGCAAACGTATGAACTCCAATTTGACAAAAACACTTGCACCATTTCAGTGTTTACAAAGATTGAACTAAAAATTAGAAAACTTTTTGGTCGCAGATCGAGCTCAGTGTTAAAATTGGAGAGGAAGGAGGACTAGCAGAATTCAATGAGGACCAAGCATTGAAACAGTTTCGACCCCTTGTAACAGGGAAGGAACTTTTAAAGAAAAAGCTGGTAAGTTAATAGAAATATACAAACATAATTCATTTTTCCTACAGATTGCACATTTACATGCCATTTAATTCTCCTGGCAAGAATGAACTTTAACTCACTCTGACTCCAAACACTGTAGATTATGATACCTCACAACACAGCTAAACACTACACATTGTACGTGCTCAACAAGTACACGAGCTCCATCGACATACTTGACTCACTGAATTACAGAAATGGAGATGGAAAGAATACATGGAAAACACACCATAAGGATCATCCAGAACTGGTACGTCAATTCAACCTTGTTTTCTAATTGGTTTTCCAATTCCTGCATTCCCTTGATTAATGCCAAAACACAACAATAACACCAAACCGTAATCACAGATTAAAAGGATGCACGCACTCATGAAGAAGCATTATGGCGAAGCGGAGCTATGAGCCAACGGCGAACCGAACTGGTCGAGGATAGCAGAAACACCTATCAGAGTTTGCGTGCCAAAATAGCAGGGTACCCAATGCGGACACTTCATGGTCCAATTTGCAAAATACTAGAATGGCATTGATCTCATAAAATATGATGAGGATTTCAATGTAAGTGAATTGTATGAGAGCAATAATTTTAATTTTTACAAGCACCACTACTTGAATACTTAAATTATCTCATGAAAGAAAAATAAAAGAATATCCAATGACCTCCATGCAGCAAAGAAGCGTAGATGCCGAGTGGAAACCAGAGTTCCTTTTTACAGCCATATTTGGTGAAACAAACCAAGTAAAGTGCGAGGATCTACCTGGAAGAATCAAAGAATTCAAACCAGAAACTTCGAAGTTCTTTTACACCAACAAAGGTAAGAAAATCATTTCTACTTATCTTTTTTTGTAATAACCTACCCATCCCACGGTTCACCAATGTCTTTCGTATCACAAGAGCTTACATATTACATATCTGCTTCCGCTGACGAAAACAGATGAAACTAAAAGGGACAAAAGAAGAAGAACCAATCCATACCCAAAACATTCTCATTACTTCCAACACACAACGGGGCGTCCGACCTCTTCCATCTAGTCATGAGCGACAGCTGGCAGGAAGAATACAAAAAGTGAGGTGTTTTCTATTGCACCTCAAAAATAGTTGGACAGAGGCCAAAAATAATGTAAAAGTTTGTTTCTCACTGACCGTGACCTCCAAAATTATTTAATCTCCCTGTCGCAGCAAAACTATATTTAGGCACATCCGCAGGGATAGTGAAAGCACGCAACTTACTGGAGCCCAACTGAAGGCAGTATTTGGTCCAAGACCAGCACAGACGAACATACCACATCATATGGAAAAGAGGGTCCTCGATGACATAGTAGAAATCTGGGAAAGTAGACAAGATTCAAAACAGGGTGACAGAGTAATATTAGGCCCAAACTTTGCATAGGTAAAATTTTAAAAAGCAAAATCTTGTCTATATTGCAACACCTACTCTTTTTATATTGTTACACAGCTCTTTTTTCTAACAGTTTTTTTCATCGTAATTATTGTTTGCAGCATATATTGGATTTAAAGCATCACAAAACTGGTATTAAAAAATTTAAGAATGAATTGCAAAAAAGAAAGAATCAGCTGGTTCCCATGTATCTCAAGGAAAATCAATGGAAAAAGCTCTCAACAGCAAACATGGTAACAACCCTTTCCTCCAAGAAAATAATCTGAAAATATGCGTTCTATTAAATTACTTTATATTAAACTATCATCTAAGCAACAAGTATTTTGTACACAGATATTCATTCCAATGGAGAAGGATGACCGCTATGTACTATATGTGCTGGACAAATACGAAAACAAAGTTCACATTATTGATCCTCGAGAAACGACTCCAGAGGAATTTGAGAAAGAAAAGATAGACGTAGATAAATTGGATGAAAAAGAAGCAAGTCGAGTTCTTCAGGAAAATGAAGATGCTGAAAAAGGAAGAGAAAGAAAGTTTCAGGAATATCATGTTCATAAGTTGGCAATCGTAAGCATTTATACATAACAATTTTTTCAGTTTTACAAGTTGCAATATAAAAACAATTAATTACAAAATTCAATATTCTCAGGTACCTAGGTTTAAAGAAGTCTTTGACACCATACTAGGACAAACAATGACTCCCAAGGGTACAAGATGGCAGATTCATACCGTGCAAGAGGTTCCAGTGGTAGAAAAGGGAGAATCAACATTTGCTGTTTTAAAGCTTGCATTCATCTACAATGGTGAAAAGTTTGTCCAAGACCTAGAAGATTTGACAGTAAGTTTATATAGATTTACTTATAAACAACTTATATGCACACACTCTAATAATATACTTCTCTTCTCGGCAAAATTTCACAGGATGAGGTCAAAGATTGGAGGGCAGAGGCAATGTACATTCTCTTAAGTAGCGAGATGAATCAAGTCAAAGCTAGTGAAATGGGTGACGAGATTAGCAAGATCTTGAGCAAAAATGAAGACTAAACCTTTTGATTTAGCCCGCGAGGCTAATTCTATCTAGACGTGACAATTTTTTATCAATAACTCACATTTCTATGTAATGTAGTTAGAAATTGCGTGTTCATGTTGAAAAGAGAACTATTTCGACAACAATGCCTTTTACATCATCAGAGAGTGCCAGTAAACTATAAACAACAACGCCTCTTCTTATTTGTACGACAACACTGACTCCCAAAACGAACCCTTACGCATGACTCTGGAGACCACCCTCCCGTGCCTCCAGAGGTGACAAGGCCTTTGCGCCACCAAACCCTGGGTCACCATGCCCCCAGGCAATATCCACATACACACACAGCCTTACGCGTGACTCTGGAGACCACCCACCCGTGCCTCCAGAGGTGAAATGGCCTTTGTGCCACCAAACCCTGGGTCACCATGCCTCCGGGCAATATCCACACACACATAGCCTTACGCGTGACTCTGGAGACCACCCTCCCGTGCCTCCAGAGGTGAAATGGCCTTTGTGCCACCAAACCCTGGGTCACCATGCCTCCGGGCAATATCCACACACACACATAGCCTTATGCGTGACTCTGGAGACCACCTTCCCGTGCCTCCAGAGGTGAAATGGCCTTTGTGCCACCAAACCCTGGGTCACCATGCCTCCGGGCAATATCCACACACACACATACCAAGAACGCATCAACCGTGGCAAGCTCCTACGCACACGTGACTTCACATGCTTCAAACCCGTGCCTCCGCAGGCAACATACCAATGCCTTCGTAGCATACATACATGTGAATGCACGCACAAACCTAGCTCGTAAATAGATGTGACTGCAATTACTTCAAACCCGTGCCTTCAGCACAACCTTCAGCACATGCTTCAAACACGTGCCTTCAGCACAACCTGCTATATAAAAATTAAACAAGCAGGTTCCCTCGCGTCGGAGGCGCCGTGCCACACCACGACCAACACACACTTCGACCTATGCCCCCCTTCAAGATGTTTATGAAAAATTGAACAAGCCGAAGGCGAGCCGGAGGTTCCCTCGCACCGGAGGCGCCGTGCCACACGACGACATACAATGCGCCGCACGTACCAGCACGCCGCATGACCAACACACCGCACGACCAACACACCGCACGACCAACACACACTTCGACCTATGCCCCCCTTCAAGATGTTTATGAAAATTAAACGAGTCGAAGGTGAGCCGGAGGTTCCCTTGTGCCAGAGGCGCAGTGTCACACGACGACGTACAACGCACCGCACGAACCAGCATGCCGCACGACCAATGCGCCGCACAACCAACACACACTTCGACCTATGCCCTCCTTCAAGATGTTTATGAAAATTAAACAAGCCGAAGGCGAGCCGGAGGTTCCCTCGCGCCGGAGGTGCCGTGTCACACGATGACGTACAAAGCGCCGCACGAACCAGCATGCCGCATGACCAACACGATGCACGACCAACACACACTTCGACCTATCCCCCCCTTCAAGATGCTTATGAAAAACTGAACGAGCTGAAGGCGAGCCAGATGTGCTTTTCTTCAATTTAGTAAAGTTATTATACACCCGTGCCTATCCTAGTGTTCAGTTGTGCCTATAAAGAAGTCACACGATTGAATGATTCCGAAGACTGCTGTTTTACATTAAAAAGTTGCTTTTTTTCTTTACTTGAAAGGTGACATTTGATAGTGTTGGTAGTCCCCGCCCGTAACTACCCCATAAATCTCCATTACCCGGAAATATAATGGGAACAAAAAGGGAAACGGGAAAGGGAAACAGGGAACCAACCTTGCGAGCCGGTTTTTTTTGTGTTTTCACGCGGAAAGGGAAAACGGAAAATTCTGGTAGTTCGAGGGTCAAATTGCAAAACACACCAAACCACAAACCGGAAAGGTAAAACCGGGAACCAACCGCGCAACTGGTTTTCCCTTGCGGGAGCGCTCCGCGCGCGACACTTGGCACGCACGGAGCACTCCGGAACCGCTCGTTACGAGCGCTCCGAAGGAGCACTCGTTAACTAGTTGCTCCCCTCTTCTTAGCCCAACTCCAACACGCGACCCCATCCTGTCCGTCCGTGTTCATATGGGCCAAAATGGACAGATTACACGGCCCAACGCACGGCTGTATCCTCAAATTTTGTCCGTTTTGTGTCCGGTCCACTCATTTCCGTCGCAAACTTGCGCCCGGTTTGCGTCCAAACGGACGCCGAACGGACGGGCACCTCACCCACCATGGGACGCGTGGCGGCCGTCCACCTACCTCCACCGCCCAAATTGAATGCGCATGCACGACGGGACTCGGCTGTCATTGACATGGGCATGGGGTCGCCGTCCTTCTTAATGTGGAAGCTATGGACCGACCACTCCACAACTTCCACTTCCAAGCCGGCCTGCCTCTGTTGGGGAACATAGCAATAATTCAAAAAATTTCCTACGTGTCACCAAGATCAATCTACGAGATGCTAGCAACGAGAAAGAGGGAGTGCATCTTCATACCCTTGAAGATCGCTTAGCGGAAGCGTTACAAGGAACGCAAATGATGGAGTCGTACTCGCGGCAATTCAAATCACGGAAGATCTGATCCAGCGCCCAACGGGACGGCGCCTCCGCGTTCAACACACGTACAGCCCGGGGACGTCTCCTCCTTCTTGATCCAGCAAGAGGAAAGGAGAAGTTGAGGGAGATCTCCGACAACATGATGGCGTGGTGGTGATGGAGCTCGTGGTTCTCCGGCAGGGCTTCGCCAAGCACTATGGAGGAGGAGGTGTTGGAGAGGGGGAGGGGCTGTGCCAGGGGAAGGGTATGACAGCCCTCCCAACCCCCTACTATTTATAGGGGAAGGGGAGAGGGGGCTGCCCCCAGATCCCATCTACAAGGGGGGGCAAGGGGGACTTGCCCCCCAAGTCAGGTGGGAGGCGCCCCCACCCCCTAGGGTTTCTAACCCTATGCGCCTAGGGCCCCTTGGGGGGGGGGGCGCACCAGCCCACCAGGGGCTGGTTCCCTCCCTTGTTCAGCCACTAGGCCCACCGGGGCAGGTGGCCTCACCCGGTGGACCCCCGGACACCTTCCGGTGGTCCCAATACAATACGGATAACCCCTAAAATTATTTCGGCGACTGAAACAAGACTTCCCATATATAATTCTTCACCTCCGAACTTTTCTGGAACTCCTCGTGACGTCCGGGATCACATCCGGGACTCCGAATAACCTTCGGTAACCACATAGTATTTCCCATAACAACTCTAGTGTCACCGAACCTTAAGTGTGTAGACCCTGCGGGTTCGGGAACCATGCAGACATGACCGAGACATCTCTCTGGCCAATAACCAACAGCGGGATCTGGATACCCATGTTGGCTCCCACATGTTCCATGATGATCTCATCGGATGAACCACTATGTCGGGGATTCAATCAATCACGTATACAATTCCCTTTGTCCATCGGTATGTTACTTGCCTGAGATTCGATCATCGGTATCTCTATACCTCGTTCAATGTCATTACCGGCAAGTCTCTTTACTCGTTCCGTAATGCATGATCCCGTGTCTAACTCCTTAGTCACATTGAGCTCATTATGATGATCCATTACCGAGTGGGCCCAGAGATACCTCTTCGTCATACGGAGTGACAAATCCCAGTCTTGATTCATGCCAACCCAACAGATACTTTCGGAGATACCTATAGTGCACCTTTATAGCCACCCAGTTACGTTGTGACGTTTGGTACACCCAAATCATTCCTACGGTATTTGGGAGTTGCACAATCTCATGGTCTAATGGAAATGATACTTGACATTAGAAAAGCTTTAGCAAACGAACTACACGATCTTGTGCTACGCTTAGGATTGGGTCTTGTCCATCACATCATTGCATCCAATGTCCATGGTCAGGAAACCATGACCATCTATTGATCAACGAGCTAGTCAACTAGAGGTTTACTAGGGACATATTAGGATCTATGTATTCACACATGTATTACAGTTTCCGGTTAATACAATTATAGCATGAATAATAGACAATTATCATGAACACGGAAATATAATAATAACCACTTTATTATTGCCTCTAGGGAATATTTCCAACAGTCTCCCACTTGTACTAGAGTCAATAATCTAGTTACATTGTGATGAATCCAACACCCATAGAGTTCTGGTGTTGATCATGTTTTTCTCGCGGAAAAGGTTGAGTCAACGGATCTGCGACATTCAGATCCATATGCACTTTACAAATATCTATGTCTCCATCCTGAATATATTCATGGATGGAGTTGAAGCGATGCTTGATATGCCTGGTCTTCTTGTGAAAACTGGGCTCCTTGGAAAGGGCAATAGCTCCAGTGTTGTCACAGAAGAGAGTCATCGAGCCCGACGCATTGGGAATAACTCCTAGGTCGGTGATGAACTCCTTCATCCAGATTGCTTCCTGTGCTGCCTCCGAGGCTACTATGTACTCCGCTTCACAT
Source organism: Triticum urartu (assembly GCF_056163025.1). Lineage (NCBI taxonomy): Eukaryota > Viridiplantae > Streptophyta > Magnoliopsida > Poales > Poaceae > Triticum > Triticum urartu. Next base: position 546,897,521 of record NC_141879.1, on the reverse strand, counting down.
GTAGATCCCGCCACGATGCTTTGCTTGCAAATACACCAGCTGACTGCCCCACCATTCAAAATGTACACGTATCCGGTTTGTGACTTGGAGTCATCCAGATCTGTGTCGAAGCTAGCATCAACGTAACCCTTTACGACAAGCTCTTCGTCACCTCCATAAACGAGAAACATATCCTTAGTCCTTTTCAGGTACTTTAGGATATTCTTGACCGTTGTCCAGTGTTCCATACTGGGATTACTTTGATACCTCCCTACCAAACTTACGGCAAGGTTCACATCAGGTCTGGTACACATCATGGCATACATAATAGACCCTATGGCTGAGGCATAGGGGATGACACTCATCTTTTCTCTATCTTCTGCCGAGGTCGGGCATTGAGTTGTGCTCAATTTCACATCTTGCAATACAGGCAATAACCCCTTCTTGGACTGATCCATATTTAACTTCTTCAATATCTTGTCAAGGTACGTGGTTTGCAAAATACCAATGAGGCGTCTTGATCTATCTCTATAGATCTTGATACCTAATATGTAAGCAGCTTCTCTAAGGTCCTTCATTGAAAAACACTTATTCAAGTAGGCTTTTATGCTTTCCAAAAGTTCTATATCATTTCCTATCAATAGTATATCATCTTCATATAATATGAGAAATGCTACAGAGCTCCCACTCACTTTCTTGTAAACACAGGCTTCTCCATAAGTCTGCATAAACCCAAACGCTTTGATCATCTCATCAAAGCGAATGTTCCAACTCCGAGATGCTTGCACCAGCCCATAGATTGAGCGCTGGAGCTTGCATACCTTGTAAGCATTCTTAGGATCGACAAAACCTTCCGGCTGCATCATATACAATTCTTCCTCAAGGAAACCATTAAGGAATGTCGTTTTGACGTCCATTTGCCATATCTCATAATCATAGAATGCAGCAATTGCTAACATGATTCGGACGGACTTCAGCTTTGCTACGGGTGAGAAGGTCTCATCATAGTCAACCCCTTGAACTTGTCGATAACCCTTAGCGACAAGCCAAGCCTTATAGATGGTCACATTACCATCCGCGTCAGTCTTCTTCTTAAGGATCCATTTATTCTCTATGGCTTGCCGATCATCGGGCAAGTCTGTCAAAGTCCATACTTCATTTTCATACATGGATCCTATCTCGGATTTCATGGCTTAAAGCCATTTGTTGGAGCCCGGGCCCGCCATCGCTTCTTCATAGTTCGAAGGTTCACCATTGTCTAACAACATGATTTACAGGACAGGTTTGCCATACCACTCTGGTGCGGAACGTGTCCTCATGGACCTGTGAAGTTCAGTAGCTTGATCCGAAGTTTCATGATCATCATCATTAACTTCCTCTCTAGTCGGTGCAGGCACCACAGAAACATCTTCCTGAGCTGCGCTACTCTCTAGTTCAAGAGGCAGTACCTCATCAAGTTCTACTTTCCTCCCACTTACTTCTTTCGAGAGAAACTCTTTCTATAGAAAGGATCAATTCTTGGCAACAAAGATCTTGCCTTTGGATCTGAGGTAGAAGGTATACCCGATAGTTTCCTTAGGGTATCCTATGAAGACACATTTTTCGACTTGGGTTCGAGCTTTTCAGGTTGAAGTTTCTTGACATAAGCATCGCATCCCCAAACTTTCAGAAATGACGGCTTAGGTTTCTTTCCAAACCATAATTCATACGGTGTCGTCTCAACGGATTTTGATGGAGCCCTATTTAAAGTGAATGCGCCAGTCTCGAAAGCATAACCCCAAAATGATAGCGGTAGATCGGTAAGAGATATCATAGATCACACCATATCCAATAGAGTGTGATTATGATGTTTGGACACACCATTTCGCTGAGGTGTTCTAGGCGGCATGAGTTGTGAAACAATTCCACATTTCCTTAAGTGCGTGCCAAACTCGTTACTCAAGTATTCTCCTCCATGATCTGATCGTAAGAACTTTATTTTCCTGTCACGTTGATTCTCTAACTCACTCTGAAATTCCTTGAACTTTTCAAAGGTCTCAGACTTGTGTTTCATTAAGTAGACATACCCATATCTACTTAAGTCATTAGTGAGGGTGAGAACATAACGATAGCCCACACGAGCCTCAACGCTCATTGGACCGCACACATCAGTATGTATGATTTCCAATAAGTTGGTTGCTCGATCCATTGTTTCGGAGAATGGAGTCTTGGTCATTTTGCCCATGAGGCATGGTTCGCACGTGTCAAATGATTCATAATCAAGAGACTCCAAAAGTCCATTTGCATGGAGTTTCTTCATGCGTTTGACACCAATGTGACCAAGGCGACAGTGCCACAAGTATGTGGGACTATCATTATCAACCTTACATCTTTTGGCATTCACACTATGAAGATGTGTAACATCACGTTCAAGATTAAATAAAAATAAACCATTACTAGCGGGGCATGACCATAAAACATACCTCTCATATAAATGGAACAACCATTATTCTCGGATTTAAATGAGTAGCCATCTCACATTAAACGAGATCCACATACAATGTTCATGCTCAAAGCTGGCACTAAATAAGAATTATTGAGGTTTAAAACTAACCTCGTAGGTAGATGTAGAGGTAGCGTGCCAACGGCGATCACATCGACCTTAGAACCATTCCCGACGCGCATCGTCACCTCGTCCTTCGCCAGTCTCCGCTTATTCCGCAGCTCCTGTTTTGAGTTACAAATATGAGCAACCGCACCGGTATCAAATACCCAAGAGCTACTATGAGCGCTGGTAAGGTACACATCAATAACATGTATATCACATATACCTTGGGCGTTGCCGGCCTTCTTATCCGCTAAGTACTTGGGGCAGTTCCGCTTTCAGTGACCATTTCCCTTACAATAAAAGCACTGAGTCTCGGGATTGGGTCCATTCTTTGGCTTCTTTCCGACAACTGATTTACCGGGCGCGGCAACTCCCTTGCCGTCCTTCTTGAAGTTCTTCTTACCCTTGCCTTTCTTGAAACTAGTGGTTTTATTCACCATCAACACTTGATGTTCCTTTTTGATTTCCACCTTCACTGATTTCAGCATTGAATATAACTCAGCAATGGACTTCTCCATCCCTTGCATATTGTAGTTCATCACAAAGCTCTTGTAGCTAGGTGGAAGCGACTGGAGGATCCTGTCAATGACCGAGTCATCTGGAAGATTAACTCCCAGCTGAGACAAGCGGTTGTGCAACCCAGGCATTTTGAGTATATGCTCGCTGACAGAATCGTTTTCCTCCATCTTACAACTGTAGAACTTGTCGGAGACTTCATATCTCTCGACCCGGACATGAGCTTGGAAAACCATTTCAGCTCTTGGAACATCTCATATGCTTCGTGTTGCTCAAAACGCTTTTGGAGCCCCGGTTCTAAGCTGTAAAGCATGCCGCACTGAACCAGGGAGTAATCATCACTATGCGACTGCTAGGCGTTCATAACATCTTGAGTTGCTGGGAAAATGGGTGCGTCACCTAGAGGTGCCTTCAAGGACATATGCTTTTTTGGCAGCTATGAGGATGATCCTCAAGTTACGGACCCAATCCGTATAGTTGCTACCATCGTCTTTCAGCTTGGTTTTCTTTAGGAACGCGTTGAAGTTGAGGGCAACATTAACGTGGGCCATTTGATCTACAAGACATATTGTAAAGACATTTTTGACTAAGTTCATGATAATTAAGTTTATTTAATAAAATTATTTAATGACTCCCACTCAGATAGACATCCCTCTAGTCATCTAAGTGATACATGATCCGAATCGACTAGGCTGTGTTCGATCATCATGTGAGACGGACTAGTCATCAACGGTGAACATCTCCATGTTGATCGTATCTACTATACGACTCATGTTTGACCTTTCGGTCTCTCGTGTTCCGAGGCCATGTCTGTACATGCTAGGCTCGTCAAGTCAACCTTAGCGTTTTGCATGTGTAAATCTGGCTTACACCCATTGTATGCGAATGTTAGAATCTATCACACCCGATCATCACGTGGTGCTTCAAAACAACGAACCTTCGCAACCGTGCATAGTTAGGGGGAACACTTTTCTTGAAATTTTAGTGAGGGATCATCTTATTTATGCTACCGTCGTTCTAAGAAAATAAGATGTAAACATGACAAACATCACATGAAAATCATAAAGTGACATGATATGGCCAATATCATCTTGCGCCTTTGATCTCCATCTTCGAGGCGCGGCATGATCACCATCATCACTGGCATGACACCATGATCTCCATCATCGTGTCTTCATGAAGTTGTCTCGCCAACTATTACTTCTACTACTATGGCTAACGGTTAGTGATAAAGTAAAGTAATTACATGGCGTTTTCATTGACACGTAGGTCATACAATAAATTAAGACAACTCCTATGGCTCCTGCCGGTTGTCATACTCATCGACATGCAAGTCGTGATTCCTATTACAAGAACATGATCAATCTCATACATCACATATCATTCATCACATCCTTTTGGCCATATCACATCACATAGCATACCCTGCAAAAACTAGTTAGACGTCCTCTAATTGTTGTTGCATGTTTTACATGCCTGCTATGGGTTTCTAGCAAGAACGTTTCTTACCTACGCAAAAGCCACAACGGTGATATGCCAATTGCTACTTACCCTTCATAAGGACCCTTTTCATCGAATCCGATCCGAGTAAAGTGGGAGAGACAAACACCCGCTAGCCACCTTATGTATCAAGTGCATGTTAGTCGGTGGAACCAGTCTCACATAAGCGTACGTGTAAGGTCGGTCCGAGCCGCTTCATCCCACAATGCCACCGAATCAAGATAAGACTGGTAACGGTAAGCAAATTGAACAAATCATCGCCCACAACTACTTTGTGTTCTACTCGTGCATAGAATCTACGCATAGACCTAGCTCATGATGCCACTGTTGGGGAACGTAGCAATAATTCAATAAATTTCCTACGTGTCACCAAGATCAATCTAGGAGATGCTAGCAACGAGAGAGAGGGAGTGCATCTTCATACCCTTGAAGATCAGAAGCGTTACAAGGAACGCGGATGATGGAGTCGTACTCGCGGCGATTCAAATAGCGGAAGATCCGATCCAGCAATGAAGGGACGGCACCTCCGCGTTCAACACACGTACAGCCCGGGGACGTATCCTCCTTATTGATCCAGCACGGGGAGAGGAGAAGTTGAGGGAGAACTCTGATCGCACGACGGCATGGTGGTGATGGAGCTCGTGGTTCTCCGCAGGGCTTCGCCAAGCACTATGTAGGACGAGAAGGTGTTGGAGAGGGGGAGGGGCTACGCCAGGGGAAGGGTATGGCAGCCTTCCCAATCCCCCACTATTTATAGGCGAAGGGGAGAGGGGGGCGCCCCCAGATCCCATCTACAAGGGGGGGCAAGGGGGGACTTGCCCCCCAAGTTAGGAGGGAGGCGCCCCACCCCCTAGGGTTTCTAACCCTAGGCGCCTAGGGCCCCTTGGGGGGAGGGGGTGCACCAGCCCACCAGGGGCTGGTTCCCTCCCTTGTTCAGCCCACTAGGCCCACCGGGGCAGGTGGCCCCACCTGGTGGACCCCCGGACACCTTCCGGTGGTCCCGGTACAATACCGATAACCCCTAAAATTATTTCGGCGACTGAAACAAGACTTCCCATATATAATTCTTCACCTCCGAACTTTTCCGGAACTCCTCGTGACGTCCGGGATCACATCCGGGACTCCGAATAACCTTCGGTAACCACATAGTATTTCCCATAACAACTCTAGTGTCACCGAACCTTAAGTGTGTAGACCCTGCGGGTTCGGGAACCATGCAGACATGACCGAGACATCTCTCTGGCCAATAACCAACAGCGGGATCTGGATACCCATGTTGGCTCCCACATGTTCCATGATGATCTCATCGGATGAACCACTATGTCGGGGATTCAATCAATCACGTATACAATTCCCTTTGTCCATCGGTATGTTACTTGCCTGAGATTCGATCATCGGTATCTCTATACCTCGTTCAATGTCATTACCGGCAAGTCTCTTTACTCGTTCCGTAATGCATGATCCCGTGTCTAACTCCTTAGTCACATTGAGCTCATTATGATGATCCATTACCGAGTGGGCCCAGAGATACCTCTTCGTCATACGGAGTGACAAATCCCAGTCTTGATTCATGCCAACCCAACAGATACTTTCGGAGATACCTATAGTGCACCTTTATAGCCACCCAGTTACGTTGTGACATTTGGTACACCCAAAGCATTCCTACGGTATCCGGGAGTTGCACAATCTCATGGTCTAATGGAAATGATACTTGACATTAGAAAAGCTTTAGCAAACGAACTACATGATCTTGTGCTACGCTTAGGATTGGGTCTTGTCCATCACATCATTGCATCCAATGTCCATGGTCAGGAAACCATGACCATCTATTGATCAACGAGCTAGTCAACTAGAGGCTTACTAGGGACATATTAGGATCTATGTATTCACACATGTATTACAGTTTCCGGTTAATACAATTATAGCATGAATAATAGACAATTATCATGAACACGGAAATATAATAATAACCACTTTATTATTGCCTCTAGGGCATATTTCCAACAGCCTCCTCCATTCCAACAAGAGCAAACCCTAGCCACCTTCCCACCTCGTGCCTCGCTCACGCACCTCACCGTCGACGCCATGGGCTGGCATTGGATCACGGGGAAGCACGACCGCAAGGCCGACTCCTCCTCAGGCCGACGCCGCTCCAGCAGATGCGCTCGCCCGCACTTCCTTCTCCTTCGTCGTCTCTGCCACCTGCGCCGCCAGCATTCAAGATGGCGCTGCCAGCCGCCGGGCATCACCACAGGCGACGCCGGTGCCGTGGGGAGATGACCAAATAACTGGTATCTCTCTGCCGACCGCGCGCCGATCCCTCCAGTGCCCGTGAGTGGCCACGTCCGTCGTGAGGAGGTCAACCGACGACGCCGACGCCTCCCACCGGATCTACTGGCGGACTCCAAGTACGCTATAGATTCACCGCTATGGGACACCTGGCTCCGCGACGTGCACGACCAGCGGCGGCAATCCTTTTGTGTCGTCTATCCTCCTAGCCCGCGCCGCCCGCGTCCTCTGATGGAAATATGCCCTAGAGGCAATAATAAAATGGTTATTATTATATTTCCTAAATCATGATAAAGGTTTATTATTCATGCTAGAATTGTATTGACCGAAAACATAAATACATGTGTGTATACATTTACAAATAGCGTGTCCCTAGTGAGCCTCTACTAGACTATCTCGTTGATCAAAGATGGTTAAGGTTTCCTAACCATAGACATAAGTTGTCATTTGATAACAGGATCACATCATTAGGAGAATGATGTGATGGACAAGATCCATCCGTAAGCTTAGCATTTGATCGTTCAGTTTATTGCTATTGCTTTCTTAATGTCTAATACATATTACTTTGACTATGAGATTATGCAACTCCCGGATACCGGAGGAATGCCTTGTGTGCTATTGTCAGTGTCAAAACCGGCGGATCTCGGGTAGGGGGTCCCGAACTGTGCGTCTAGGCGGATGGTAACAGGAGACAAGGGACACGATGTTTTTACCAAGGTTCGGGCCCTCTTGATGGAGGTAAAACCCTACGTCCTGCTTGATTAATATTGATGATATGGGTAATACAAGAGTAGATCTACCACGAGATCAAGGAGGCTAAACCCTAGAAGCTAGCCTATGGTATGATTGTTGTTCGTCCTACGGACTAAAACCCTCCGGTTTATATAGACACCAGAGAGGGCTAGGGTTACACAGAGTCGGTTACAATTGTAGGAGATCTACATATCCGTATCGCCAAGCTTGCCTTCCACGCCAAGGAAAGTCCCTTCCGGACCTGGGACGAAGTCTTCAATCTTGTATCTTCATAGTCCAGGAGTCCGGCCGAAGGTATAGTCCGGCTATTCGGGCACCCCCTAATCTAGGACTCCCTCAGTAGCCCCTGAACCGGGCTTCAATGACGACGAGTCCGGCGCGCAGATTGTCTTCGGCATTGCAAGGCGGGTTCCTCCTCCAAGTACTTCATAGAAGATTTTGAACACAAAGGTAGTGTCCGGCTCTGCATAATAAGTTTCCACATATTGCCATAGAGAGAATAATATTTACACAAATCTAATCTGCTGACATATTCTGTAGCGTGACATCACACCATTGTCAAGTCTTTATTCGAATCGTTTTACTGCCCCACCTCAGCGCGTTTAGCGATGCGGTTTCCTTGGCACGTCTTGTCAAAGCAGAGATCGTGTCCCGTTATTCCGGGATTCTCATCAATACGGGCGTGGGTAACCCAACCGCACCATTGATTATGGTGCTTGGGAGATAAGCGAGTTTTACCAGGCTGGTGGGGACGCATAGTCGCGTTCGCCCATATAAGGGGATAAGGATCCACCTTTTCATCCACGCCTTCTTCCTCCTTTGCCTATCCATTTCCGCGCACTCGAACTCCAGCGCCCAAGTCCGCACACCCCACCTCAACCTTCTCCAGTCATGTCCGGAGCGGGAGGCAAGTGGATGGTCTCCTCCGTCATGGAGGGACACATCAAAAAACTGAGGAAGGCCGGATACCTGTCTAACGACATTGCGCACCGGCTTCCCGAAGAGGGGCGGCTCATCCCCACCCCTAGGCCCCATGAGAGGGTGGTGTTCCTACCCCATTTCCTCCGCGGACTGGGCTTCCCTCTCCACCCATTTGTCTGGGGGCTCATGTTCTACTATGGCCTGGATTTCCACGATCTGGCCCCGAACTTTGTCCTCAACATCTCGGTGTTTATCGTCGTGTGCGAGGCTTTCCTCTGCATCCGCCCCCATTTCCTCCTATGGCTCAAGACTTTCAATGTCAAGCCAAAGGTGGTGCGCGACACCCAGGCGGAGTGCGGAGGTGCCATGGTGGGCAAGATGCCCAACGTCCTATGGCTCGAGGGCTCCTTCGTGGAGACCCTAAAGGGGTGGCAATCGGGGTGGTTTTACATCACCGAGCCGCGCGACCCTGAATGGGTCGCAGCCCCCGAGTTCCGATCCGGACCCCCTACGCGGCTCACCTCCTGGAAAGAGACGGGCCTGTCATGGGGTAAAAAGGGAGAGCTGACCGGACTCCAAACATGCATCCAAACCCTGGTGGACAAGAAGCTCAAACTTGTCAACGTAGTTCAGGTTATGCTCATCCGCCGGATCCTCCCGTGTCAACAACGGGCTTTCAACCTGTGGGAGTTCGACCCGGTGCAGCACCGAACTCTGAGCAGGCCCTTCGACACGACGTACGAAGATGCCTGGAAGGTGCTTTTCAAGGGTGCCGAGGCCCCCTCATCCGCTACCGAGGATCGCGGATTCAGCACGCAGCGTCACGCTAGTGCGGTAAGCCGTTTTTACCTTTTACAGGGTATTAGTTTTTCATAGTTTGACTCCATGCGAGATCTAAGATCCCTTACCTTTGATAGGTTTGGCAGGAGATGTCCGGACAGATCAACTGTCCAGCTCCTTTGCCCGAAGGCCCATCGGACGCTCGCTTGGCGAAGCTGCTGGTTCCGGCACCCTATGTGGTGCCGGAGAAGAAGGCCAAGAAGAAGGCCACGGGGACTCGAAAGAGTGCCCGACGCCTGGAGGTGTCGGGTTCATCATTCGACGACTCCAAGACGCACTCCTCCCGTGAAGACGAGGAGGAGGAAGAAGAGACCTCTCCCCCCTCCAGCGGGGGGAGGGAGGAAAAGGAAGGCCGCCCCAACTGGGGAGGCCGAAGGGTCCAAGAAGGGGAAGACCCTTCCTCCGGACTACTCCACCAACGCCGACGACGGCGAAGAGGAGTGGCCGCACAGGGCCAAGCCCCTGGCGAGATCGTAAGTATTCGGACACCAGAGCAATCCATAGTGTTCCTTTCTTGCACAGCTCCTCCTTACGCCGAATATGACTATGCAGTCCGCCCAAGGCCGGGCTCGACGAGTCGTCGAGCGGCTCCCTGGATTCGTCGGATGTGAATTCGCTTCCCACGGCTACCTCCCCCCACCCTACGGATGATGCCGAGGTGGCGTCCCAACAGGTTCCAAGCCAGGAGGAGGTGGTCCTGGAGGCGCCGCAAGGCGACCTCCCGGACTCCAGGCGTAAAGGGAATAGAATCCCCAAGGGCTCCAAGTCCAGCCTTGAGCCGGACACCGCGCCAGAACCTTCAATGGTTCCGAACTCCGGTAGGCAGCCTCCTTCCAAGAGGAGCAAGCCTACCGAGCCGGTGACCTCCATCCAACCGAAGGCACTGGACAATTTGCTGGAGGTGCTTAACGGCGCCTCCATCGAGGAGGAGCACCGCACTATTATGAGTGCGGTGATCCAGAAGGTTCAGTCCGCCAAGAGCGGACTGACTGAAGCCTGTGCCAGCCTTCTAACAGGCTTTGAGGAAAGTAAAGAATGTGTAAAAATATTACCGCATAGACAGTAGCCCCTGATGCTCTGTTCGGCGTTTGGAAATAAAAGCCGAATAGAGGATCTAATAACATCCGCAGGAGTCTAACATAATTAAGTCAATATGCGTATGCAGGCTTCGCTGCTGGCCTCCGCCGCACTGACTGCGGAGGTGGATACGCTGAAGCAAAACCTCGCGCGGTCTGAGAACAAGCTCGGCGATGCCAAGAGGCAACTCGAGGAGAAGGAAGGTAAGTAATACCTTGCGCAAGTATATAGAGAAGATGTGGTTGCAAAAAATGGCAGGATCAACGTGTTATTATAGGGGCCACGACCGAGGTGGCAACCCTTAAGAAAGCGCTGTCCAAGGCCGAAAACAGAGAGGCCGCGAAGCGCACAGAGAGAGGGAAGCAGGAGGCGCGGGTGGAGGAGGTGCAGAAAGAGCTCCAGGCTCTCGTGAAAAAACACGAGAGTTTGGAGCTTGACTCAAAGACGCAAGCGTCCGAGCTTGCGGCAGCCCTCGAAAGCGCGAAGTCTGCCAAGGCCGAAGCCTAGAAAGCCCTCCAAGAAATTGAAGCGATGAAGAAGATAGCGGCGGGTAAGGCATTCATTATGCAAAGCAAGCACGTGAAAGTGAATTACTTGTTACTTACCCGAGTCCGGAGCTCTCCAGGAGCATTCGCAGATTTGCCCCACAATGCGTCTGATGTCGCCGCCTACTACCGAGCCGAGGAGGGGAGCTCGACGGAGAAGGTGTTCTGGTCTCAGTATGCTGAGGCCGGACACCTGGTGCCTTTGAGCGACCAGCTGAAGCAAATGGTCGAGCTCCACAAGGTGGCCGAACAGGCCATAAAGGGCCTCATAGTTCGGCTTTGGCCTGGAGAGGCTCTGCCTGGTAGCTACTTTGGGCTGGTGAGGCAGCTGGTGGATGCCTGTCCATGACTTGATGTAATCAAGCGCTCCATCTGCATCGAAGGTGCCCGTAGGGCGCTTGCCCGTGCTAAAGTGCACTGGGGCAAGATGGATGCGGAGAAGCTGGTGAAGGACAGGCCGCCACCGGGCAAGGAGCATCGCGTCCCGGAAGCGTATTATGAGGGCGTCCTGAAGGGTGCCCGCCTTATAGCGGATGAATGCTCCAAAGATGTAATTTTTGAGTAAACTCGCATTTGTGATCCTGTACGCGGAAAACTTGTTCATATGCGCTAAGAAACGCTTTTGAATTTAAAATATTACCTTCTGTGCGGCCGTTTATCAAATTTGAGAGATGGCGAGTCGTCGGCTTCTGCCCCCATGCCACGAGTGCTGGGGTGTTTGGGATAAACATGAGCGCTCTTTTTCCCATTCTTGGGTCCTTCGAGGGAGGCGCTCAACACAACGAACAAGGCAATCGGACTATAATGCTTGAACACTCTCACTTAGCCATAGAATTCTATAATTTTAAATTTTGGCGAAGCCCCTAGTGTTCGGAAGACCGAGTTTGGGGGGGCTATCCACGCCTAGGCCGGACAAAGCCGACTCATCGCTCTAAGCGGCATAAGTCTTTAGGGACTCGAAAACCTCTCGAACAGCGACCAGCTCTCGCCTCATCATGACGGTCAGTTTTAGCTTTCTCTACTGAGGTGCTTAGCCCAGCTCAACTGGGGCACAATCGCAGTAGTTCTCCTAGTGCTACCTTAGCCGATATAACGGAACGTAAGGTACCAAAACATAGGAGCCGGGCAAACCCAACTATTGACCAAAGACATGATTCGGAGCCGATGCATATAATGCTATAAGTTCGGGGTGCCGCACTTGTGAAAGTGTTCGGACTTCTCACACCGTATTGTGGGGTACTTAAGCCCCTGGTGTATTGGCCATACCAAAGTGTACGGGTGCAACATGTCATTAATGAACATATATTCGTAAAAAAGAGTAATGCAATAATAGACGGAAGCTATGCATTGTTTATTTAAAAAGGCTGCGATCAAAGCAGAACGATACAAATAGTGCGATAAGAAAAAGATGGGACTATCTAACATGTCCTTTCCAGGGGCGAGCTACGGAATTGTATGCGAAACAGGTATACTGCTCGTTATAGAGACCACCTTAGAGTTCCGTAGTGTGGCGTAGCTTTCTGCTCCCCTGGTTGTTGTATCATTTGTGCGGCAGTTGTACTACCGGACAGGCCTTCCGAAGAGTGGAGTCCTGAAAGTAAGAGAAAATGAAGAAGTCGGCAGCCCCTAGTGCGGTTTAAGCCGTGTTTCGGGCGTGCCGTGATGGTGCCCCTCCCCCTTTGCCCATGGTATTTCCAGAGCGTAGTTATGTACGCGCAACACTGGTTTCGCAAGTTCGCGAGGGCTGGGGTTGGGGCCGCATTGCTACGCTTGCTCGGAACATGCCAGGTGGTCTTGTTGTAGGTTACTCCGGGCGCGCTTGACGGTGTCCAGACATTTAATGGCCGGACTGGAGAATTGCCTTGAGAGGCTGCATTGTACTTCCGCTGCGATAGCCGCCGTATGCTCCTTCGTTCAGAGAGAGCGTTCGGTGTTTCCATTGACCGTGATGACTCCTCGAGGGCCTGGCATCTTGAGCTTGAGGTATGCGTAGTGCGGTACCACATTGAACTTGGCAAATGCGGTTCGCCCGAGTAGTGCATGATAGCCACTGCAGAACGGGACTATGTCGAAGATTAACTCCTCACATCGGAAATTATCCGGAGATCCAAAGACCACTTCAAGTGTAACTGAGCCTGTACAGTTGGCCTCTACACCTGGTATGACGCCTTTAAAGGTCGTTTTAGTGGGTTTAATCCTCGAGGGATCGATGCCCATTTTCCGCACTGTATCCTGGTAAAGCAGGTTCAGGCTGCTGGCGCCGTCCATAAGGACTCTAGTGAAGTGAAATCCATCAATAATTGGGTCTAGAACCAATGCGGCGAATCCGCCATGACAGATGCTAGTGGGGTGGTCCCTTCGATCAAAAGTGATCAGGCAGGAAGACCATGGGTTGAACTTTCGGGCGACTGGCTCCATCGTGTATACGTCCCTTAGCGCATGCTTCTGCTCCCTCTTGGGGACGTGGGTTGCGTATATCATGTTCACCGTCCGCACTTGTGGGGGAAAACCTTTCAGTCCACTGTTGTTCGGCGGCCGGGGCTCCTCCTCGTCATTGCTATACAACCCCTTGTCTCTGCTTTCGGCATTTAACTTGCCTGCCTGCTTGAACACCCAACAATCCCTGTTGGTGTGATTGGCTGGTTTTTCGGGGGTGCCATGTATCTGGCATGAGCGGTCGAGTATTCGGTCCAAACTGGACGGGCCTGGAGTATTTCTTTTGAATGGCTTTTTCCGCTGACCGGGTTTAGAGCCTCTGAATCTGGCATTAACTGCCGTATCCTCAGCATTGTCGCCGTTAATGCGGCGCTTTTGCTTGCTGCGACGCGACCTGCCACTGCTGTCCTTGGTATCCGAATTACCAGGGCTCTTGGTCATGTTATTGCTGCGAGCTAGCCAGCTGTCTTCTCCTGCGCAAAAGCGGGTCATAAGTGTCATGAGGGCTGCCATAGATTTCAGCTTTTCCTGTCCTAGGTGTCGTGCAAGCCACTCGTCGCGGATGTTATGCTTGAAGGCTGCTAGGGCCTCTGCGTCCGGATAGTCGACGATTTGATTTTTCTTTGTTAGGAACCATGTCCAGAATTGTCTGGCCGATTCCTCTGGCTGCTGAATTATGTGGCTTAGGTCATCGGCGTCTGCTGGTCGCACATAAGTGCCCTGGAAATTGTCGAGGAATGCGGCTTCCAGGTCCTCCCAACAACCAATTGATTCTGCTGGCAAGCTGTTAAGCCAATGCCGAGCTGGTCCTTTAAGCTTGAGTGGGAGGTATTTGATGGCGTGTAGGTCATCACCGCGGACCATGTGGATATGAAGGAGATAGTCCTCGATCCATACCGCAGGATCTGTTGTGCCATCATATGATCCGATGTTCACGGGTTTGAAACCCTTGAGGATTTGATGATCCATTACTTCATCTGTGAAGCATAGTGGGTGTGCGGCGCCTCTGTATTGGGCTATATCACGATGCAGCTCAAACGAGCTTTGTCTACTGTGTTCGGCCCGGCCGGATTTACTGTATCCGAGTGACGATTACCGTCTCGTGCCGTGGGGCGCCCACGCGATCCGTAGATCGATCTTGTTTGCCTTGCCTTGTCCTCCAATATATCTCGCAGGTCTGGCACGTTTTCCCGTGCCTTGGTATTTTTTGAGCGGCGCCGGGGTGCGGCTAGAGTGGAGGGCCGAGAGGCCTCTCTATCATAGCCACGGGGTGGCCGGTCGGCCGCATCATGCGCTGGTGATGTAGGTTTAGGTGCTTCCTCCTCTAATCGGGGTAGCAACCTGCGCTTTGGGTAGCTCTTGGAGGGGCGTTCGAGTTCATACTCTTCGGCCGCAAGGACTTCAGTCCATCTGTCGGCTAGCAAATCTTGATCAGCTCTAAGCTGTTGCTATTTTTTCTTGAGGCTGCTCGTCGTGGCCATAAGCCTGCGTTTGAAACGCTCTTGTTCAACGGGATCCTCCGGCACGACAAATTCGTCGTCGTCGAGGCTTGCCTCGTCTTTGGAGGGAGCATATAATTATCGTCCTCAACCTCTCTGTCTGCCGCTCTCTCATGAGGGCTGGCTTATCCATCCTCCTATGCTGAATCTTGCTGGAGGTGGTTGTCTTCGGCACTGTCCGGGGTGTTATTATCTCCCGTGCTGGAATCACCGTTTTTGCTTTGGCGGTATTTAGAGCAGTGCCGCTGACGCCAGCGCTTAGGCTGCTTCTTGGAGGGGTCATCCTCCGCTGTTCTATCGCCATTGCCTTCTTTTGGGGTGTCCACCATGTATATATCATATGACGAGGTGGCTTTCCAGTGCCCTATAGGCGCTGGTTCTTAATTGTCTCCTGCATCAGCGTCCATACCGTCGATGTCTTCGGAGTCGAAGTCGAGCATGTTGGTTAAATCATCAACAGTGGCTACGAAGTGGGTGGTGGGTGGGCTTTGAATTTCTTCATCATCCGCATCCCAACCTTGCTGACCATAGTCCGGCTAGGGCTCTCCTGATAAAGAGAGAGACTTTAGTGAATTCAGAATATCTCCAAAGGGCGAGTGCTGAAAGATGTCCGCGGTGGTGAACTCCATGATCGGCGCCCAATCAGGTTCGATCGGTAGGGGCACGGAGGGCTCGGAGTCTGGAGAGGAGTCCGGCTCCTTGGAGTCACGGACTTTGCAGAGAATAGGGCTGGTGTTTGGCTCGATCACCGTAGAGATTGCAACCCCTGAGGCGGTGTCCAACCACCCATCCTCGATTGGCGCAGTTGGCTCCGAATTAAGGGTTGGAGCTGATGTGGGTGCGGCCTCCAAGGCATTGTTCGGCGGTAGAGCTAGATCATGCCCATCGTGACAGTGCGGCGCACTCAGCTGCGGCTCGAATCCGTCGAAGATCAAGTCTCCGCAGAGGTCGGCCGTGTAGCTCAAACTTCCAAATCTGACCTGATGGCCAGGGGCGTAGCTCTCGATCTGCTCCAGATGACCAAGCGAATTGGCCCGTAGTGCAAAGCCGCCGAATACGAAGATCTGTCCGGGGAGAAAGGTCTCACCCTGGATCGCATCGTTGTTGATGATCGGAGAAGCCATCGGGCCTAAAAGTGACGACATAGAGGAACTCTCAATGAAAGCACCAATGTCGGTGTCAAAACCGGCGGATCTCGGCCAGGGGGTGCCGAACTGTGCGTCTAGGCGGATGGTAACATGAGACAAGGGACACGATGTTTTTACCCAGGTTCGGGCCCCCTTGATGGAGGTAAAACCCTATGTCCTGCTTGATTAATATTGATGATATGGGTAGTACAAGAGTAGATCTACCATGAGATCAAGGAGGCTAAACCCTAGAAGCTAGCCTATGGTATGATTGTTGTTCGTCCTACAGACTAAAACCCTCCGGTTTATATAGACATCGGAGAGGGCTAGGGTTACATAGAGTCGGTTATAATGGTAGGAGATCTACATATCCGTATCGCCAAGCTTGCCTTCCACGCCAAGGAAAGTCCCTTCCGGACATGGGACGAAGTCTTCAATCTTGTATCTTCATAGTCCAGGAGTCCGGCCGAAGGTATAGTCCGGCTATCCGGACACCCCCTAATCCAGGACTCCCTCTGCTATCAAACATCACAACTAACTGGGTGATCATAAAGATGCTCTAAAGGTATCTCCGAAGGTGTTTGTTTAGTTGGCATAGGTCGAGATTAGGATTTGTCACTCCGAGTATCGGAGAGGTGTCTCTGGGCCCTCTCGGTAATACACATCATAAGAAGCCTTGCAAGCAAAGTGACTAAGGAGTTAGTTGCAAGATGATGTATTATGAAATGAGTAAAGAGACTTGCCGGCAACGAGATTGAACCAGGTATGAAGATATCAACGGTCGAATATTGGGAAAGTAACATACGGATGGACAAAGGTAATTACGTATGTTTTCATAAGGTTTGACCTAAGGTTGTAATTCGAGCCGAGTCGAGCCAGCTCGGCTCGACTTGCTAAAGCTTGTTTCGTTAACGAACTAGCTCGACTCGTTACTATAACGAGCTCGAATCCAAGATTGGCTCGACTCGTATAACTCACGAGCTGGCTTGTTTAGCTTGTTAAGTTCGTTAATGATATGAACATAAAAGCTTATGGATATGATATAAATAATTACTTGGGAATGTAAAATGTACATATTAAACTTGTACAATGTTCACAAACAATTGTAAGCACGTATGAGCTTAAGTTACAATTGTGAGTACCATCAAGTCAGTACCATGTACATGACCATTGACCACAAACAATTGTACATGACCACAATGATCAACAAGTTAGTAAGATACACATGACCAAACAATTGTAATTTCCTTGAACGTCTAGGCATTGTGTTGTGCGCCTGGGACACAGGGTGCTTGGCTGATCTTTTGTACCGAGCCTAACGAGTTAGACAAGTACTCGTGAGATCGGCTCGTTTAACTCGTTCTATAAATGATCTTAAACTAAAGCTTGGCTCGACTCGTTATTCTTCGAGTTTGAGTCGATTCGAGCCGAGTCACGAGCTACTCATTTAGCTCGCGAGCTTCGAGCTTTTTTTCCAGCCCTAGTTCGACCAATAAAGAACTTCGTAGAATATGTAGGAGCCAATGTGGGCATCAAGGTTCCTCTATTGGTTATTCACCGAAAAGGTGTCTCGGTCATGTCTACACAGTTATCGAACTCATAGGGTCCACACACTTAGCGTTCATTGACGATATAGTGTTATATGAGTTATACGATTTGGTGATCGAATGTTGTTCGGACTCCCTGATGAGATCACGGACATGAAGAAGACTCTCGAAATGGTCGAGAAGTAAAGATTGATATATAGGATGATGATATTCGGACACCGAAATAGTTTCGGAGTGTACCGGGTAGTCATCGGGTCACCACAAGGGGTTTTGGACATCCCCGATAAGTGTATGGGCTTAATGGGCCAAAGGAGGGGACAGACCAGCCCACTTGGGGGCTGGTGCGCCCCGCTACATGGCCAACCATCCCTAGGGGAAGGAAAGGGGAGGGGTGGCCCCTCCTACCTTTCCCTCCTCAGGAGAGAAAGGAAATGGGGGGGGGGGCACCTCCTCCTTCCTTCCTCCCGCACTCAAACAAGGAAAGGAGGGGTGCCTATTGGGAGAGACCCCAAGTAGGATTTGGCCTACTTGGGGCGCCTCCCTGGCTGCTCCTCTGTCCACCCACCTATATATATATGTGGGAGGGGGCGCCACACATAACCTCAACAATTGCTTAGCCGTGTGCGGCACCCTCCTCCATCGTTTACACCCCCGGTCATATTTTCGTAATGCTTAGGCGAAGCCCTGCGGAGATAGCTTCACCATCACCGTCACCACGCCGTCGTGGTGCCGGAACTCATCCACTACCTCGCCGTCTTGCTGGATCGAGAAAGCGGAGGACGTCCCCGAGCTGATCGTGTGCTGAAGGCGGACGTGTCGTACGTTTGGTACTCGATCGGTTGGAGCGCGAAGAAGTTCGACTACATCAACCGCGTTAACAAACGCTTCCACTTACGGTCTACGAGGGTACGTGTACACTCTTCCCTCTTGTTGCTATGCATCTCCATGGATACATCTTGCATGTGCGTAGAAATTTTTTTGTTTTCCAAGCAACATTTCCCAACAGTGGCATCAGAGCCAGGTCTATGTGTAGATGATATGCATGAGTAGAACAAAAAGAGATGTGGGCGGTGATAGTCATACTTCTTACCACCAACGTCTTATTTTGATTCGATGGTATTGTGAGATGAAGCAGCTTCTACCTCTTGAGCTTGCGTTGGTTTTCCCTTGAAGAGGAAAGGGTGATGCAGCAAAGTAGAGTAAGCATTTCCCTCGGTTTGAGAACCAAGGTATCAATCCAGTAGGAGACAACGCACAAGCCACCGAATACCTGCACAAACAAACACCAACTTGCACCCAACGCGATAAAGGGGTTGTCAATCCCTTCACGGTTATTTGCACGTGAGATCTGATACAGATGGATAAACGGTAAAGAAATATTTTTGGTATTTTTGGTTTATGGAACGGAAAGTAAAAGACTGCAAAGGAAAGTAAATAGGAAACTAAAATTGTAGATCGGAAACTTATATGATGTAAAATAGACCCGGGGGCCATAGGTTTCACTAGAGGCTTCTCTCAAGAAATTAATTATTATGGTGGGTGATCAAATTACTGCCGATCAATTGATAGAAAAGCGCAAAGTTATGACGATATCTAAGGCAATGATCATGAACATAGGCATCACGTCCATATCAAGTAGACTGAAATGATTCCACATCTACTACTATTACTCCACACATCGACCGCTATCCGGCATGCATCTAGAGTATTAAGGTCATAAGAACAGAGTAACACTTTAAGCAAGATGACATGATGTAGAGGAATTAACTCAAACAATATGATGAAAACCCCATCTTGTTATCCTCGATGGCAACAATACAATACGTGCCTTGTTGCTCCTACTGTCACTGGGAAAGGACACCGCAAGATTGAACCCAAAGCTAAGCACTTCTCCCATTGCAAGAAAGACCAATCAAGTTGACCAAACCAAGTTGATAGTTTGAAGAGACTTGCAAAGATATCAAATCATGCATATAAGAATTCAGAGGAGATTCAAATAATATTCATAGATAAGCTAATCATAAATCCACAATTCATCGGATCTCGGCAAACACATCACAAAATAGTATTACATCGAATAGATCTCCAAGAACATCGAGGAGAACTATGTATTGAGAATCAAAGAGAGAGAAGAAGCCATCTAGCTACTTGCTATGGACCCGTAGGTCTGTGGTAAACTACTCACGCTTCATCGGAGAGGCAATGGTGTTGATGTAGAAGCCCTCCGTGACCGGATCCCCCTCCGGCAGGACAGGGAAAAGGCCCCAAGATGGGATCTCACGGGTAAAGAAGGTTGTGGCGGTGGAAAAGTGGTTTCGTGGCTCCCTTGGAAGTTTTTGAAGGAAATATGCCCTATAGGCAATAATAATGTTATTATTTTATTTCCTTATATCATGATAAATGTTTATTATTCAATTTAGAATTCTATTATCCGGAAACATAATACTTGTGTGAATACATAGACAAACCAAACGTCACTAGTATGCCTCTACTTGACTAGCTCATTAATCAAAGATGGTTATGTTTCCTAACCATAGACATGTGTTGTCATTTGATTAACGGGATCACATTATTAGGAGAATGATGTGATTGACATGACCCATTCCATTAGCTTAGCACCCGATCGTTTAGTATGTTGCTATTGCTTTCTTCATGACTTATACATGTTCCTATGACTATGAGATTATGCAACTCCCGTTTGCCGGAGGAACACTTTGTGTGCTACCAAACGTCACAACGTAACTGGGTGATTATAAAGGAGCTCTACAGGTGTCTCCAAAGGTACATGTTGGGTTGGCGTATTCCGAGATTAGGATTTGTCACTCCGATTGTCGGAGAGGTGTCTCTGGGCCCTCTCGGTAATACACATCATAAGAAGCCTTGCAAGCAAAGTGACTAAGGAGTTAGTTGCAAGATGATGTATTATGAAATGAGTAAAGAGACTTGCCGGCAACGAGATTGAACCAGGTATGAAGATATCAACGGTCGAATCTTGGGCAAGTAACATACGGATGGACAAAGGGAATTACGTATGTTTTCATAAGGTTTGACCTAAGGTTGTAATTCGAGCCGAGTCGAGCCAGCTCGGCTCGACTTGCTAAAGCTTGTTTTGTTAACGAACTAGCTCGACTCGTTACTATAACGAGCTCGAATCCAAGATTGGCTCGACTCGTATAACTCACGAGCTGGCTTGTTTAGCTTGTTAAGTTCGTTAATGATATGAACATAAAAGCTTATGGATATGATATAAATAATTACTTGGGAATGTAAAATGTACATATTAAACTTGTACAATGTTCACAAACAATTGTAAGCATGTACGAGCTTAAGTTACAATTGTGAGTACCATCAAGTCAGCACCATGTACATGACCATTGACCACAAACAATTGTACATGACCACAATGATCAACAAGTTAGTAAGATACACATGACCAAACAATTGTAATTTCCTTGAACGTCTAGGCATTGTGTTGTGCACCTGGGACACAGGGTGCTTGGCTGATCTTTTGTACCGAGCCTAACGAGTTAGATAAGTACTCGTGAGATCGGCTCGTTTAACTCGTTCTATAAATGATCTTAAACTAAAGCTTGGCTCGACTCGTTATTCTTCGAGTTTGAGTCGATTCGAGCCGAGTCACGAGCTACTCATTTAGCTCGCGAGCTTCGAGCTTTTTTTCCAGCCCTAGTTCGACCAATAAAGAACTTCGTAGAATATGTAGGAGCCAATGTGGGAATCAAGGTTCTGCTATTGGTTATTCACAAAAAAGGTGTCTCGGTCATGTCTACACAGTTATCGAACTCATAGGGTCCGCACACTTAGCGTTCATTGACGATATAGTGTTATATGAGTTATACGATTTGGTGATCGAATGTTGTTCGGACTCCCTGATGAGATCACGGACATGAAGAAGACTCTCGAAATGGTCGAGAAGTAAAGATTGATATATAGGATGATGATATTCGGACACCGAAATAGTTTCGGAGTGTACCGGGTAGTCATCGGGTCACCACAAGGGGTTTTGGACATCCCCGATAAGTGTATGGGCTTAATGGGCCAAAGGAGGGGACAGACCAGCCCACTTGGGGGCTGGTGCACCCCGCTACATGGCCAACCATCCCTAGGGGAAGGAAAGGGGAGGGGTGGTCCCTCCTACCTTTCCCTCCTCAGGAGAGAAAGGAAATGGGTGGGCACCTCCTCCTTCCTTCCTCCCGCACTCAAACAAGGAAAGGAGGGGTGCCTATTGGGAGAGACCCCAAGTAGGATTTGGCCTACTTGGGGCGCCTCCCTGGCTGCTCCTCTGTCCACCCACCTATATATATATATATGTGGGAGGGGGCGCCACACATAACCACAACAATTGCTTAGCCGTGTGCGGCAACCTCCTCCATCGTTTACACCCCCAGTCATATTTTCGTAATGCTTAGGAGAAGCCCTGCGGAGATAGCTTCACCATCACCGTCACCACGCCGTCGTGGTGCCGGAACTCATCCACTACCTCGCTGTCTTGCTGGATCGAGAAAGCGGAGGACGTCCCCGAGCTGATCGTGTGCTGAAGGCGGACGTGTCATACGTTTGGTACTCGATCGGTTGGAGCGCGAAGAAGTTTGACTACATCAACCGCGTTAACAAACGCTTCCACTTACGGTCTACGAGGGTACGTGTACACACTCTCCCCTCTTGTTGCTATGCATCTCCATGGATACATCTTGCATGTGCGTAGAAATTTTTTTGTTTTCCAAGCAACATTTCCCAACAGTGGCATCAGAGCCAGGTCTATGCGTAGATGATATGCATGAGTAGAACAAAAAGAGATGTGGGCGGTGATAGTCATAC
This sequence comes from Triticum urartu, assembly GCF_056163025.1. Lineage (NCBI taxonomy): Eukaryota > Viridiplantae > Streptophyta > Magnoliopsida > Poales > Poaceae > Triticum > Triticum urartu. The sequence goes on along the minus strand of NC_141879.1, from coordinate 546,875,069 downwards.
TTCTTACCACCAACGTCTTATTTTGATTCGATGGTATTGTGAGATGAAGCGGCTTCTACCTCTTGAGCTTGCGTTGGTTTCCCTTGAAGAGGAAAGGGTGATGCAGCAAAGTAGAGTAAGTATTCCCCTCGGTTTGAGAACCAAGGTATCAATCTAGTAGGAGACAACGCACAAGCCACCGAATACCTGCACAAACAAACACCAACTTGCACCCAACGCGATAAAGGGGTTGTCAATCCCTTCACGGTTATTTGCACGTGAGATCTGATACAGATGGATAAACGGTAAAGAAATATTTTTGGTATTTTTGGTTGATGGAATGGAAAGTAAAAGACTGCAAAGGAAAGTAAATAGGAAACTAAAATTGTAGATCGGAAACTTATATGATGTAAAATAGACCCGGGGGCCATAGGTTTCACTAGAGGCTTCTCTCAAGAAATTAATTATTATGGTGGGTGATCAAATTACTGCCGATCAATTGATAGAAAAGCGCAAAGTTATGACGATATCTAAGGCAATGATCATGAACATAGGCATCACGTCCATATCAAGTAGACTGAAATGATTCCACATCTACTACTATTACTCCACACATCGACCGCTATCCGGCATGCATCTAGAGTATTAAGTTCATAAGAACAGAGTGACACTTTAAGCAAGATGACATGATGTAGAGGAATTAACTCAAACAATATGATGAAAACCCCATCTTGTTATCCTCGATGGCAAAAATACAATACGTGCCTTGTTGCTCCTACTGTCACTGGGAAAGGACACCGCAAGATTGAACCCAAAGCTAAGCACTTCTCCCATTGCAAGAAAGACCAATCAAGTTGACCAAACCAAGTTGATAGTTTGAAGAGACTTGCAAAGATATCAAATCATGCATATAAGAATTCAGAGGAGATACAAATAATATTCATAGATAAGCTAATCATAAATCCACAATTCATCGGATCTCGGCAAACACATCACAAAATAGTATTACATCGAATAGATCTCCAAGAACATCGAGGAGAACTATGTATTGAGAATCAAAGAGAGAGAAGAAGCCATCTAGCTACTTGCTATGGACCCGTAGGTCTGTGGTAAACTACTCACGCTTCATCGGAGAGGCAATGGTGTTGATGTAGAAGCCCTCCGTGACAGGATCCCCCTCCGGCAGGACAAGGAAAAGGCCCCAAGATGGGATCTCACGGGTAAAGAAGGTTGTGGCGGTGGAAAAGTGGTTTCGTGGCTCCCTTGGAAGTTTTTGAAGGAAATATGCCCTAGAGGCAATAATAATGTTATTATTTTATTTCCTTATATCATGATAAATGTTTATTATTCAATTTAGAATTGTATTATCCGGAAACATAATACTTGTGTGAATACATAGACAAACCAAACGTCACTAGTATGCCTCTACTTGACTAGCTCATTAATCAAAGATGGTTATGTTTCCTAACCATAGACATGTGTTGTCATTTGATTAACGGGATCACATTATTAGGAGAATGATGTGATTGACATGACCCATTCCATTAGCTTAGCACCCGATCGTTTATTATGTTGCTATTGCTTTCTTCACGACTTATACATGTTCCTATGACTATGAGATTATGCAACTCCCGTTTGCCGGAGGAACACTTTGTGTGCTACCAAACGTCACAACATAACTGGGTGATTATAAAGGAGCTCTACAGGTGTCTCCAAAGGTACATGTTGGGTTGGCGTATTCCGAGATTAGGATTTGTCACTCTGATTGTCAGAGAGGTGTCTCTGGGCCCTCTCGGTAATGCACATCACATAAGCCTTGCAAGCATTTCAACTAATGAGTTAGTTGCGAGATGATGTATTACGAAACGAGTAAAGAGACTTGCCGGTAACGAGATTGAACTAGGTATTGAGATACCGACGATCGAATCTCAGGCAAGTAAAATACCGATGACAAAGGGAACAACGTATGTTGTTATGCGGTCTGACCGATAAAGATCTTCGTAGAATATGTGGGAGCCAATATGAGCATCCAGGTTCCGCTATTGGTTATTGAACGGAGACGTGTCTCGGTCATGTCTACATTGTTCTCAAACCCATAGGGTCCGCACGCTTAAGGTTTCGATGATAGTTATATTATGAGTTTATGAGTTTTGATGTACCGAAGTTAGTTCGGAGTCTCGGATGTGATCACGGACATAACGAGGAGTCTCGAAATGGTCGAGACATAAAGATTGATATATAAGACGGCTATATTCGGACACCGGAAGTGTTCCGGGTGATTTCGGAGAAAACCGGAGAGCCGGAGGGTTATCGGAACCCTACCGGGAGAAGTAATGGTCCATATGGGCCTTAGTGGAGAAAGAGAGGGGCAGCCAGGGTGGGCTGCGCGCCTCCTCCCCCCTGGTCCGAATTGGACTAGGAGAGGGGGGGCGGCGCGCCCCTTTCCTTCTCCCTCCCCACTTCCTTCCCCCTCCTAGTAGGAGTCCTACTCCTACTAGGAGGAGGACTCCTCCTCGCGCGCCAATAGGGGCCGGCCGGCCTCCTCCCCTTGCTCCTTTATATACGGGGGCAGGGGGCACCCCTAGACACACAAGTTGATCCACGTGATCATATTCTTAGCCGTGTGCGGTGCCCCCTTCCACCATAATCCTCGATAATATTGTAGAGGTGCTTAGGCGAAGCCCTGCGATGGTAGTACATCAAGATCGTCACCACACCGTCGTGCTGACGGAACTCTACCCTGACACTTTGCTGGATCGGAGTCCGGGGATCGTCATCGAGCTGAACGTGTGCTAAAACTCGGAGGTGCCGTAGTTTCGGTGCTTGATCGGTTGGGCCGTGAAGATGTACGACTACATCAACCGCGTTGTGCTAACGCTTCCGCTATCGGTCTACAAGGGTACGTAGATCGCACTCTCCCCTCTTGTTGCTATGCATCACCATGATCTTGCGTGTGCGTAGGAAAATTTTGAAATTACTACGTTCCCCAACAGTGGTATCAGAGCCTAGGTTTTATGTGTTGATGTTGTATGCATGAGTAGAACACAAGTGAGTTGTGGGCGATATAAGTCATACTTCTTACCAGCATGTCATACTTTGGTTCGGCGGTATTGTTGGACGACGCGGCCCGGACCGACATTACGCGTACGCTTACGCGAGACCGGTTCTCTCGACGTGCTTTGCACAAAGGTGGCTAGCGGGTGACAGTTTCTCCAACTTTAGTTGAACCGAGTGTGGCTACGCCCGGTCCTTGCGAAGGTTAAAACAGCACCAACTTGACAAACTATCGTTGTGGTTTTGATGCGTAGGTAAGATTGCTTCTTGCTTAAGCCCGTAGCAGCCACGTAAAACTTGCAACAACAAAGTAGAGGACGTCTAACTTGTTTTTGCAGGGCATGTTGTGATGTGATATGGTCAAGACATGATGCTAAATTTTATTGCATGAGATGATCATGTTGTGTAACCAAGTTATCGGCAACTGGCTGGAGCCATATGGTTGTCGCTTTATTGTATGCAATGCAAATGCGATGTAATGCTTTACTTTATCACTAAGCGGTAGCGATAGTCGTGGAAGCATAAGATTGGCGAGACGACAATGATGCTACGATGGTGATCAAGGTGTCGCGCCGGTGACGATGGTGATCACGACGGTGCTTCGAAGATGGAGATCACAAGCACAAGATGATGATGGCCATATCATATCACTTATATTGATTGCATGTGATGTTTATCTTTTATGCATCTTATCTTGCTTTGATTGACGGTAGCATTTTAAGATGATCTCTCACTAATTATCAAGAAGTGTTCTCCCTGAGTATGCACCGTTGCGAAAGTTCTTCGTGCTGAGACACCACGTGATGATCGGGTGTGATAGGCTCTACGTTCAAATACAACGGGTGCAAAATAGTTGCACACGCAGAATACTCAGGTTATACTTGACGAGCCAAGCATATACAGATATGGCCTCGGAACACGGAGACCGAAAGGTCGAGCGTGAATCATATAGTAGATATGATCAACATAGCGATGTTCACCAATGAAACTACTCCATCTCACGTGATGATCGGACATGGTTTAGTTGATTTGGATCATGTGATCACTTAGAGGATTAGAGGGATGTCTATCTAAGTGGGAGTTCTTAAGTAATATGATTAACTGAACTTAAATTTATCATGAACTTAGTACCTGATAGTATCTTGCTTGTCTATGTTGATTGTACATAGATGGCCCATGATGTTGTTGCGTTGAATTTTAATGCGTTCCTTGAGAAAGCAAAGTTGAAAGATGATGGTAGCAATTACACGGACTGGGTCCGTAACTTGAGGATTATCCTCATTGCTGCACAGAAGAATTACGTCCTGGAAGCACCGCTGGGTGCCAGGCCTGCTGCTGGAGCAACACCAGATGTTATGAACGTCTGGCAGAGCAAAGCTGATGACTACTCGATAGTTCAGTGTGCCATGCTTTACGGCTTAGAATCGGGACTTCAACGACGTTTTGAACGTCATGGAGCATATGAGATGTTCCAGGAGTTGAAGTTAATATTTCAAGAAAATGCCCGAATTGAGAGATATGAAGTCTCCAATAAGTTCTATAGCTGCAAGATGGAGGAGAACAGTTCTGTCAGTGAGCATATACTCAAAATTTCTGGGTATAATAATCACTTGATTCAATTGGGGTTAATCTTCCAGATGATTGCGTCATTGACAGAATTCTCCAATCACTACCACCAAGCTACAAGAGCTTCGTGATGAACTATAATATGCAAGGGATGAATAAGACTATTCCCGAGCTCTTCGCAATGCTGAAAGCTGCGGAGGTAGAAATCAAGAAGGAGCATCAAGTGTTGATGGTCAATAAGACCACTAGTTTCAAGAAAAAGGGCAAAGGGAAGAAGAAGGGGAACTTCAAAAAGAACAGCAAGCAAGTTGCTACTCAAGAGAAGAAACCCAAACCTGGACCTAAGCCTGAAACTGAGTGCTTCTACTGCAAACAGACTGGTCACTAGAAGCGGAACTGCCCCAAGTATTTGGCGGATAAGAAGGATGGCAAGGTGAACAAAGGTATATGTGATATACATGTTATTGATGTGTACCTTACTAATGCGCGCAGTAGCACCTGGGTATTTGATACTGGTTCTATTGCTAACATTTGCAACTCGAAACAGGGACTACAGATTAAGCGAAGATTGGCTAAGGACGAGGTGACGATGCGCGTGGGAAATGGTTCCAAAGTCGATGTGATCGCGGTTGGCACGCTACCTCTAAATCTACCTTCGGGATTAGTATTAGACCTAAATAATTGTTATTTGGTGCCAGCGTTAAGCATGAACATTATATCTGGATCTTGTTTGATGCGAGACGGTTATTCATTTAAATCAGACAATAATGGTTGTTCTATTTATATGAGTAATATCTTTTATGGTCATGCACCCTTAAAGAGTGGTCTATTCTTATTAAATCTCGATAGTAGTGACACACATATTCATAATGTTGAAACCAAAAGATGCAGAGTTGATAATGATAGTGCAACTTTTTTGTGGCACTGCCGTTTGGGTCATATCGATGTAAAGCGCATGAAGAAACTCCATACTGATGGGCTTTTGGAACCACTTGATTATGAATCACTTGGTACTTGCGAACTGTGCCTTATGGGTAAGATGACAAAAACACCGTTCTCCGGTACTATGGAGAGAGCAACAGATTTGTTGGAAATCATACATACAGATGTATGTGGTCCGATGAATGTTGAGGCTCGTGGCGGATATCGTTATTTTCTCACCTTCACAGATGACTTAAGCAGATATGGGTATATCTACTTAATGAAACATAAGTCTGAAACATTTGAGAAGTTCAAAGAATTTCAGAGTGAAGTTGAAAATCATCGTAACAAGAAAATAAAATTCCTGCGATCTGATCGTGGAGGAGAATATTTGAGTTACGAGTTTCGTGTACATTTGAAACAATGCGGAATAGTTTCGCAACTCACGCCACCCGGAACACCACAGCGTAATGGTGTGTCCGAACGTTGTAATCGTACTTTACTAGATATGGTGCGATCTATGATGTCTCTTACTGATTTACCGCTATCGTTTTGGGGTTATGCTCTAGAGACGGCCACATTCACGTTAAATAGGGCACCATCAAAATCCGTTGAGACGACTCCTTATGAACTATGGTTTGGCAAGAAACCAAAGTTGTCATTTCTGAAAGTTTGGGGTTGCGATGCTTATGTGAAAAAGCTTCAACCTGATAAGCTCGAACCCAAATCGGAGAAATGTGTCTTCATAGGATATCCAAAGATAACTATTGGATACACCTTCTATCACAGATCCGAAGGCAAAACTTTTGTTGCTAAATTTGGAAACTTTCTAGAGAAGGAGTTTCTCTCGAAAGAAGTGAGTGGAAGGAAAGTAGAACTTGATGAGGTAACTGTACCTGCCCCATTATTGGAAAGTAGTACATCACAGAAACCAGTTTTTGTGACACCTACACCAATTAGTGAGGAAGCTAATGATGATGATCATGAAGCTTCAGAACAAGATACTACTGAACCTCGTAGATCAACCAGAGTAAGATCCGCACCAGAGTGGTACGGTAATCCTGTTCTGGAAGTCATGCTACTAGATCATGATGAACCTGCGAACTATGGAGAAGCGATGGTGAGCCCAGATTCCACAAAATGGCTTGAAGCCATGAAATCTGAGATGGGATCCATGTATGAGAACAAAGTATGGACTTTGGTTGACTTGCCCAATGATCGGCAAGCAATTGAGAATAAATGGATCTTTAAGAAGAAGACTGACGCTGACGGTAATGTTACTGTCTACAAAGCTCGACTTGTCGCAAAAGGTTTTCGACAAGTTCAGGGGATTGACTACGATGAGACCTTCTCACCCGTAGCGATGCTTAAGTCTTTCCGAATCATGTTAGCAATTGCCGCATTTTATGATTATGAAATTTGGCAGATGGATGTCAAAACTGCATTCCTGAATGGATTTCTGCAAGAAGAGTTGTATATGATGAAACCGGAAGGTTTTGTCGATCCAAAGGGAGCTAACAAAGTGTGCAAGCTCCAGCGGTCCATTTATGGACTGGTGCAAGCCTCTCGGAGTTGGAATAAATGCTTTGATAGTGTGATCAAAGCATTTGGTTTTGTACAGACTTTTGGAGAAGCCTGTGTTTACAAGAAAGTGAGTGGGAGCTCTGTAGCATTTCTGATATTATATGTAGATGACATATTACTAATCAGAAATGATATAGAATTTCTGGATAGCATAAAGAGATACTTGAATAAGAGTTTTTCAATGAAAGACCTCGGTGAAGCTGCTTACATATTGGGCATTAAGATCTATAGAGATAGATCAAGACGCTTAATTGGACTTTCACAAAGCACATACCTTGACAAAGTTTTGAAAAAGTTCAAAATGAATCAAGCAAAGAAAGGATTCTTGCCTGTGTTACAAGGTGTGAAATTGAGTAAGACTCAATGCCCGACCAATGCAGAAGATAGAGAGAAAATGAAAGATGTTCCCTATGCTTCAGCCATAGGCTCTATCATGTATGCAATGCTGTGTACCAGACCTGATGTGTGTCTTGCTATAAGTCAAGAACATCCTGAAATACCTGAAAAGGACTAAGGATATGTTTCTCATATATGGAGGTGACAAAGAGCTCATCGTAAATGGTTACGTTGATGCAAGCTTTGACACTGATCCGGACGATTCTAAATCGCAAACCGGATACGTGTTTACGTTAAATGGTGGAGCTGTCAGTTGGTGCAGTTCTAAACAAAGCGTTGTGGCGGGATCTACATGTGAAGCGGAGTACATAGCTGCTTCGGAAGCAGCAAACGAAGGAGTCTGGATGAAGGAGTTCATATCCGATCTAGGAGTCATACCTAGTGCATCGGGTCCAATGAAAATCTTTTTTGACAATACTGGTGCAATTGCCTTGGCAAAGGAATCCAGATTTCACAAGAGAACCAACCACATCAAGAGACGCTTCAATTCCATCCGGGATCTAGTCCAGGTGGGAGACATAGAGATTTGCAAGATACATACGGATCTGAATGTAGTAGACCCGTTGACTAAGCCTCTTCCACGAGCAAAACATGATCAGCACCAAAGCTCCATGGGTGTTAGAATCATTACTGTGTAATCTAGATTATTGACTCTAGTGCAAGTGGGAGACTGAAGGAAATATGCCCTAGAGGCAATAATAATGTTATTATTTTATTTCCTTATATCATGATAAATGTTTATTATTCATGCTAGAATTGTATTATCCGGAAACATAATACTTGTGTGAATACATAGACAAACCAAACGTCACTAGTATGCCTCTACTTGACTAGCTCATTAATCAAAGATGGTTATGTTTCCTAACCATAGACATGTGTTGTCATTTGATTAACGGGATCACATTATTAGGAGAATGATGTGATTGACATGACCCATTCCATTAGCTTAGCACCCGATCGTTTAGTATGTTGCTATTGCTTTCTTCATGACTTATACATGTTCCTATGACTATGAGATTATGCAACTCCCGTTTGCCGGAGGAACACTTTGTGTGCTACCAAACGTCACAACGTAATTGGGTGATTATAAAGGAGCTCTACAGGTGTCTCCAAAGGTACATCTTGGGTTGGCGTATTTCGAGATTAGGATTTGTCACTCCGATTGTCGGAGAGGTATCTCTGGGCCCTCTCGGTAATGCATATCACATAAGCCTTGCAAGCATTTCAACTAATGAGTTAGTTGCGAGATGATGTATTACGAAACAAGTAAAGAGACTTGCCGGTAATGAGATTGAACTAGGTATTGAGATACTGACGATCGAATCTCGGGCAAGTAAAATACCGATGACAAAGGGAACAACGTATGTTGTTATGCAGTCTGACCGATAAAGATCTTTGTAGAATATGTAGGAGCCAATATGAGCATCCAGGTTCCGCTATTGGTTATTGACCGGAGATGTGTCTCGGTCATGTCTACATTGTTCTCGAACCCGTAGGGTCCGCACGCTTAAGGTTTCGATGACAGTTATATTATGAGTTTATGAGTTTTGATGTACCGAAGTTAGTTCGGAGTCCCGGATGTGATCACGGACATAACGAGGAGTCTCGAAATGGTCGAGCCATAAAGATTGATATATAAGACGGCTATATTCGGACACAGGAAGTGTTCCGGGTGATTTCGGAGAAAACCGGAGAGCCGGAGGGTTACCGGAACCCTACTGGGAGAAGTAATGGGCCATATGGGCCTTAGTGGAGAGAGAGAGAGGGGCAGCCAGGGTGGGCCGCGCGCCTCCTCCCCCTGGTTCGAATTGGACTAGGAGAGGGGGGGCGGCGCCCCCCTTTCCTTCTCCCTCCCCACTTCCTTCCTACTCCTACTAGGAGGAGGAGGACTCCTGGCACGCCAATAGGGGACGGCCGGCCTCCTCCCCTTGCTCCTTTATATACGGGGGTAGGGGGCACCCCTAGACACACAAGTTGATCCACGTGATCATATTCTTAGCCGTGTGCGGTGCCCCCTTCCACCATAATCCTCGATAATATTGTAGCGGTGCTTAGGCGAAGCCCTATGACGGTAGTACATCAAGATGATCACCACACCGTCGTGCTGACGGAACTCTACCCCGACACTTTGCTGGATCGGAGTCCGGGGATTGTCATCGAGCTGAACGTGTGCTAAAACTCGGAGGTGTCGTAGTTTCGGTGCTTGATCGGTCGGGCCGTGAAGACGTACGACTACATCAACCGCGTTGTGCTAATGCTTCCGCTGTCGGTCTACAAGGGTACGTAGATCACACTCTCCCCTCTCGTTGCTATGCATCACCATGATCTTGCGTGTGCGTAGGAAAATTTTGAAATTACTACGTTCCCCAACAGTTTTTGGGGTATATGAGTATACATATAGGAGGAAGATCTAGGTCAGAGGGTCACCGAGGGGCCCACAAGGTTGGGGGGCGCCCTCCACCCTTGTGGCCGCCTCGTGGCTCTTCTGACTTGCACTCCAAGTCTCCTGGGTGTCTTCTGGTCCAAGAAAAATCATCACAAAAGTTTTATTCTATTTAGACTCCGTTTGGTATTCCTTTTCTGCGGAACTCTAAAACAACAAAGAAACAAGAACTGACACTGGGCTCTAGGTTAATAGGTTAGTCCCAAAAATCATATAAAATAGCATATTAATGCATATAAACATCTGAAATAGATAATATAATAGCATGGAACAATAAAAAAATTATAGATACGTTGGAGATGCTTGCACCAGTCCATAGATGGATCGTTGGAGCTTGCACACTTTGTTAGCACTTTTAGGATTGACAAAACCTTCTAGTTGCATCATATACAACTCTTCTTTAAGAAATCCATTAAGGATTTGACGTCCATTTGCCAGTTTTCATAATTATAAATTGCGGCAATTGCTAACATGATTTGGACAAACTTAAGCATCGCTACGGGTGACAAGGTCTCATCGTAGTCAACTCCTTGAACATGTCGAAAACCTTTCGCAACAAGTCGCGCTTTGTAGACAACCCACCAGGGCGCGCCTGGGGGCCCAAGCGTGCCCAGGTGGGTTGTGCCCACGTTGGTGGCCTCCCGCACCCCCTCTTCACCCTATAAATTCCCAAAAATTCCAGAAACCCTCGGGGTTAACCTAGATCATAAGTTCCGCCAACGCAAGGCTCTGTAGCCACCGAAAACCAATCTAGACCCCATTCCAGCACCCTGCCGGAGGGGGAATCACCTCCGGCGGCCATCTTCACCATCCCGGTGGCCACCATGATGAGGAGGGAGTAGTCCACCCTCGGGGTTGAGGGTTTGTACTAGTAGCCATGTGTTTAATCTCTCTCTCTCTTGTGTTCTTGAGATGTCACGATCTAGATGTATCGTGGGCTTTGTTAATATAGTCGGATCATATGGTGTTTTCCCCTCTCTATCTTGTGATGAATTGAGTTTTCCCTTTGATATTTCGTTTTATCGAATTGAATACTTTATTGGATTTGAGAGCACTTGATATATTTCTTGCAAATGAATACTCGTGGTGACAATGGGGTATTATTTTGGTTCACTTGATATATGTTTTGGCACTCAACTTGCGGATTCCCGAGGTGACATTGGGGTAATCTATGCATAGGGGTTGATGCACATTCTTGTCTTTGTTTCTCCGGTAGAAATATTGGGCACTCTTTAAAGTTCTTTGTGTTGGAATGAGTATTATGAATCTGAAATTATTTGGTGTTATTTTAGTACGAACTCTTGGATAGATTAATCAGAAAGAATAGCTTCGAGGTGGTTTCGTACCCTACAAACGATTTCTTCTTATGTTCTCCGCTAGATAGGAACTTTGGAGTGATTCTTCATCGCACTTTGAGGGGTGGTCATATGATCCAATTATATTAGCACTGTTGAGAGATTGCACTAGCGAAAGTACGAACCCTAGGCCTCATTGTCAAGCATTGCAATACCGTTTTTGTGTCCGTTTACTATTTTCTACCTTGTTGTTTTTATTTATTTAGATTACAAAAATATATTTCTACCATCAATATTACACTTTTCTCACCATCTCTTTGCCGAACTAGTGCACCTATACAAATTACCATTGTATTTGGTGTGTTGGCGACACAAGAGACTTTTTATTATTTGGTTGCAGGGTTGTTTGAGAGAGACCATCTTCATCCTACACCTCCCACGGATTGATAAACCTTAGGTCATCCACTTGAGGGAAAATTGCTACTGTCCTACAAAACACTACGATTGGATGCCCAACACGTGTCTACAAGAATAAAGTTGCGTAGTAGACATCACCGATCGTCGGGCAAGTCAACCGAAGTCCATACTTTGTTCTCATACATGGATCCCATCTCAGATTTCATGGCCTCAAACCATTTCGCGGAATCTGGGCTCATCATTGCTTCCTCATAGTTCGTAGGTTCGTCATGGTCTAGTAACATGACTTTCACGATGGGATTACCGTACCACTCTGGTGCGTAACGTACTCTGGTTGACCTACGAGGTTCGGTAGTAACTTGATCTGAAGTTTCATGATCATCATCATTAGCTTCCTCACTAATTGGTGTAGGCATCACAGGAATAGTTTTCTATGATGAACTACTCTCCAATTCAAGAGAAGGTACAACTACCTCATCAAGTTCTACTTTCCTCCACTCCCTTCTTTCGAGAGAAACTCCTTCTCTAGAAAGGATCCATTCTTAGCAACAAATGTCTTGCCTTCGGATGTGTGATAGAAGGTGTAGCCAATAGTTTGTTTTGGGTATCCTATGAAGGTGCATTTCTCCGATTTGGGTTCGAGCTTAACAGGCTGAAGCTTTTTCACATAATTGCAACCCAAACTTTAAGAAACGACAACTTAAGTTTCTTGCCAAACCATAGTTCATATGGTGTTGTATCAATGGATTTAGATGGTGCCCTATTTAACGTGAATGCAACTGTCTCTAATGCATAACCCCAAAACGATAGTGGTAAATCGGTAAGAGACATCATAGATCGCACCATATCTAATAAAGTATGGTTACGACGTTCGGACACACCATTACGCTGTGGTGTTCCAGGTGGCGTGAGTTGTGAGACTATTCCACATTGTTTTAAATGAAGACCAAACTTGTAACTCAAATATTCGCCTCCGCGATCTGATCGTAGAAACTTTATTTTCTTATTACGGTGATTTTGCACTTCACTCTGAAATTCTTTGAACTTTTCAAATGTTTCAGACTTGTGTTTCATTAAGTAGATATACCCATATCTGCTCAAATCATTTGTGAAGGTTAAAAATAAAGATACCCGCCGCGAGCCTCGACACTCATCGGACCGCATACATCGGTACGTATTATTTCTAGTAAGTCAGTTGCTCGCTCCATTGTTCTGGAGAACGGAGTCTTAGTCATCTTGCCCATGTGGCATGGTTCGCAAGCATCAAGTGATTCATAATCAAGAGATTCCAAAAGTCCATCCACATGGAGTTTCTTCACGCGCTTTACACCAATATGACCTAAACGGCAGTGCCGCAAATATGTTGCACTATCATTATCAACTTTGCATATTTTGGCATCAATATTATGAATATGTGTATCACCACGATCGAGATTCAACAAAAATAGACCACTCATCAAGGGTGCATGACCATAAAAGATATTACTCACATAAATAAAACAACCATTATTCTCTAATTTAAATGAATAACTGTCTTGCATCAAACAAGATCCAAATATAATGTTCATGCTCAACGCTGGCACCAAATAACAATTATTCAGGTCTAAAACTAATCCCGAAGGTAGATGTAGAGGTAGCGTGCCGGCGGCGATCATATCAACCTTGGAACCATTTCCGACGCGCATCGTCACCTCGTCCTTAGCCAATCTTTGTTTAATCCGTAGCCCCTGTTTCGAGTTGCAAATATTAGAAATAGAACCAGTATCAAATACCCAGGCTCTACTATGAGCATTAGTAAGGTACACATCAATAACATGTATGTCAAATATACCTTTGTTCACTTTGCCATCCTTCTTATCCGCCAAATACTTGGGGCAGCTCCGCTTCTAGTGACCAGTCCCTTTGAAGTAGAAGCACTTAGTTTCAGGCTTAGGTCTAGACTTGGGCTTCTTCCCGGGAGCAACAACTTGCTTGCCATTCTTCTTGAAGTTCCCCTTCTTTCCTTTGCCCTTTTTCTTGAAACTAGTGGTCTTGTTAACCATCAACACTTGATGCTCCTTCTTGATTTCTACCTCTGCAGCTTTGAGCATTGCGAAGAGCTCGGGAATAGTCTTTTCCATCCCTTGCATATTATAGTTCATCACAAAGCCTTTGTAGCTTGGCGGCAGTGATTGAAGAACTCTGTCAATAACACTATCATCCGGAAGATTAACTCCCAGCTGAGTCAAGTGATTATGGTACCCAGATATTCTGAGTATGTGTTCACTGACAGAACTGTTCTCCTCCATCTTGCAGATATAGAACTTGTTGGAGACTTCATATCTCTCAAATCAGGCATCTGCTTGAAATATTAACTTCAACTCCTGAACATCTTATATGGTCCATGATGTTCAAAACGTCTTTGAAGTCCCGATTCTAAGCCGTAAAGCATGGCACACTGAACTATCGAGTAGTCATCAGATCGAGCTTGCCAGACGTTCATGATACGTCTCCAACGTATCTATAATTTTTTATTGTTCCATGTTGTTATATTATCAATCTTCAATGTTTTATAATCATTTTATAGTCATTTGTATATCATTTTTTGGTACTAACCTATTGACATAGTGCCAAGTGTCAATTGCTGTTTTTCCATGTTTTTTACATTGTAGAAAATCAATACCAAACGGAGTCCAAATGCCATGAAACTTTACGGAGATTTTTTATGGACCAGAAGACACGTAATGGGCCCTGGCTACGCCTGGGGGTGCTCCGAGGAGAGCACAACCCACCAGGGCACGCCAGGAGGCCCAGGCGCGCCCTGGTGGGTTGTGCCCACTTCGGGTGCCCCCAGGACTGCCTCTTTGCTCTATAAATACCCCAATATTCCAGAAACCCTAGGGGAGTCGACGAAATATTCATCCAGCCGCCATAGAGTCCAGAACCACCAGATCCAATCTAGACACCATCTCGGATGGGGTTCACCACCTCCATTGGTGCCTCTCCGATGATGCGTGAGTAGTTCTTTGTAGACCATCGGGTCCGTAGTTAGTAGCTAGATGGCTTCCCCTCTCTCTCTCTCTCTCTCTCTCTAAATTCTCAATACAATGGTCTCTTGGACATCCATATGATGTAACTCTTTTGCGATGTGTTTGTTGGGATCGATGAACTTTGAGTTTATGATCAAATCAATCTTTTTATATCCATGAAAGTATTTGAGTTTCTCTGATCTCTTTTATGCATGATCTCTTATAGCCTCGTATTTCTTCTCCGATATTCGGGTTTTGTTTGGCCAACTTGATCTATTTATCTTGCAATGGGAAGATGTGCTTTGTAGTGGGTTCGATCTTACGGTGCTTGATCCTAGTGACAGAAAGGGAAACAACACGTATGTATCATTGCTACTAAGGATAAAACGATGGGGTCTATCTCTACACAGATAGAGCTTGTTTACATCATGTCATCGTTCTTATTGCATTACTCCGTTTCTCCATGAACTTAATACACTAGATGCATGATGGATAGCGGTCGATGTGTGGAGTAATAGTAGTAGATGCATGCAGGAGTCGGTCTACTAATCTTGGATGTGATGCCTATGTAATGATCATTGCCTGGATATCTTCATGATTATTTGAAGTTCTATCAATTTCCCAACAATAATTTGTTCACCCACCGTTTGCTATTTTTCTCGAGAGAAGCCACTAGTGAAACCTACGACCCCCGGGTCTCTTTCTCATATTATTTGCCTTTGCGATCTATTTTTCTTTGCTTTTATTTTCAGATCTATTAAATAAAAATACAAAATACCTTGCTGCAATTTATTCTTATTTATTTTATTTGGCGTTCGATCTATCAATCTACTACAATTTATCTCATGCCCGTTTGCCTATCTTGAGGCGCCATAACCGGAAGGGATTGACAACCCCTTTAACATGTCGGCTTGCAAGGATTTGTTATCTGTGTGCAGGTGTTGTTTACGTTGTGTTGCTTGGTTCTCCTACTGGTTCGATAACCTTGGTTTCACATCTGAGGGAAATACATACCGCTACCGTGCTGCATCATCCCTTCCTCTTTGGGGAAATACCGACGTAGCTTCAAGCCGCATCAAATGGAATTTTTGGCGCCGTTGCCAGGGAGGATCTTCAACATATACAAGGTTCCTAATCACAAATCTCATCTCCTCGCAATTTACATTATTTTCCATTTGCCTCTTGTTTTCCTCTCCCCCACTTCACAAAAATTTGCCGTTTTATTCGCCCTCTTTTTCGTTCGCCTTTTTCTTGTGAGATCTTTTGTTTGCTTGTGTTGCCATGTGCCTTCTATATGCTTGCATCTTCGGTTGCTAAAAATCTATTGATATGGATCCCCATCCACTTCCTAATATTTTTAAAATATCCAATCACAATGAACCAATTGCTAGTGAGTTGAGTGCACTAGATTATCTTTATGAAGTTTTGCTTGAGATTCGTGAATCTGAGAATTGTGATGAAGAAATTTATGAAGTGATTCATGATAGCTCCTTGAATGAAAAGCTTGATTGCAATGATTTTACTATAAATTCTATTAACGTCAATTGTGCTAATAATATGCAAAGCCCCAAGCTTGGGGATGCTAATTTTGATAAGTCCACTACTTATTGCAATGGTCATGATTGGGGTGTGTTGGTGTCAAAACCGGCGGATCTCGGGTAGGGGGTCCCGAACTGTGCGTCTAGGCCAGATGGTAACAGGAGGCAAGGGACACGAAGTTTTACCCAGGGTCGGGCCCTCTTGATGGAGGTAAAACCCTACGTCCTGCTTGATTAATATTGATGATATGGGTAGTACAAGAGTAGATCTACCACGAGATCAGAGAGGCTAAACCCTAGAAGCTAGCCTATGGTATGAATGTGTTGTTCTACAGACTAAAACCCTCCGGTTTATATAGACACCGGATAGGGTTAGGGTTACATAGAGTCGGTTACAATGGTAGGAGATCTACATATCCGTATCGCCAAGCTTGCCTTCCACGCCAAGGAAAGTCCCTTCCGGACACGGGATGAAGTCTTCAATCTTGTATCTTCATAGTCCAGGAGTCCGGCTGAAGGTATAGTCCGGCCATCCGGACACCCCCTAATCCAGGACTCCCTCAGTAGCCCCTGAACCAGGCTTCAATGACGACGAGTCCGGTGCGCAGATTGTCTTCGGCATTGCAAGGCGGGTTCCTCCTCCAAGTACTTCATAGAAGATTTTGAACACAAAGATAGTGTCCGGCTCTGCAAAATAAGTTTCCACATATTGCCATAGAGAGAATAGTATTTACACAAATCTAATCTGCTGACGTATTCCGTAGTGTGACATCACACCACGGCCAAGCTTTTATTCGAATCGTTTTACTATCCCATCTCAGCGTGTTATGCGAGGCGGTTTCCTTGGCACGTCTTGTCAAAGCAGAGATCGTGTCCCCTTATTCCGGGATTCTCATCAATACGGGAGTGGGTAACCCAACCGCTTCTAGGACTCCTAGACTATAGGCAAGTCCAAACGGCCACGGAGAGGACGCTTGATATTCACCCTCTTTATAAAGGGACAAGGTTTTTACTTTTTCCCTCCCGTACTCAATCGAATCCTTCCCCACCTCAAGTTCAAACACCCAAGGTTCAGGTCAGGTGCTCCAAACCCTCAATCATGTCCGAATCTAGCCTTCATGGCCGATGGATGCCTTCCTCCGTCACGGAAGAAGACATCAAAAAGTTGAGGGAGGCTAGATATCTGACCGCCGAGGTTTTGCACCGGCTGCCCGCCCGAGGGTAGGCCGTCCCCTCCCCCGAACCCAACGAGAACGTCGTGTTTGTCTCCCACTTCCTCTGAGGTCTAGGCCTTGCTTTGGATCCTTTCATTAGGGGTTTGATGTATTATTACGGGCTAGATTTCCATGATCTAGCTCCGGACTCCTTTCTTCATATCACGACATTTATTATCGTGTGCGAGGCCTTCCTCCGGGTTACCCCTCACTTCGGCCTGTGGCTCAAGACTTTTGAAGTAAAGCCGAAGATGATCGAGGGGCAACATGCAGCGTGCGGAGGTGCCTCAATATGCAAGATGACGGGATCCCCCTGGCCCGAAGGTTCCATTCCAGAGGTGTCTGAATTGTGGCAACAGGAGTGGTTCTACATCATGGCTCCTAGAAGTGCCAAGTGGGCGGCCGCCCCTGTTTTCCGCTCGGGCCCTCCACCACAACTGATGTCATGGATCAGCAGAGGTCTGAGCTGGGGTCCAGCCAAGGACGTGCCTATTCTGCAAAGCCGCATTCAAGATCTCTTCAATGGAGATTTTAGTTTGGTTGCGGTAATACAAGTTATGCTGGTTCGTCAAGTCCAGCCTTGCAAACGCCGGCCCCTTCGCTTGTGAGAGTTCAATCCCGAAGGACCGCGTGTCATTCAAAATTTCCTCGTCCTGACACACGAGGAGATGTACAAGTCATTCTTCGGACCTCAGGTAGAGTGTCCAGAAATCACCGAGGACGTGGGCCTGAGCAGTAACCGCGCCGCCGAACAGGTAAGGAATCTCCCGGCCGAACATACTATCTCTCATTTGTTACGAAGTTATCTCTAAGAGTTCGCTTTTTGACCAGGACTGGCTAACAAAGGCAAAGTTGATTCGGTGTTCGGCCCACCTCCCTGAGGGTTTGGAAAATCCGGTACTGGAAAAGATGCTCCAGGTCGCACCCTGCCCGGAGCCCTTGAAGGAAGATACCGGGAAGGATAATACAGGCGGACGCGGGCCCCCAACGCTGCCCATTCTAACCGAGGGAGCGAGCGTCTCCATGAAGGAAGACGACTGGAGGAGGAAAAGGACTGCGCCCCGGGATTCGGAAGCCGAAGCTTCCAAACGGGAGAAGAAGTCTCCCACAGAGGGTCCTACCTCGGGGGGTGCTTTTGCCGCACCAAGTCCACGAGGGGATCAATCCTCCAGCGAGTCGTAAGTGACCCGGAGTACTTTAATAGTACATGTATGCCATCTTTTTCTTCTGAGAAAATAACCACCGCATATATCTTTGCAGTTCGGGCCTTAGCCCCTCTCAAATGACTTCGTCTTAGGGGATCTTCTTCCAGAGATGATGGAGAGAGAAACGCCTCCTCCGGACTCCTTCGCCCCAAAAGCGGGAGACCCCGAAGTGTCGTCGCGGAGGGCCTCTCCGAATCCGGTGAGGCCAGACGATAATCCCATTGACCCCCGAAGCTCCCAGTGTCCGGCTCCCGAAGAGAACAGACAAAAGAGTCCGACACCGTCTGGTGCATGATCGGATGTTCTGAGGGAGTTGGTGGGGCGAGCGGCCATCTCAGATGAACACGGTATGCTGATGAATACGGTGATGGAGAGAATCTTGTCCGCCGAAAGAGGATTGCATAAAGCTTTTATGAGTTTACTGACAGGCTTTGAGGTATGTAAAATAATGTATAATAGTCCTGCACATGATAGGTCTGCCCTGTGTAGATAGTAGCCCCTAAGACTCTGGTGGTCGTCAGAAACGACGACGAACAGAGGATCATATTCCCAGGTAATAATCATACTGCCTCTATGTGCAGGTGATGGAAGCTCCGGTGGCTAGCCGGACTAGCGAGTTTGCGTATTTAAAATGGCAGTTAGATGCAGCAGACGCCGACATCGAGCTTGTTAACAAAAGGCTTGACGAGGCACAGGGTAAGTGTCATTATCTGGTAAACGCAACATAGGAAGAGCAGCATGATGCCAGTATCTTTAATATGTTGTGACTGCAGATGGAGCTGCCACTATTGAAGCCTTGCGGGCAGAACTTGCCCGAGCCAAGGAACAAGCGAGGTTGGGTAATGCGGCTTCTTTGAAGGCGGCCGAAGAGTTGCAAGCCGAGAAGGCCGCGCATGGAGAGAGCCGAGATAAGATGGCCAAGATGGCCATAGAATTAAAAGTCGCTGCCGACCGTTGCCGGGTTCTTGAAAAGGAAAACCAGGCAAATGCATCGGACCTTGAGAAGGCTGCTGCGACGAGAAAAGACCTCCCCTCTGCTATGAGGGCAAAGAAGGAGGAGCTGCCGGAAGCCGGGGATATTGTAGCTGGGAAATCCTTTATGTTGCGGAGGAAGTTCGGAGATCCACGGTATGCCCCTCTGGATCGGCTGTGGAGTTTGGAGGATGTGTATATGGATTTGGCGGCGAGCGCTGCCGATGCGGTCAAGTACTTCCAGGGTCAAACGGACCGTGAAGTGGACCAGCTGTTTTGGACACAATTCCATTCTCCCGAGCATCCACTTTCATTGACTGACCAATTAGCCGAATGGGCCGAACTGAATAGGTTGTCCGGACGCGCCATGAGGTCTGTTGTGGATCAGCTATGGCCAGAAAGGCCAAAACCGAACAGCTATTTCAGCTTGGTGCAGCAGTTCCTTGACGTGGTGCCGCGCATCAATGCGCTGAAGAGGTCGGCGTGCATAGAGGGCTCACGGATGGCCTTTGCCCGTGTTAAAACATGCTGGGCGGAGATGGATGCCACCACTATTGCAGCGTGGGATTCGGCGATAGGCCGAATGGCTGCTGAGCACTACTTTCAAGAAGTTCTTGAGTGTGCTCGTTTGATAGAGACCCAGTGCTCAAAAAATATTATGTTTGAGTGATATGTAATCTCATTGTAAGCGAAAATGCTTTTATAAAGTTTTATAAGGCTATTTTTATACTTTTGCCTAAAAGTAATATGATGCCTCCTGGGCGGCCGTTTATGTATACATGTGTATAACCTGAAAGATTGCAGCCGTCGGCTTCAACCCCCACGCATATAATGCGGAGGTGCTCGCAAAAACACGCGTTCACACATAACCCAACGTCTTGGTCCTATTAAGGAGGTGATAGCGGAGCGAGCGAGGCAACCGGACTATAATGCTTTAGCACTTTCACTTAGCCATAGGAGTTTGACAGTGGGGCTACTAGATAGCCCCTGGTGGCTCCGCACTCTTCCGATCCTGGGGTGCGTACATGCCTGGCCGGAAAACGTCCCTTCATTAAGGCGGAGGAATTCTAACATTCCAACAGGTCATCGAGTGGTTGACCAGTCTCACGCTATATCATGACAGTCAGTTTTTGGCTTTCTCTACTGAGGTGCTCGTCCGGATGAACCAGGGCATAATCGCAGTAGTTCTCCTAGTGCTACCTTAGCCGGTAAAGCGGAACGTAAGGCACCAAAACACAGGAGCCGGGCAAACCCAACATTTGACCAAGGATAATGATTCGGAGCTGATGCATATAGGGCCAAACTCGCGACGCCGAACACTCCCTAAGGTATTCGGTCTTTGTGGTATAAATCGGGCCTGAATAATGGCCTTTGTAAGAAGCCCCTTGTGTCCAGGTACGTGCATTGTTCTGGCGTGGCCACATGCCAAGACGTCAGCATCCTTCTCAACGGTGGATATGTATCAACAAGAGACAGTAAAAAAGGTTTATGCAGGGTCTTAATCTAAAAAGAATCCTTGGAGCGGGTCCCTGCTGCACGTCTGTGCCTGTGTCTCCATTGTGCCATATCCTAGACGGGTGTAGCACGATGATCGTCTGTAAAAGAGAGGAATTTAGGTGAAAAAGTTGTCGTGCAAAAAGATAGTTTTTAAAGAAACGATGTATAATTCAAGATGAGAAAAGATTGCCACTTGTCTGCACGCGTTGAGCCCCTTGCATTGACAAATAGGGGTGTGACCGTTTATTCAGTATAAATAGCGGCGCTGGACTTGGTTAGTTGTGTCTGAGGTCTTGACGACCTATTGGATGCTTTCGGTGGTCCGGGCGCCTTTAGTGTGCGGCTGCCAAGGCAGCCGCACTCTCTTCATCACGCAGAGATCGCTTGATATTTCTGTTCACTGAAAAGATGCCACGTGGACCGGGCATCTTGAGTGTGAGGGAGGCGTAGTGTGGTATTGCATTAAAGTGAGCGAAAGCTTCGTGTCCGAGCAGTGCTTGATAGCCACTTCGGAACGGAGCGATGTGGAAGGTTAGATGCTCGCGACGGAAGCTATCGGGGGAGCCGAATATAACTTGTAGTAGTAGGGAGCCCGTACAGCAAGCCCCTGGGCCTGGCGTTACTCCTTTAAAGGTAGTATTGCTATGGCGAATTTTTGTTGGGTCTAACCCCATCCCGCGGATTGTATCCTGATATATTAGGTTTAGATTGCTGCCACCGTCCATCAATACTCGTGTGAAGTGATATCCGCCAATTACTGGGTCTAATGCCAAGGGAGCCCATCCTGCACGCCGGATACTTGCTGAGTAATCGCGATGGTCGAAAGTGATCGGTTGAGACGACCAGTGGCAGGACTTCACGGTGACAGGCACTTGGGTATATTTCCCTGGGAGTGCCGCATTGTTTCCCTTGATCACGTGTAACACGTTTACTGTTTTGACTTCCGGTGGAAATTTCTTTTGTTCCCCAGTGTCTTGCTTGGGAGGCTCGTCCTCGTCTTCACTTGATGTATCCTCCCCCTTGTGTACGGCGTTGAGCTTGCTGGACTGCTTGAAGACCCAACAATCTCTGTGGGTATGATTAGCTGGTTTACCAGGGGTACTATGGATCTGACATACTTGGTCCAGAATTTTGTGGAGGCTAGACAGTTCATCCCTGGTGCCTTTAGAGGGCGGCTTTTGCTGACCTGGCCGAGAGCTTTTGAATCCGGCATTTACTTCCGTGCCCTTCGTGTTGTCTTCTTTATTCCGGCGTTTGTTATTGCTGTTGCGCCATGATTTCCCGTTTCCATCTCTAACTTCAGATGTACTGGGGTCGCTGGTGCTGCATCTGGATAGCCAGCTGTCCTCACCCGCGCAAAAGCGGGTCATGAGGTTTGTTAATGCGGCCATCGTTCTCGGCTTATTTTGGCCGAGGTGTCTGGCGAGCCATTCGTCACGGACGCTATGCTTAAAAGCTGCCAAGGCTTCGGTGTCCGGACAGTCCACAATCTGGTTCTTTTTAGTAAGAAACCTGTTCCAAAGCTTTCGGGCTGACTCTCCGGGCTGTTGAGTTATATGACTCAAATCGTCCGCATCCGGAGGTCGGACATAAGTCCCTTGAAAATTTGCCCGAAAGGCGTCTTCGAGCTCTTCCCAACTTCCAATGGAGCTTTTGGGGAGGCCTTTAAGCCAGTGACGAGCTGGCCCTTTGAGCTTAAGGGGTAAGTACTTGATGGCGTGGAGATCATCTCCTCGAGCCACATGGATATGGAGGATGTAGTCCTCAATCCAGACCCCAAGGTTTGTTGTTCCGTCGTACGCCTCTATGTTTACGGGTTTGAATCCCTCTGGGAATTCATGGTCCAGCACCTCATCGGTGAAACACAGGGGGTGTGCGGCACCCCTGTAGCTGGGTGCGCCGCGTTGTTCGGATGTTTGTTATATTCATTTGTATGCTGGGGTGCGCTTGCGTGGTCCATAGATGGATCTTGTTGTGTCGTCCTTTGGGTGTGAGCCCTCACCTGGGTCGCGTGTTGTATTGTGAGTGGCGTTGTATGCCGCCCTGTGTTGGTAGAGGGGTCGTCTATCTGGCCAGGTGGCTGCTTTGATGTTTGGTTGTGGAGGGTCTGAGGCCTCCTCATCGAATTCGGGTAGCAGCTTCCGCTTTGGGTAGCTCTTGGAGGGGCGATTGTCGTCGTACCTCGCTGCTGTGTTGAGTATTTTACTCCATCTGATTTGGAGTGTGTCTTGCGCAGCCCTGAGCCTTTGCTTCTGCTTTTTGAGACTCCTCGCGGTGGAAACAAGCCTTTTACGGGCATTCTGCTGCCCCGGGTGCCTGTCCGACGTTATATCGTCCGGACTATTATCCTTGATAGAATTTGTTTGTTCGGTTTGATTATCCGGATGGCCGTTGTCCGGCAGTGGTTCGCCATGCTCCAGCGCTGGGTCTGTGTGATCGTTATTTCTGTCGAGGCGGGATTTGGGGCGGCGCTTGCGTCGCCGCTTTGACTGCTTCTCGAGGGAACAAGCCTTCGGTGCGTCCTTCCGCTCCTCGTCGTCATCTTTTGGTGCGTCCACCATGTATACGTCATGTGACGAGGTGGCTTTCCAGGGCTCAATAGGCGCTGGTTCTTCATTGTCTCCTGCGTCGGCGTCCATACCATCGGTATCTTCGGAGTCGAAGTCGAGCATATCG
Organism: Triticum urartu; assembly: GCF_056163025.1. Lineage (NCBI taxonomy): Eukaryota > Viridiplantae > Streptophyta > Magnoliopsida > Poales > Poaceae > Triticum > Triticum urartu. The sequence continues at coordinate 546,851,304 of NC_141879.1, read as the reverse complement.
GTTAAATCGTCGACAGTGGCTATAAGGTGGGTGGTGGGTGGGCTTTGAATTTCTTCATCGTCCGTATCCCAACCTTGCTGACCGTAGCTCGGCCAGGGCTCTCCTGATAGAGAGAGAGACTTTAGTGTCTTCAGAATATCGCCGAAAGGCGAGTGCTGAAAGATATCCGTAGCAGTAAACTCCATGATCGGCGCCCAATCGGATTCGATCGGCAGGGGCGCGGAGGGTTCGGAGTCCAGAGAGGAGTCCGGCTCCCTGGAGTCACGAGTCTCGCGGAGTGCGGGGCTGGTGTTCGGCTCGATCGCTGTTGGGATCGCAGCCCCCAAGGCGGCGTCCAACCACCCATCCTCGATCGGCGCAGTAGGCTCCGAATTAAGGGTCGAAGCCGATGCGGGTGCGGCCTCCAGGGCACTGTTCGGCGGCAGAGCTAGATCATGCTCGTCGTGACAGTGCGGCGCGCTCGGCAGTGGCTCGGATCCGTCGAAGATCAAGTCCCCACGGATGTTAGACGTGTAGTTTAAACTTGCAAATCTGACTTGGCGGCCAGGGGCGTAGCTTTCGATCTGCTCCAGATGGCCAAGTGAATTGGCCTGTAGTGCGAAGCCACCAAAGACGAAGATCTGTCCGGGGAGGAAGGTCACCCTGGACTGCATCTCTATTGATGATTGTAGGAGCCATCGAGCCTGACGGCGACTACACAGAGGAACTCTCAATGAAAGCACCAATGTCGGTGTCAAAACCGGCGGATCTCGGGTATGGGGTCTCGAACTGTGTGTCTGGGCCGGATGGTAACAAGAGGCAAGGGACATGAAGTTTTACCCAGGTTGTAGAATTTTTTGTGTTACTAAATTACCTCTCATTATGTTGAGATCGTCAATGTCCTATTCCTATTCTTTGCATATGTTAGATGTTTCTTCTCTTGATAGTTTGTTTGCTTATAAAATTCCTATGCATAGGAAGTATGTTATACTTAAATGTGTTTGTGATATGTTTCATGATGCTCTCTTTGTGTTTCAATTCTTATCTTTCGTGTGAGCATTGTTGAAATTTTAAGCCTATCTTAATGGCTATAAAGAAAGAGCTTGTTGGGAGGCAACCCAATGAATAAAATTTATTTTTGCCTTTTGTTTTCTGTTCTTGAGTGCTATCACAATTATGCTACAGTTATGATTGTGTTTTTATGTTTTAATTAGTGTTGTGCCAAGTAAAGCCTTTAGGATCTTCTTGGGTGATAGTTGTTTGATCTTGCTGAAAAAATAGAAACTTTTGCGCTCGCAGAAATAATTCTCATTTTTAACCAGAGAGCGATCAAATACTCATTCCTTTGGCAGTGGATCAATATACAAATTTCTCAGGTCGTCCTAATTTTTCAGAATTTTTGAAGTTCCAGAAGTTTTCGAAACACCCAGATTACTACAAACTGTTCTGTTTTTGACAGATTCTGTTTTCTTTGCGTTGTGTGCTTATTTTGATGGCTCTATGGTTTTCTTTGATGAGTTTTTGCCATAGAAAAGTTGTAATACAGTAGATATAATGTAAAAACAAAATATGAATTGGTTTGGTACAATACTTATAGTAGTCATTTGCTTTCTTTTACTAACAGATCTCACAAAGGTTTTGTTGAGTTTTCTGTGATTGAAGTTTTCAAGTTTTGGGTTATCTTACGATGGATGAAGGAATAAGGAGTAAGAAGAGTCTAAGATTGGGGATGCCCAGACATCCCAAGATATTATCCAAAAATGAGCAAACAACTAAGCTTTGGGATGCCCCCGAGTGGCATCCCCTCTTTCTTCTAACGACCATCGGTATTTTACTCGAAGCTATATTTTTATTCGTCACATACTATGTGTTTTCCTTGGAGCGTCTTGTATGATATGAGTCTTTGCTTGTTTTGTGTGTGTTTTATGTCTTGATTCCTTGCTGGACACACCTATTTGAGAGAGCCAAAATTATGTCATGACTTGTTAGAATTGCTCTCTATGCTTCACTTAAATTTTTATGAGCTATGGACTTGCTCTAGTGCTTCACTTATATCTTTTTGAGCATGGTGTGCTTTAGTATTTTTGAAGAAATGCTCTCTTGCTTCACTTAGATTTATTTGAGAGTTAGTAAAATTTTCAAGAAATTCTCTCTTGCTCCACTTAAATTAATTTGAGAGAAAGAAAGAAACATTATGCTCATGATCTTCACTTATATTTGTTTGAGATTGTCAAAAGCAGGACATAAAAATTAGTCCCAAAGTGATAGATATACAAGAAGGATATAATAAAAACTTTTATGAAGATCATTGGACAAAATAAACTTGATTCTTAGTAATAGTTTTGGGATATGATGATGTGATATGTGAGTCATCTTGATGAATAATTATGCTTTAGTAAGAATATTGATGTTAAGGTTTGTGATTCTCTATGAAAGCACGAAAGTCAATAATTCTGCAATGAAATTATATCCTACTTGTGGTGCATTATTCGGTGTTAATTATGCTTAATGCTCACTTATGAGATTATCCGTTTCTTGGTTGGTCGCTTCTCAATCTTTTGCTAGCCTTCATTTTGCACTAAGTATGATCTCTACTTGTGCATCCAAAAACCTTTAACCCAGTTTTGCTACATGAGTCCACTATATCTACCTATATGTGGTATTCTTTTGCCGTTCTAAGAAAATTTGTATGTGTCATCTCTAATTTTCAAAATAAACTTCTCTTTTGTGTGTTCGTTTCGCTCGCGGAGCGGTGAGGGGTGGCTAATATTTTCCATGCTAGATGTGTTATTCTCAAGATGAGTGTTTATTCACTTGCCATTGCACGAGAGTAAGCGATGCGTCTCCAACGTATCTATAATTTATGAAGTATTCATGCCATGTTTACAACAATTTTATATGGTTTTGGTATGATTTGCATTGAACTAACCCAGACTGGTGCTGTTTTCAGCAGAACTACCGTGGTGTTGTTTCTTGTGTAGAAATGAAAGTTCTCCAAATGAGCTGAAACTTTTTGACGATTTTTTTGGAACAAAAGTGTGACGCCCCCGATTCAATCGTACACCAATCATACATGCAAACGTGTACGGTCAAGATCAGGGACTCACGGGAAGATATCACAACACAACTCTACAAATAAAATAAGTCATACAATCATCATATTACAAGCCAGGGGCCTCGAGGGCTCGAATACAAGAGGTCGATCATAGACGAGTCAGCGGAAGCAAACAATATCTGAGTACAGACATAAGTTAAACAAGTTTGCCTTAAGAAGGCTAGCACAAACTGGGATACAGATCGAAAGAGGCGCAGGCCTCCTGCCTGGGATCCTCCTAAACTACTCCCGGTCGTCGTCAGCGGGTTGCACGTAGTAGTAGGCACCTCCCGAGTAGTAGTCGTCGTCGTCGACGGTGGCGTCTGGCTCCTGGGCTCCAACGTCTGGTCGCAGCAATTGAGTATAGAAAGAGGGAAAAGAGGGAGCAAAGCAACCGTGAGTACTCATCCAAAGTACTCGCAAGCAAGGAGCGACACTACATATGCATGGGTATATGTGTAAAGGGGCCATATCGGTGGACTGAACTGCAGAATGCCAGAATAAGAGGAGGATAGCTAATCCTGTCGAAGACTACGCTTCTGGCAGCCTCCATTTTGCAGCATGTAGAAGAGAATAGACTGAAGTCCTCCAAGTAGCATCGCATAGCATAATCCTAACCGATGATCCCCCCCTCGTCGCCCCATGAGAGAGCGATCACCGGTTGTATCTGGCACTTGGAAGGGTGCGTTTTATTAAGTATCCGGTTCTAGTTGTCATAAGGTCAAGGTACAACTCCAAGTCGTCCTGTTACCGAAGATCACGGCTATTCGAATAGATTAACTTCCCTGCAGGGGTGCACCACATATCCCAACACGCTCGATCCCATTTGGCCGGACACACTTTCCTGGGTCATGCCCGGTCTCGGAAGATCAACACGTTGCAGCTCTACCTAGGCACAACAGAGAGGTCAGCACGCCGGTCTAAATCCTATGGCGCAGGGGTCTGGGCCCATCGCCCATTGCACACCTGCACGTTGCGTACGCGGCCGGAAGCAGAACTAGCCCCCTTAATACAAGAGCAGGCTTACGGTCCAATCCGGCGCGGGCCACTCAGTCGCTGACGTCACGAAGGCTTCGGCTGATACCACGACGTCGAGTGCCCATAACTGTCCCCGCGTAGATGGTTACTGCGTATAGGCCAGTAGCCAGACTTAGATAAAATACCAAAATCTTGTTAAACGTGTTAAGTATCCGCGAACACCGACCAGGGTCAGGGTCACCTCTCTCCTAGGTGGTCTCAACCTGCCCTGTCGCTCCGCCACAAAGTAACAGTCGGGGACCGTCGGGAACCTAGGCCCACCTCTACCGGGATGGAGCCATCTGCCCCTTCAGCCCCCAACTCCGAACAGTACCACAGGTAATGTAACTGTGTAAAGCATATAGTATATGCCCGTGATCACCTCCCGAAGTGATCACGGCCCAGTAGTATAGCATGGCAGACGGACAAGAGTGTAGGGCCACTGATGGAACACTAGCATCCTATACTAAGCAGTAGGATAGCAGATAATGGTAACAACAGTAGTAGCAAGGACAGGCTATGTATCAGGATAGGAATAACGAAAAGCAGTAACAAGATACACTACTCTAATGCAAGCAGTATAGAGAAGAGTGGGCGATATCTGGTGATCGAAGGGGGGGCTTGCCTGGTTGCTCTGGCAAAAGAGAGGGGTCGTCAACACCGTAGTCGTACTGGGTAGCAGCGGCGTCGGTTTCGGTGTCTAGCGAGAGAAGAGGGAAAAGAAACAATAAATATAATGCAAACAAATGCATGATGATGCATGACATGACAAAGCGTGATGCTAGGTGCACCCTAACGCGGTACGAGGTGGTACCGGTGAAGGGGGGAAACATCCGGGAAAGTATCCCCGGTGTTTCGCGTTTTCGGACAGATGAACCGAAAGGAAAAGATTACATGTTTGCTATGCCAGAGATGCGTGGCGGACGAACGGACTGTGTATCCGGATTCATCTCGTTGTTCTGAGAAACTTTCATGTACAAAGTATTTTCATCCGAATTACAGATTATTTTATATTAATTTTTAAAGTTTTAAATGGTTTTCTAATTTACTGAATCTAATTTAAATAAAAAAATAATACATACTAACTGTTGTGGGTACACAGAGAAGTGTACCCAAGGGGTGTAATGTGTGGCTGATAATGGGCCAGGATCAAAGTCAACAGTATCCAATCAACAGTTGACTCAGTCAGCGTTGACTGGTCAACATGGTCAAACGGTCCCGCATGTCATGGAGTAATTATCTGGACAGATTTATTAATCTAGTCATTATAGTAGCGGGGCCTAGTGCCATTGATACAGTAGGCTAACTACACTAAAATTATGTCCTAACTAATTAAATCCTAAGGCAATTAAGTAGGCCAGCCGCACATGGCAAGGCATAGTCCTGCCTCACACACATGTGTACGCACATGGTGGCCATGGCCATGGCACAAGAGGCGTACGGGAGTGGCTAAGAGATGCATGAGTGGCCAGGGGCTCACACGGAGCAGCAAGCAAAAGCAGTAGCAGTCAATTGAGCAGCAGCGACGGCGGCAACACAGCAAGAAGAAAGCAGCCGGCGGCAAGCAGTAGCATTAGAGAGCAGCAGCAACAACATGTAGCAGCGGCGGCGGCAGTGGGAGACTTCATCAGAGAGAAGCAGCACTACCAGTGCTGCACACAGGGGAGAGCGGACGGGCGCGGCCAGCATGCTGGCCGGGCGTAGCGGGCGCGCATGCGCACGCGCGTGGCACGACCAGTGTGTGGGGTTGGGCGCCCACGCGAGCAGAGCTCCGGCCGCAACCACGGCGGAGCGTCGGACGCGGTGGAACCAGCGACTAAAGGACGGGAACGAGAAGGGGGGCAAGGGGAAAATGACGGCAAGCTCACAGCGTTGACGAGCAGCTCGGTGAAGCCGAAGAAGGTCGAGGGCGAGTGAATCGAGCGGATCTTCGTGGCCGCGATGGCAGATGAAGAAGACACGACGTCGATGGGGCAGCTTCCCGGGCTCGATCCGGTGGCTCCGGCGACGAAGGCGAAGGCGGAGGTGCTCCTGGACATGCTAACCCAGCGCGGCGATGACGGGGAGCACGGGAACGGTCATGGCGACGACGGCTGCGGTTGCGGGCGGGATAGACGAGGGAGAGAGCGAGGGGGGATGCGTATCTAGGGTTTGTCCGTGGGGTGAGGGGTGGCCTTATCCACCGCCGGGGCACGCGGGATGCCCGCACGTGGCTGGGGGAACGGCCATGGCCGCGGGATGGCCGCCACGCCCTCCCCATCTCCTGTAGCGCTAGGTGGGAGATGAGGGGAGGTGGGCTGGATGTCCCAGCCCCTCTTGGGCCTCCCATCTTTCTCTTTCTTTTCTTCCTTTCACTTCTTTAAACCTTTTTGTTTTTTTCTTTTCTTTTAAAGCTACTGCTATGTGTTAAGTTGGGTCACCAAATGGATTTTGTAAAATAAGAAACTTGGCTCATAATTTGTATTGCAATTTGGACACTTCCACAAAAATTTTGGGGTTATTACGAAAGGTTTAAAATCATGTTTGAATCTAAATGGTCCATTATTAAGCTGTTGGTCCACTTCACAAATTACTAGAGATTAACCGGTGAGTCAAATAACGCTGGCTTCAACGTGACAATGAATCAGTGATTATTTGCAATATTATTAACATTTTTGTTTTACTGATTGAAGAAACAATTTATTTGACTTTATTTTAAATTTTGAATTTGAACTCGATTTGGCTCAAAGTGAGGTTTAGCAAACTAATTGCAATGACATGGCACCATTACTGAGTGATTACTGTAGCTCAACTACCGGGGTGTTACAAAAAGAGACCCTCGAAGCTTTGTGGTAGGTCCATAAGAGCTACGAGGAGGGCACAACCCACCAGGGCACGCTTGGTGGGCCTGGCTTGCCCCGGTGGGTTGTGCTCACCTCGAGGCCCATCTTCGCGTGAAACCGACGCCAAAAATCCTATAAATAGAGAAACCATTAGAAATAACCCTAGATCAGAAGTTCCGCCGCCGCAGGTGTCGGTGTCAAAATCGGTGGATCTCGGGTAGGGGGTCCCGAACTGTGCGTCTAGGATCGATGGTAACAGGAGACAGGGGACACAATGTTTACCCAGGTTTGGGCCCTCTCTATGGAGGTAATACCCAATGTCCTGCTTGCTTGATATTGATGAATATGGGTGTTACAAGAGTTGATCTACCACGAGATCTTAATGGCTAAAACCCTAGAAGCCTAGCCTATGAATATGGTAATGAGTATATATGTGTTGTCCTTTCTGGACTATCCACTTCGGTTTATATAGACACTGAGGGGATATAGGGTTTACATGGAGTCGGTTACATAAGAAGGAATCTTCGGTCGCCAAGCTTGCCTTCCACGCCAAGCAGAGTCCAATCCGGACATGGTGTATTCTTCGATCTTCATGTCTTCACAGCCCATCAGTCCGGCCCATGGATAACAGGCCGGACGCCCGAGGACCCCTTAGTCCAGGACTCCCTCAGTAGCCCCCGAACCAGTCTTCAATAGCGAGGTGCTCAACACACATATTGTCTTCGGCATTGCAAGGCGGGTTCTCCCTTTGATGATCTCAAGTAATGTATTTGGCCATTGATCCAATGTTGCCTCCTTAGCTTCTGTGCGTTGAATAATCTTTGTCCTCCACGTGTCGAGCGAATGTGGAAAGTCAGGGTATCTTCATGAATAACACCCCATCATGCAAAGAAGAGCACCTACTTAAAGAGATTGGATCCAAGATCCATTCAGCGCTACACAGAAGAAATCCCCAGAGACTGCTTAGGATAAACCATTCCGGCATGACTAGTGCTCCTAGATCCTCCGCTCATCCCGGCCCAGAGAAAGGCGAGTGGGAGAGGTGTTCCGTGTCTCATAGCCGTTTGACGAAGTTGCAAACGCAGGGGTTCCTTCCCCATGCAGATCTAGTCCCTGTTCGATCGGGGCTAGCTTCCTTCAATGAGGGGACTCAGGAAGAGGACTTCCCCAATCCGTGCGGGGGGAGCGAGTGTGTTTTGTCCCCTACCTCCTAAGAGGCGTTGGATTTCCAATCCATCCGTTCCTCCGAGGGCTTCTGGAATATTACGGCCTCCAGCTGCACAACTTTACGCCGGCCTCTATTCTGCACATTGCGGGTTACGTCGCTTTATGCGAACTTTTCCTGGGCGTCAAAGCTCACTTTGAGTTGTGGAGGAAGCTATTTTGTCTCGTCCTGCGCAATCACGAAGGGTCAATATTTGAAGTGGGCGGAGCCAAAGTGTGGCGTGCCGCCGATACCGGATATCCATCCAGCACACCAAGGAAGGCACCTGATGAATGGCCCTCCGAATGGTTTTATATGGAGGACGTTGCGCTTCCTGACCCGATTTGAAAGGGTCTTCCTGAATTTACTCGCGTCCCGCTGAAGAAACTCCATAGTTGGCGTCCCCGGAGTCTTGAAGAGGAAGGCGGTGCGGAGGTTCATCAGCTGATGAGCAAGATAAGAGAGCTCACTCATTCCGGACTCACAGTAATCGAGGTTATGGCAATTTCCATAGCGCGAGGGGTTCAGCTGCTCCAATATAGAGGGCTTGCCATGTGGCACTACAATGGGGAGGACGATGCTTCTCGATGTGGCCAGAAAGGTCCGGATACCCCTGCCGCTTTGGCTAAGATATTAGTCGAACTGTTCAAAGGGGAGGGAAAGGAATTCCTCCGCATCAAATTTGGTGGCGGGTACTCTATGTATAACCCTCCCGGCTGGGTAAGGCCCGACCCCTCCGTTTTTACTTCTTCCATCTCCGAATTGCCTTTGATAAACTTCTAGCTCATTTTGCTTATGACGGCACTGGTGATAGGTCACCAAGGGATTTTATAGTCCCGCCCCACAGCCGGAGGACCACAACCGGGAGCTAGATCCCGGGTTCGAAGAGGATCCGGATATATTTGTGGTGCTTGAGGAGGGAGTGTTCTACCAGACAAGCTACGATGGCACAGACGTGGCCATCACCGCAGACTATCCTGGCCTTCTTCCTGCTTCTCATGTAAATAATTAAGAAATCATCTTCTCTAAAATAGTGCTCTTACTCCGTCTCACCTATCGCACCGTATCGTGCTTCACAGGGGAGACGTTTGGCAGCTTCGAAGAGACCGGCTCCCGCGCCAGACAATCCTTTCAAGAGGAAAGCAAATGAAGACGCGGCCGCGCCTTCATCGAGGAGGTATGAATTCGCCAACCTGCCCCTGAGCAGCCATGTCCAACCGTGACCTTTCTATTTTCATTTGCCAGGAGGAAGGCGCGCCGGACTATATCCGGTGGTCTGAGCGGCCATACTTCCCATAGTCAGGATTCAAATCCCGCCGTGAAGACGGGGGCTGATACAAGGGCGATGCCAGATTGTCCTCCAGCCGAGGACTCAGATGATGTATCCATCACCAACTCGGAAGTGGAGAGTGCTATGAATCATCGGCACCTCCAGGCCATTTTATGAGATCCTGGCTTTTCGGAAGAGTCGTTTAATGCCTTTAACGCAGCCGATGCATACATCCGGGCTGCTCGAGATGGGATTAGCAGGGCCACAAAGCAACATCTGAAAGATGTGCAGGTAAATTCGCTTTGTCTGACTATGACAACCATATGCCAGTAGCCCCCGAGACTTAAAGGAGTTGAATCAACTAATTTAAGGATCAATGTACAACCAGGTTCTTACGGAGAAGAATACCCAGCTGGCTCAGGAACTAGAAAAGTGTCAGCGCCAGCTGCTTGCTGCTAACGCTGAACTGGACAAATACAAGGCATCTCCAGGTAATATTTTCCTCCATCAAAGATTCATAAGGCTACACTGATAGTGTGAATCTTGGTTCTAATCTTTGTGTTGGGTCATTTAGACCAAGTACAAGAGCAGCTTGATGCCGCTCGAAGCGAAGAACACGGAGCCAAAATGCTGCTAGCAGCGGGCGAGCGTGTATTGACGAAGGTCGTTGAAGAGAAAAAGAAACTTCAGGATTTGAACATCAACTTGGGCGAAGAACTGAAAGATGTGCGAGCGCAGCTAGCCGACTCTGTGAAGGAGAAGATGAAGCTCCGAGGCGGCATATTCAGTATGTGACCGCTTTTACCTTACAACAATTTGGAGGTAGCGTTAGCTGATATAGCTGTGATGGCAGGTGTGTTAACGAACCGCCCCGAAGAGGAAGTTTCTGGATCATCAAATGATCTTCTGCAGGAGTTGTTGCAGTTGCACGAGCAGGCTCGGCAGGCTATGCGGAGTGTAGCCAAGGCTTTATGGCCATCCGACTCCCCTCCAGGAAGCATGGAGAAGCTAGTGGAGCTATTCAAGGGAGCGCAGTGGCGTATCCGGCTGTGGAAGATATATGCCTGCCGAGAGGGTGCGCGAGAGGCCTGGGCCATGGTGAAGACGCGCTATACCATGCTGGATCCTAACCACATGGCTCAGGTCGGGCCGGTAGGGACAAATAGGGAAGAAATTCCCGTTAGTATAGTATATGACCAAGTAGCGGTAGCTGCCAAATATTCTCAGCATGATTGTAAGTTAGAATGCCTGTTGGAAGGTGTAGAGGAAGAGGTGTTCGAGTCCAAGTGACTGTGTACTTCCCTCATCTAGCTGAATTGTATATCATTTGTCATGGCAGAACTTTTCACTTCAACCTCCGGACTCTAAGGTGCGGAGTGTCTCTGAATACCATCGCGGCCGAATAGGCCGGGGTATGATTGGAAAACTAGGCGTAGGGGTCATAGTTGCTTGAACAGAAAGTTGTATCCGGCTAGCTATGTTATATTACATTGATATCGTAAGGAACATCTTCTAGAGAGAATAGTTCCATTAAGGGTTCCTTTCCCTGGGTGTGCATGCACTTGATGTACATGTCTGAATTGTGATGCGAGCACCACAGTTTGTATAACTTCTGGGGGTGCATAATGGAGTGAGTTTAGAAAACATCTTTAATTCACCGACCGAATATTCCCTTAAGAACGCTAGCTTTCGGCTTCACCTAGTCTGAGGTACACATCCGGATGACCCGGCAGTAACAATCGCAGAGGTGCTCCCTTTATGCCCTAGCCGAACTAACGGGAACGTATGGCATAAGCACTGGAGCCAGGCAACCCAGCTTGGACAAAACTTAAGTCATATCGATGCATATAGTGGCAAAGAAAAGGTATATATGGATAAACTCATATGTGAGGAGCTTGATGCTCAAGGAATGACAAGAACTTCTGTCCGAGAAGCCCCCAGGTACAGGTGGCGTACATGTTTAAAGATTTATGTGCCAATGGTGTACGTCTAGCCGTACTTAAAGCTTAAAAGCGAGAAAAAGAAAGTAATCGTAAAAGAGAGAGAAAAATAATGGAAACTATAGGGGAGGAGGAGACGAACAATGAGTTTAGCGCTAGGCATAGAATCTCCGAAGCGTGGCCGCGTTCTAAGGGTTCGGCTCGAGGCGATTGTCTGATGCATCGCGAAGAAGGTACGCTCCTCCGGTGAGAACTTCGTCAATTATGAAGGGACCCTCCCATTTGGGCTTGAGTTTGTCCTTTTTCTTCTATAGGAGGCGTAGAACGAGTTCGCCGACATTGTAAGTCTTGGCCCGTACTTCTCTGCTTTGATATCTTCGAGCTTGCTATTGGTAAATTGTTGAACGAGCTTCTGCGACATCGCGTTCCTCCTCCAGGGCATCTAGGCTGTCCTGCCGATCGAGTTCGGCTTCTCTCTCTTCGTACATACGCACTCTAGGTGAGTCATGAATAATATCACAGGGCAATACGGCCTCTGCACCATACACCATGAAGAAAGGTGTGTACCAGGTAGTATGGTTGGGTGTGGTCCGCAGCCCCCAGAGTACGGAGTCGAGCTCCTCAACCCAGTGTTTGTCTGATTCTTTCAAAGACCGCACTAGTCTGGGCTTGATGCCGCTCATAATAAGACCGTTGGTGCGTTCTACCTGACCATTGTTTTGTGGGTGGTAGACGGAGGCATAATCGAGTTTAATACCCAGAGTAGTACACCAGGTTTTTACCTTGTCGACTGTGAAATTGGAGCCGTTGTCAGTGACGATGCTGTGTGGGACACCATAACGGTGCACAACATCGGATATGAAGTCTATCACCAGGCCAGACTCAGCCATTTTGACCGGTTTAGCCTCTATCCACTTAGTGAATTTGTCCACCATAACTAGCAGATATTTTTTCCTATGGCTTCCCCCTTTAAGGGGTCCAACCATGTCGAGTCCCCAGACCGCGAAAGGCCAAGTGATGGGAATTGTTTGTAGGGCAGTGGGGGGCATATGGCTTTGATTGGCAAAGAGTTGGCATCCGACGCAACGTTGGACAAGGTCCTATGCATCCGCTCGGGCCGTCAGCCAACAAAACCCTGTACGAAAGGCCTTGCTAACAAGGGCCCGAGCTGCGGCGTGGTGACGGCCGAGTCTGGCATGAATTTCAGCCAAGAGCTGCCGCCCCTCTTCCTCGGATATACATCGTTGAAGGACTTCGGTGACACTTTTCTTGTAGAGCTCTCCATCATGAACCTTGTAGGCCTTCGAGCGCCGGACAATGCAGTGAGCCTCATTCTGGTCCTCAGGAAGCTCCTTCCTATTAAGGTAGGCCAGGAAGGGTTCGGTCCATGGGGCAATGACTGCCATGATGAGATGCGCCGACAATGTTATTTGGGTGTTTCCGGGATCTGGGGTTATGTTTCGGTCCGGACTAGTATTGCCTTTCCCCCCCTGCCACACCACGGATGGCTTAAAGAGCCTTTCTAGGAAGATATTAGGTGGGACGGGGTCGTGCTTGGCGCCAAGACGAGCAAGAACGTCCGCCGCTTGATTACTTTCCCGAGCCACATGATGGAACTCGAGTCCTTCGAACCGGGCCGACATTTTTACGACTGCGTTATGATACGCTGCCATCTTTGGATCTTTAGCATCAAAATCTCCATTTATTTGAGATATTGCAAGGTTTGAGTCCCCGCGCACTTCTAGGCATTGTATGCCCATGGAGACAACCATCCGGAGACCATGCAATAAGGCCTTGCATTCGGCTGCGTTGTTGGAGTCTGTGTATAGTATTTGGAGAACATACTGGACGATGTCTCCGGTGGGGGATGTTAAAACGACACTCGCTCCTAACCCTGCTAGCATTTTGGAGCCATCAAAGTGCATGACCCAATTGGAGTATGTGTCGTACTCTTTAGGGAGTTCAGCCTCTGTCCATTCAGCGATGAAGTCGGCCAAAACATGGGATTTGATAGCTCGACGTGGTTTGTATGTAATGTTAAATGGCAAGAGCAATCCGGCCCGTAGCATCGCAGTTGTTTATAATGTTGTTGAGTGGTACTTCGGAGGCCACCATGATCGAACACTCCTGGAAGTAGTGACGGAGCTTTCGGGATGCCATGAAGACCGCGTATGCTATTCTTTGATAATGAGGGTACCGGGATTTGCATGGTGTAAGGACAGTAGACATGTAGTATACTGGCTTCTAAAGCGGGAATTTATGTCCGTCCTATTCTCGTTCAACGACGAGTACGGCACTCACCACCTGATGTGTTGCCGATATGTATAATAACATCGGTTCGCCGGTGTTTGGTGCGGCCAGGATTGGATTGCTCGCAAGAAGGGGTTTTATTTCTTCCAGTCCGGCTGTTGCCGCGTCCGTTCATTCAAAGTGGTCGGTTCGCCATAGAAGGCGTTAGAGTGGCAGTGCCTTTTCTCCTAATCTGGAGATAAAGCGGCTTAGAGTTGCCACGCAACCTGCAAGTTTTTGAACTTGTTTAAGGTCTGTTGGCTTAGCCAATTGTGACAAAGCTCGAATTTTGGCTGGGTTTGCTTCGATTCCCCTATTGGAAACGATGAAGCCCGGCATTTTTCCAGCGGGGACGCCGAAGACACACTTTTCCGGGTTAAGCTTGATGTCATACGCCCTGAGGTTGTCGAAGGTAAGACGTAAGTCATCTATTAGTGTTTCCACGTGCCTGGTTTTGATGACGACGTCATCAACGTAAGCTTCTACTGTTTTGCCAATCTGTTTCTCCAGGCATGTTTCAATCATGCGTTGATATGTGGCACCGGCATTCTTGAGCCCAAAGGGCATGGTATTGAAGCAGAATGGCCCGTATGGGGTAATGAATGTTGTTGCTGCTTGATCGGATTCCTTCATTTTGATTTGATGGTATCCGGAGTATGCATCAAGGAAACACAGTGAGTCGTGTCCTGTGGTGGCGTCAATGATTTGATCAATGCGGGGGAGGGGGAAGGGATCCTTAGGGCAGGCTTTATTGAGCTCTTTGAAATCGACGCACAGGCGCCAGGATTTGTCCTTCTTTGGTACCATCACCAGGTTTGCCAGCCAGTCTGGATGTTTGATTTCTCTAATGAATCCGGCCTCGATGAGTTTGGCCAGCTCCTCCCCCATGGCTTGTCGCTTGGGTTCGGAAAAGCGCCGCAGTGTTTGCTTAACCGGTTTAAACCCCTTTAATATATTGAGCCTATGTTCGGCCAGCTTGCGTGGGATCCCTGGCATGTCCGAAGGGTGCGAGGCAAATATGTCCCAGTTTTCACGTAGGAATTCTCGTAGTGCGGCGTCAACTGCTGGGTTTACTTGAGCTCCGATGGATGTTGTCTTCTTGGGGTCCGTTGGGTGGACCTGGAATTTTACTATTTCTTCTGCTGGTTTGAACGAGGTGGATTTGTGGCGTTTGTTGAGGATCACGTTGTTGGAAATATGCCCTAGAGGCAATAATAAAAGCATTATTATTATATTTCTTTGTTCATGATAATTGTCTTTATTCATGCTATAACTGTATTATCCGGAAATCGTAATACACGTGTGAATACATAGACCATAATATGTCCCTAGTAAGCCTCTAGTTGACTAGCTCGTTGATCAACAGATAGTCATGATTTCCTGGCTATGGACATTGGATGTCATTGATAACGGGATCACATCATTAGGAGAATGATGTGATGGACAAGACCCAATCCTAAGCATAGTACAAAGATCGTGTAGTTCGTTTGCTAGAGCTTTTCCAGTGTCAAGTATCTTTTCCTTTGACCATGAGATCGTGTAACTCCAGGATACCGTAGGAGTGCTTTGGGTGTATCAAACGTCACAACGTAACTGGGTGACTATAAAGGTGCACTACGGGTATCTCCGAAAGTGTCTGTTGGGTTGACGCGGATCGAGACTGGGATTTGTCACTCCATATAACGGAGAGGTATCACTGGGCCCACTCGGTAATGCATCATCATTATGAGCTCAAGGTGACCAAGTGGTTGATCACGGGATCATGCATTACGGTACGAGTAAAGTGACTTGCCGGTAACGAGATTGAACAAGGTATTGGGATACCGACGATCGAGTCTCGGGCAAGTATCATACCGATTGACAAAGGGAATTGTATACGGGGTTGATTAATCCTCGACATCGTGGTTCATCCGATGAGATCATCGTGGAGCATGTGGGAGCCATCATGGGTATCCAGATCCCGCTGTTGGTTATTGACCGGAGAGTCGTCTCGGTCATGTCTGCTTGTCTCCCGAACCCGTAGGGTCTACACACTTAAGGTTCGGTGACGCTAGGGTTATGAAGATATGTATATGCGGTAACCCGAATGTTGTTCAGAGTCCCGGATAAGATCCCGGACGTCACGAGGAGTTCCGGAATGGTCCGGAGGTAAAGAATTATATATAGGAAGTGTTGTTTCGGCCATCGGGATAAGTTTCGGGGTTATCGGTATTGTACCGGGACCACCGGAGGGGTCCCGGGGGCCCACCGGGTGGGGCCACCTGTCCCGGGGGGCCACATGGGCTGTAGGTGGTGCGCCTTGGCCTGCATGGGCCAAGGGCACCAGCCCTTACTTGGCCCATGCACCTAGGGTTTCCATGGGGAGGAGTCCAAGTGGTGGAAGGCACCCCTGAGTGCCTTGGGGGGGAGGGAAACCTCCCCTGGCCGCCGCACCAAGGAGATTAGATCTCCTGGGCTGGCGCACCACCCCCCCTTGGTCCTCCTATATATAGTTGAGGAGAGGAGGGATTTCATACCTCAGCCTTTGGTGCTCCCTCTCTCCCCGTTACGTCTCTCTCTCGTAGTATAGGCGAAGCCCTGCTACTGTGACGCCCTGCATCCACCACCACGCCGTCGTGCTGTTGGATCTTCATCAACCTCTCCTTCCCCCTTGCTGGATCAAGAAAGGAGGAGACGTCTCCCGTCCCGTACGTGTGTTGAACGCGGAGGCATCGTCCGTTCGGTGCTAAGATCTTCGGTGATTTGGATCACGTCGTGTTCGACTACATCATCCCCATTCTTTGAACACTTCCGCTCGCGATCTACAAGGTACGTAGATGCATCTAATCACTCGTTGCTTGATGAACTCCTAGATGGATCTTGGTGAAACGAGTAGGAAAATTTTTTGTTTTCTGCAACGTTCCCCAACACACGTCGTCCCTGTCCACTGTGGAGCGTAGTGCGGTTAATTCTTCGGCCACGAAGGCTTCGGATAGCGCCTGCAGGGCTAAGGATGCGATTTTGTTTTTGGCGCGGAGTGCTATGTCCGGATCACTGACGAGAGTGATTATACCGTTTGGTCCGGGCATTTTGAGCTCCATATATCCGTAGTGAGGTATAGCTTGGAAGCGTGTAAAAGCATCCCACCCCAACAGGGCGTGATATCTGCTGCTGAAAGGGGCCACTTGGAAGGTTATTTCTTCGGACCGATAGTTCTCCGGTGATCCGAATACCCCGTCAAGTGTGATTTTGCCCGCGCACCGCGCCTCCCGACTAGGAATAATTCCCCAGAAGGTTGTGTTACTTTGTTTGATGCGGCTCCTGTCTATTTCCATTTTATGGAGTGTGTCCTCATAAATGAGATTTAGTCTGCTGCCGCTGTCCATGAGGACCTTGGTGAGTCGAAACCCATCCACGATGGGGCTGAGGACTAACGCGGCTGGTGCTCGTGCTGTTCTGTGCTTTGGTTCGTCACCGGCGTTGAATGTTATAGCCGTGTCGTCCCATGGGTTTATTGCAGCAATTTGGCAGACTTCGTTGAGCTCGTGAAGTGCCCTTTTGCGCTTGTTACTTGAAGCGAATGTCTCGAAGACTGTCAATACTCTTGGGTCGTCTTCTTCTGGGGGGTGTTGTTCTGGGGCATCCTTGATAAGGATGTCCTCGCCGCTCTTGGCTACCTATCATAGTATCCAACATGCTCTAAGGTTGTGGGTTGCCACGGTATCTGTTGTTGTATGTATTTTGCATGGGCCATCGAGCCACCCTTGTAGAACAGTGCCTTGCCTTATAGTGGCTTTGTGTTTTTTGACTGTTGGATTGGGCGTGCCACGAGGGTACGCCCTTTTCGCCTGTAGGGGAAGTTGGGTTGGGGCTGGTGGTTCCCAACGAGCTGCCCGAGTTTCCCAGGCGCTTTCCATCGTGCAGTATTTTTGTACGATGGTTGCTAAGTCAGCAAATTTTAGTATGTTGTGGCGATTGATGGCGTTGAGGATTCCTTCTTCCGCACAGTTTTTGCAGAATGCTGATATTGCGTCCTCGTCACGGCAATCCTTTACCTTGTCCTTGACAAGGAGGAATCTGGCCCAAAAGTGGTGGACCTTCTCCTAAGATTGTTGTTTTATGCTCATGAGAGCCTCTATATCCAGGTGGGTGGGTGGGTGGAATTAAATCCGAACCCCGACCTAACCGGTTGTCCGGACTCCGACGACCTTCCGGACTAGACAGTCCGGGTTCCGGAATATCCTCTGATTGTTTGGAACCGCCGTCCGATGCTATGTTCGGAGGGCTAGTTGAGTCCTTTCGCGGGTGAGTATCCGGCTCTTCATGAACGGCAACCCGAACATAGTCTGTCTTCAATATAGAAGAAGACTTGTTGTCCTGCTCCAGGACTGCCGCGATCTAGTAGGTGATCGGTGGGGTTACGGTTTCTCCCTGTTCGGTTTTAGGCCCGATCTAATCTGTGGCTATTCCCAAAGCAGCGATGCGATCTAGGAGCTTGTTTAAGGACGAAAACTCAACCAGATCCATCTTCTTGGAGTGCTCGGAGTTGATGGGAAGGAGATTTTTGATGGCCCGAGAGGTCATCGTCGGACCCGCGGCCGAACGGGCGATCGTAGTAAAGTCGCCCAGTCGGACGGTTTGGCCCGAGGCCAAAACTACCCCCGCGGTAATATCATCTTTGATGACAAAGGCGAGCCATCGAGCCTTTCGTCGACGGCACAGTGGAACTCTCAATGAAAGCACCAATGTCGGTGTCCAAACCGGCGGCTCTCGGGTAGGGGGTCCCGAACTGTGCGTCTAGGATCGATGGTAACAGGAGACAGGGACACAATGTTTACCCAGGTTTGGGCCCTCTCTATGGAGGTAATACCCTACGTCCTGCTTGATTGATATTGATGAATATGGGTGTTACAAGAGTTGATCTACCACGAGATCGTAATGGCTAAAACCCTAGAAGCCTAGCCTATGAATATGGTAATGAGTATATATGTGTTGTCCTTTCCGAACTATCCCCTTCAGTTTATATAGACACCGAGGGGATCTAGGGTTTACATGGAGTCGGTTACATAAGAAGGAATCTTTGGTCGCCAAGCAGAGTCCAATCCAGACACGGTGTATTCTTCGATCTTCATGTCTTCACAGCCCATCAGTCCGGCCCATGGATAACAAGCCGGACGCCCGAGGACCCCTTAGTCCAGGACTCCCTCAACAGGGCTCTGTAGCCACCAAAAACCAATGTAGACCCCATTTTGGAACCCTGCCGGAGGGGGGAATCATCTCCGGTGGCCATTTTCATGATCCCGGCGGCCACCACAATGAGGAGGGAGTAGTCCACCCTCAGGGCCGAGGGTTTGTACCAGTAGCTATGTGTTTATGATACGGCTCCAATGTATCTATAATTTATGAAGTATTCATGCCATGTTTACAATAGTTTTATATGATTTTGGTATGATTTGATTAGAACTAACCCGGACTGACGCTGTTTTCAGCAGAACTACCGTGCTGTTGTTTTTGTGCAGAAATAAAAGTTCTCGGAATGCGATGAAAATCAACGGAGAATTTTTCTGGAAAAAATAAAAAATACTGGAACAAAAATCTACCGGAGGGGAGTCCCGTGGGCCCCACGAGGGTGCGGGGCAGGCCCACCCCCATGGGCGCGCCCCTGTGCCTCATGGACTACCCATGGGGCCCCCTGACTTGTTCTTGACGCCAACCTCTCCTATAAATACCCAAACCTCCAGAAATCAACCTAGACCGGAAGTTCCGCCGCCGCAAGCCTCTGTAGCCACGAGAAATCAATCTAGGTCCTCTCTGGCACCCTGTCGGAGGGGGCCATCATCACCGGAGGCTATGGAGGAGGATCCCGGAGGGGCCATCATCACCATGAAGGCCAAGGACCAGAGGGGGAACCTCTCTCCATCCAGGGGGAGGCCATGGAGGAGGAATCACAAGGGGGGGAACCTCTCCTCCCCTCTCTCGGTGGCGCCGGAGTACCATCGGGAGGGGAATCATCTCCGTGGTGATCGTCTTCATCAACATTACCATCATCATCACCATCCTCATCTCTTTTACGCCGTCCACTCTCCCGCACCCCGCTGTAATCCCTACTTGAACATGGTGCTTTATGCCACATATTATGATCCAATGATGTGTTGCCATCCTATGATGTTTTGAGTAGATATCCTTTGTCTTTGGGTTGATTGATGATCTAGATTGGTACGAGTTGTATGTTTTATTTGGGTGCTGTCCTATTATGCCCTCTGTGTCGCGCAAGCGTGAGGGATTCCCGCTGTAGGGTGTTGCAATACATTCATGATTCACTTATAGTGGGTTGCTTGAGTGACAGAAGCATAAACCCGAGTAAGGGAGTTGTTGCGTATGGGATAAAGGGGACTTAATGCTTTAATGCTATGGTTGGGTTTTACCTTAATGATCTTTAGTAGTTGCGGATGCTTGCTAGAGTTCCAATCATAGGTACATATGATCCAAGAAGAGAAAGTATGTTAGCTTATGCCTCTCCCTCATATGAAATTGCAATGAGGACTATCGGTCTTGTTAACAATTGCCTAGGACAATTCCGCACACCGACCCATCATTATTCCACACTCGCTATTTATAATATTTAATAATATATTCTAACTTTATGATAACAACACCTACTTTCATATTTTAGCTCTTCGATACCATGCAAAGTTATCCTCTTCATACCCACAACGTAGTTTTATTTCTCGTTTCTAGTTGGAAGTAAATGTTCGGTGTACGTGGAGTCGTATCAGTGGCAGATAGGGCTGGAGAGAATATTGATCTTACCTTTAGCTCCTTGTGGGTTCGACACTCCATACTTATCACTTCCACCATTGGGAATTGCTACGATGATTCCCTGCACTTGGGGATTATCAGTTTAATCTCTCTCTCTCTTGTGTTCTTGAGATGTCACGATCTTGATGTATCGCGGGCTTTGTTAATATAGTCGGATCATATGGTGTTTTCCCCTCTCTATCTTGTTGTGATGAATTGAGTTTTTTCCTTTGAGATTTCGTTGTTATCGGATTGAATACTTTTATGGATTTGAGAACACTTGATATATGTATTGCAATTGAATACTCGTGGTGACAATGGGGTATCGTATTGATTCACTTGATATATGTTTTGGCACTCAACTTGCCGATTCCCGAGGCGACATTGGGGTAATCTATGCATAGGGGTTGATGCACGTTCTTGTCTTTTTTTCTCCGGTAGAAATCTTGGGGCACTCTTTGAAGTTCTTTGTGTTGGATTGAGTATTATGAATCTGACTTTGCTTTGGTGTTATTTTAGTACGAACTCTTGGTTAGATCGATCGGAAAGAATAGCTTCATGTTATTTTAGTATGAACTCTAGGATAGATTGATCGGAAAGAATAGCTTTGAGGTGGTTTCGTACCCTACAAACAATTCTGTCTTATGATCTCCACTAGATAGGAACTTTGGAGTGATTCTTCGTTGCACATTGAGGGACGTGTCGGGGATATACCCCGTGGTATGACCCGGCCGGAGTAATAACCCGACGGGGACTTGGTAAACCGGCAGATGGTAAACCGTCAGACAGTTAAGACAGATGGTTAAGGCAGATGTTAAGTCAGATCATAACCCGACAGATGTTAAGTCAGATCATAACCTGGCAGATGTTAAGTCAGATCATAACCGGCAGATGTTAAGTTAGTTCATAACCCGTAGATGTTAAGTCAGCTCATAACTCGGCAGATGTTAAGTCAGATGGTAAACCGGCAGACAGTCATAACCCAGCAGACAAAGTCACCTGGGGTTAATAAGCCCGAGACGTTAAGAAGCCCAAGATGTTAAGAAGCCCATGAAGAGAAGTCAGAATATTTTAAATCTTAGTCCGAGATGGACTCTACATGTAACCCACCCCTTCAAATTATATAAGAAGGGGTAGGGCACCCCAAGAGGGGAGAGGGATAATCTTAAGGTTAGACATAACTAGGAGAGCCGGTTTACAGTGACTCCCTCGTGATGATAATGAGACCTAGCCACAAACATCATGTAGGGTTGTTACCGGATGATGTTTCCCACGGCCCGAAGTTGTCTAAACCCTTGTCTTGTGTTGCGTCTCTCGATTCCGCTCAACCCCTCTCAAGCTACCACATAGATGCGTTGGCCTCACGACTAAGTCCTCACACTAGGACACATGCTGTGACAATTCCACAACAGTTGGCGCCCACCGTGGGGCTTGCGCACGGTGATGTTGAGTTCTTGAAGGGATCTCTCTTTCAGGGATCGAGAAGCTCGCTACTGATTAGATGAAGAGGAATTCAAGAAAAGTATTGTTACGACGTGCTGGGCTACAACCATCGTCATGATCTTAACGACTGAATCACCAATCCGAGCCCTGAAGTTGCCAAGTAGCCGAGACAATCAAAGTTTTGCTGCCCATGTACTGTTACGTTGTTTTGAGTCCAGATGTCATCAACTCATCCACTGGTGATAATCCCTTCATGTGAAAAGCTACCAACTGACTAGCACTACTAGTTCTAGATGTAATGGAAAAAGGTGATCCACCCATTGATCCATCAGCATGAGGAGATAGTACTAAAACGATGATCCATCAGCACGGAAGGAAAAGTCAAACCAACCACAACTCGGAGAAACAAACATGGATTAGCCCACGACCCGGACTCTTCGGCCAACATGGGACGCGCCTTGCCCCCCCCCCCCCCGCGCATTCGAGTGGTAGTCGTGCCTGGCCTCCAAGTCACAGTCGCCTCAGTAAACCGGATCGATCTCCGTGTCACCGGGTCGCCTCCTCCTCGCCTACACCGTCTCCACGGGCGGGCCTCAGTGCCACCTCTACCGCGTGGCCGCAGCCCCGTCAAGTCGCCGCGGCCACCTCGCCTTGCCTCTGAGGCGTCTGTCGGTGTCAAAACCGGCGGATCTCGGGTAGGGGGTCCCGAACTGTGCATCTAGGATCGATGTTAACAGGAGACGGGGGACACAATGTTTACCCAGGTTCGGGCCCTCTCTATGGAGGTAAAACCCTACGTCCTGCTTGATTGATATTAATGAATATGAGTGTTACAAGAGTGGATCTACCACGAGATCGTAATGGCTAAACCCTAGAAGTCTAGCCTATATGGGTATGGTAATGAATATATGTGTTGTCCTTTCCGGACTATCCCCTTTGGTTTATATAGACACCGAGGGGATCTAGGGTTTACATGGAGTCGGTTACATAAGAAGGAATCTTCGGCCGCCAAGCTTGCCTTCCACGCCAAGTAGAGTCCAATCCAGACACGGTGCAGTCTTCGACCTTCATGTCTTCACATCCCATCAGTTCGACCCATAGATAACAGGCCGGATGCCCAAGGACCCCTTAGTCCATGACTCCCTCATCAGTAGCCCCTGAACCTGGCTTCAATGACGAGGAGTCCGGTGCGCAGATTCATCTTCGGCATTGCAAGGCGGGTTCCCTTCTTTCCGAACTTCAAGATAGTCTTCGGATGCGATGACTGTATCCGGACCTGTCACACACACCATATATAACCGCAGAGAGAACATATATTATTGGACGAGTCTAATCCACTGACAGCTTTTACAATATGACATCGCGTTTGTCCGGCCGTAATTTTGAACCGTTTTTCGTCTGCCGCTCCATGTTGCGAGACGCGGTTGTCATTGGCATGTCTTGTCAAAGCAGAGATCGTGCCCCCTTATTACGGGATTCTCATCAATACGGGTGTGGGCAACCCAACCGTGTCGTTTTGCATGGCTCTCGGGAATAGGCGAGTTCAAGGCGAGCGGGGAGGCGCTTGATATTCGCGGTCTTTATAAGGGGATAAGGACACTCTTCCTTCACCCACACCCTTCTTCATCTCCAGTCCTTCCATCCTTGAGCTCTAGCGCCCAAGCTTTCAGCTTTTCCTTGTACGAGAAGACACTCCAATCATGTTCGGATCCGGAGCTGGAGGCAAGTGGATGGCCTCCTCCGTTAAGGAGAAGAACATCACGGAGCTCCGAGAGGCAGGCTATATAGCCAACGAGATTGCTCACCGACACCCGGAAAGAGGGCAGATCATCCCCACCCCCGATCCCCACGAGAGGGTTGTGTTTCTCACACACTTCGTCCGCGGGCTGGGATTTCCTCTTCATCCATTTGTCCATGGATTGATGTTTTACTATGGGTTGGACTTCCACGATCTGGCCCCCAACTTTATCCTCAATATCTCTGCATTCATAGTTGTGTGCAAAGCCTTTCTCCGCATCCCACCTCACTTTGGCTTATGGCCGAAGACTTTTAATGTAAAGCCAAAGGTGATGCGCGGCCAACCGGCCGAGTGCGGAGGTGCCATGGTGGGCAGGATGCCCAATAACACCTGGCTCAAGGGCTCCTTCGTAGAGATGGTGAAGGGATGGCAATCGGGGTGGTTCTATATCACCGAGCCACGCAACGCCAACTGGGCGGCGGCTCCCAACTTCCGATCCGGTGTCCCGATGCGGCTTACCTCCTGGCAGGAGAAGGGCCTGACCTGGGGATCTCTACAAGAGATCACGGGGCTCCAAACGTGCCTCCAGAATATGATAACCCGGAAGATCAAGCTCGTTGATGTGATCCAGGTCATGCTTGTATGTCGGGTCCTTCCATGCCAGCGCCGGACCTGTTATTTGTGGGAGTTCAATCCGGCTGAGCACGAGACGCTGCTAAGGCTCTTCGGCACGACGCACGAAGATATCTGGAAGGTGCTCTTCAAGGACAGCGAGACGCCGCCTCCCTTGACCAAAGATCGTGAGCTCAACTTTAAGCGTCAGGCCAATTCGGTAAGTCCTCAAGGTGTAGTCTTTAAGGACACACTTCGAGGAAGGATACCAAGCCTGCTTGTCAATTTCTTTTTCAGGCCTGGGTCGATCTAGAGAGACGGATTAATAGTCCGGCTCCACTGCCCGAAGATGAAGAAACCCCACTTCTTACCAAGATGCAATTTCCGGTGCCTTACGACGTGCCGGAGAAGAAGGTCAAAACCAAGGTCAAGGGGACCAGGCGTGGGCTTCGCCGAAGGAGCACCTTGGTCATCTCGTCTGACGATGAGACGGACCCCTCAGCCGCCGACGACAACGACGAGGAGGGGGCGACTCCCCTCCTGTGAGAGGAAGGGAGAAAAGGAGGACTCTACGAGTTTGGAGGCGGAGGCGCCCAAGAGGGGGAGAGGCTCCTTCGCGGATAACTCCGCGTGGGATGTTCATAGCAGTCCGGAGCGATCTCGTCGGACCAAACCTCAGGCCGCCTCGTGAGTACCAGAATCAAAAACATCCCACCTTCTTGATTTGTAATATTAACGCATATTAAACCTTGTTGTTGTAGTCTGGCACGCGAAGGCTCCCCGCGATCCTTGACAGAGGATTCACTAGACTCAAAGGAGATGGCTAGCATGTCTCCGCCACCTGATCATTCCATCTCACCCCAGGGTGACGACGAGGTGGCATCCAAAAAGACTTTCCCAGGCCAGGGGGAGATTCCAGAGACCATCAGGGTGACGCCCTAGGATGACTCCTCGGCCGCCAGATATACGGGGGAAAAAGTCCCCACGGGGACCGGTGACGGGGCCCGAGTTCCCTTCGGGCCTTAGCTGGATACCACTCCGGAGATCTACATGGCTAGGGGGTCCAGCGAACGGCATTCCCCCCAAGGAGGGAATGTGCCTATTCCACCGGTGACCTCTGTCCAACCAGAGGCACCGGATAATCTGCTGGAGGCGCTACAAGGCGCCTCTATCGTGGATGATCGTCGTGTTCTTACGGACACGGTAATAGAGAAGGTTCGGTTTGTCAAAAACGGACTGACCAAAGCCTGCACCAGCCTTCTAACAGGCTTTGAGGTGAGTAATGTGATTGTAGGAAAAATATCGCCATATAGATAGTAGCCCCTGATGCTCTGTTTGGTGTTCGGGAGGAAAAGCCAAACAGAGGATCGAGAATAAATATCGCAGGAGTCTAACATGAGTTGTCTATGTGAATAAGCAGGTACCGCTGCAGACTGCCACTGCTCATGCTGTGGAAGTTTCCGGTTTGAAGCGGAAACTGGAGTAGGCCAAGGAGGAGCTCGGCTTCGTGAAGAAGCAGTTGGACGATAGGCAAGGTATGCAGTAACCTATGGGTATATTTCGAAAAAATGAGTAGTCCAGCCGGACTAAAGTGTCACAAACTTTATTAGTGTCCACGACCGAGGTGGCGGCACTTAAGAAGGCGTTAGCCAAGGCCGAGGACAAAGCGGCCGCGGAACGCACCACACACAAGAAGCACGAGGCCCATATTGCCGAGGCGCAAAAACAACTCCAGGGAGTGATCGAGAGATTTGAGTCCTTGGAGCACGATTGTAAGGTGCAGGGGTCCGAACTGGCAAAGGCCCGCCAGAGCGGACAGGATGCACGAGCCGAAGCCCAGGACGCTCTGTAGGAGATTCAGGCGGCTAAGAAGATTACGGAGGGTAAATCTTTCGCCCTGCATAGCGAGTGTGTGTAAGAAACGTTCCTTGTACTTATCCGAATTCGGGTTTTCCAGGCGCGTTTACGGATCTTCCGCGCAGTATACCGGATGCTGCTGAGTATTACAGAGCCAAAGAAGGAATGTCTACGGAGAAGATATTCTGGTCCCAGTATCTTAGATCTGAACATCCGTTGCCCTTCATTGACCAGCTGAAGCAGTTGGTCGAGCTGCACAAGTCAACGGAGCTAGCCATGAAGGACCTGATAGTCCGGCTGTGGCCTGCCGAGCCTGTACCTAGCAGCTATTTCGAACTTGTAAAACGGCTTGTTAACGCCCCTCCGCGGCTTGAAACCGTGAAGCGGTCGGTCTGCATCGAAGGTGCGCGTATGGCCTTTGCCCGCGTTAAGACGCATTGGGCAAAGCTGGATGCCAAGAAGCTGATGACCGAGGGACCACCGGAGGGCAAGGAGCATCGTCGACCCGAGCTCTATTTTGACGGCATCTTGGAGGGGTCCCACCTTGTGGCGGAACAATATTCGAAGGATATCATTTTACCATGAGAACATGTGTATTATACTATCATGAAATATGGAGCAGTGATGTTATGTATTATAATGCTTATGATTTACATTTTACCTCATGTGCGGCCGTATATGAAATCTGAGGGTTGACCAGTCGTCGGCTTCTGCCCTCACGTAGATAGTACAGGGGTGTTCGGGATAAATTTAAACACTCTTTACTCCATATTCTGGTCCTTAAAGGAGGTGTTTAGCGCAACGAACAAGGCAATCAGACTATGCGGCCTTTACCGCCCTCACTTAGCCATAGGAGTTTCACAAAAAAGTTTGGCGAAGCCCCTGGTATTCGAAAGGCCGAACTAGGGGCGCTATACACGCCTAATCGGAGGGACCGATTCTTGGCATGAAGCGGAAAAAATCTCTAACAATTTGGAACCTCTCGAACAGCTGACCAGCTCTCGCCGCATCATGATAGTCAGTTTTCGGCTTTCTCTACTGAGGTGCTCGTCCGGAAGAACCAGGACACAATCGCAGTAATTCTCCCTTTACTACCTTAGCCGATATAGCGGAACGTAAGGTAGTAAGCACAGGATCCGGGCAACCCAACTATTGACCAAAGACATGATTCGGAGCCGATGCATATAATGCTATAAGTTCGGGGTGCTGAACTATACTATAAAAGTGTTCGGACTTTTTATCGCCGTAGTGTTGGGTGTAATGAAGCCCCTGGCGTAGTAATACGTACCATGGTGTACGTGTGCATTAAGTAATATGTACAAAGGTGAGAAAACAGAAAAATTAGGTAATAAGCTGACGCCACCATTCATTCACCATTGTGATGTAATTTGTACGTCGAGGCATACTTTGTGCAAATAATGCAATAAGAAAGTAAAGCTATTTATCATGCCGTAACCAGGGGCGGGCTGCGTGAGGGTATGTAAAACAAGTATGGCGATTATTAATAGAGACCACCTGGGTGTTCCTTTGTATGCCAGAGCTCCTTGCCTCCTTGGTGTGTTCTGCAAACGAGTCATCCGCATAGACCTCGAAAAAAGAAAAAACCCGTAATAAAAAGCAAAAGTAAAGGTGTGTGAATCCCGGTGTCGGTCGAGCCGTACAGTGGATTGCCGACGAGTTATACCTCATCGATTCCCATGGTGTTTTGAGTGCGTAGTTTATGTACGCGCGGTATTAGTGCCATTGCCTCATCGGGGCTGGGACGGAGGTCATATTGCTAACTCGGCTCTTGTTGAGCCGAGCTGTCCTGCTGCAGTGTGGTCCGGACCCTCTTGATGATGTCTAGGGGTTCAGCAGCCGGATTATAATGCTGCTTGAGAAAGCCGCTTTGGTCCTCTGCTGCTAGGGCGGCAGTGTGCTCCTCTGTACGGAGGGAGCATTCCGTGTTTCCATTTACTGTAATGATGCCACATGGGCCGGGCATCTTTAGCTTGAGATAAGCGTAATGTGGTACCACATTGAATCTAGTGAATGCGGTTCGTCTGACCAGGGCATGATAGCCGCTGCGAAATGGGACGATATCGAAGATTAGTTCTTCGCTTCGGAAGTTATCCGGGGAACCGAAGACCACCTCCAGCGTGATCGAGGTCGTACAACGGGCCTCTACGCCTGGTATGACTCCTTTAAAGGTAGTTGTCGTGGGTTTGATTCGTGAGGGATTAATGCCCATCTTGCTTACTGTATCCTGATGGAGCAGATTGAGGCTGCTACCACCGTCCATTAGGACTCGTGTCATGTGAAATCCGTCGATGATTGGGTCGAGTACCAATGCGGCCGAACCGCCATGACGGATGCTAGTTGGATGATTGTGATGATCAAAGGTGATCGGGACTGACGACCATGGGTTAAATTTGGGGACGACTGGCTCTACCGCATAAACGCCCGTGAGTGCGCGCTTGTGCTCCCTTTTTGGGGATGTGTGTGGCGTATATCATGTTCACCATTTTGACTTGAGGTGGGAATTTCTTCTACCCCCTAGTGTTCGGCTGACGGGGCTCCTCGTCTTCGTCCTCGCTCTGTGATTCCCCTTCCTTGTTTACGCTATTTACCTTGCTGGCTTGCTTAAAGACCCGGCAATCTCTGTTAGTATGGTTGGCCGGTTTGTCTGGGGTGCCATGTATCTGGCACGGACGGTCGAGTATGCGGTCCAAGCTAGATGGTCCTCCGCCGTTCCTTTTATAGGGCTTCTTTCGCTGGCCGGACTTGGAGCCACTGAATCCAGCGTGAATGGTAGTGTCATCGGTGTTATCGCCATTGCTTCGGCGTTTGTGTCTGTTGCGACGGAGCTTGCTGGTGCTGCATTTGGCCTCGCAGGGGCCTGCTTCGTTGGCTGTGTTTGTACTTTGAGCCAGCCAACTGTCCTCTCCCACGCAAAAGCGGGTCATGAGTGTCGTGAGGGCTGCCATGGACCTCGGCTTTTCTTGGCCGAGGTGGCGGGCGAGCCATTCGTCACGGATGCTATGCTTAAAGGCCGCTATGGCTTCGGCATCCGGACAGTCAAGGATCTGGTTCTTTTTGGTTAGGAACCTAGTCTAGAATTTTCTAGCTGATTCTCCAGGTTGTTGAACTATATGGCTTAAGTTATCGGCATCGGGTGGCCGGACATATGTACCTTGGAAGTTGTCAAGGAAGGCTTCTTCTAAGTCCTCCCAGCTGTCGATGGAGTTCTCAGGCAGGCTATTTAGCCAGTGTCGAGCTGGTCCTTTGAGCTTTAATGGGAGGTATTTCATGGCACGGAGGTCATCTCCTCGGGCCATGTGCATGTGGAGAATAAAATCTTTGATCCACACTGCGGGGTCAGTTGTTCCGTCGTATGATTCAATATTGACAGGTTTGAACCCCTCGGGGAATTCATGGTCTAGCACCTCGTCTATGAAACAGAGGGGGTGTGAGGCACCTCTATAGCGGGCCGCGTCACGGCGTGTCTCCGATGACGTTCGTCTGTGGTTATCGACATGGGTGTGATTAAGTTTGTCACGTCCGAATAGGTAGCTGTCGTCCCGAGTATGGAAACGTCCTCGCGATCCGTATATAGATCTGTTTTGTCCTGCTCTATTATCCAATTCCTGCTGAAGATCGTATGTACGTTCCCGAGCTGGTCTATCCCTGTTTTTGCAAGGCGGTGGGGCGGGCTGCTATTCGGACTAAATTGCCAATTCATCCCGACCGCAGGGTGGCCGTTCAGCCGCCCTGTCCCGACCACGTGGTGGTTGGTCCGCACTACGCGAGGGAGATATGTGCTCCGGTGCCTCCTCATCAAATTGTGGTAGCAGTCTGCGCTTCAGGTAGCTCTTGACTGGGCGGTGGAGGCCGTATTGCTCAGCTGTTAGGACATCAGTCCATCTGTCGATGAGCATGTTGTTCAGCTTGAAGCTGCCGTTGTTTCTTTTTCAGGATCCTTGCATTGGCTATGAGTAGAAGCTTGAAGCGCTCCTGCTCGAGAGGATCCTTAAGCACGATGAAGTCTTCGTTGCCAAGGCTTGTCTCCTCCTCGGAGGGTGGATGGTAACTATCATCCTCCGGGTCATCTTCTATGGCCTGTTCGTCAGTGTTGTCTTGCCTGCTGTCGTGTTCCTGTTCAGATGTAGCCCCGGTGGGGTCTTTACTGTTTTCGGCATCGCCCGGAGTACTATTTTCTCCGGTGCCAGTGTTGCCGTCCTTTGAGCGACGGGGCGTAGGACGGTGTTTGGGCCGCCAGCGCTTCGACTGTGTCTCGGAGGTTTTGTTCGCATACGGCTCTTCTTTGTCGTCGCCAGATCCTTTAGGTGTATCAACCATGTACACGTCGTATGAAGAGGTAGCCGTCCAACGTTCAGTGAATGGCGGTCTTGGCCTTGCTCCTTGTCGGCATCGTTGTCCATGCCGCCGATGTCTTCAGAGCCATAGTCAAGCACGTCGGTTAAGTCATCGACGGTGGCTATGAAGTGGGTGGCAGGTGGGAAGAAAAATTCCTCATCATCCGTCTCTAGCTCGAACCGGACATAGTTCGGCTGAGAGTCCTTCTCCAAGGACAGATTATTTAAAGATTTTAGCACATCACCCAAAGGTGAGTGCTGGAAAACGTCAGCGGTGCTGAACTCGAAGATCGATAACCGATCTAGATCGGTGTCCGCGGGCGTACACAGTCCGAAACTTATAGCCGGAGATGAGTCCGAAGTTCCGTTAAAGCGAATATTGCAAGGCGTCGAGTCCATGTGTGGCTCCAATGCCGCGGACTCTGAGGCCTCGGATGGCTCGATCTGCTTTGGCTCTAAGGTCATTGCAGCCGCAGGAACCATCTCCTGGGTGTGATCCGATGACAGATTTAAGTCACGTTCATCGAGATGAGGTGGAGCGATCGCCGCGGGCTCTGATCCCTCGAAGGTCAGGTCTCCACGGATGTCCGTGGCATAGCTCAAGCTTCCGAATCCGACCTGATGGCCAGGGGTGTAGCTGTCGATCTGCTCCAGATGGCCAAGTGAGCTAGCCTGCAGTACGACGCCGTCGAATACGAAGATCTGTCCAGGGAGGAAGATCCCTCCCTGGACAGCGTCATTATTGACGATTGAGGGGGCCATCGAGCCTTTTGTCCATGACACAGTGGAACTCTCAATGAAAGCACCAATGTCGGTGTCAAAACTAGCGGATCTCGGGTAGGGTGTCCCGAACTGTGCGTCTAGGATCGATGGTAACAGGAGACGGGGGACACAATGTTTACCCAGGTTCGGGCCCTCTCTATGGAGGTAAAACCCTACGTCCTGCTTGATTGATATTGATGAATATGAGTGTTACAAGAGTGGATCTACCACAAGATCGTAATGGCTAAACCCTAGAAGTCTAGCCTATTTGGGTATGGTAATGAATATATGCGTTGTCCTTTCTGGATTATCCCCTTTGGTTTATATAGACACTGAGGGGATCTAGGGTTTACATGGAGTTGGTTACATAAGAAGGAATCTTCGGTCGCCAAGCTTGCCTTCCACGCCAAGTAGAGTCCAATCCGGACACGGTGCAGTCTTCGGCCTTCATGTCTTCACAGCCCATCCGTCTGGCCCATAGATAACAGGCCGGACGCCCGAGGACCCCTTAGTCCAGGACTCCCTCAGCGTCCTCTGCGGCTATGCCTTGAGCCGGACATCTGTCTCCTACCGCGCCGGCCTCTGATGTTTATTTTGTCCCTCTGTGAGCCCCGGGTCAATTCACTTCCGCCGCGTGGCCACTGCATCTAAACTCGCCTTAACACCAGCACGCCTTCGCCTCACCAGCGGATCGCGCTCGTGCCCCAGGCCGCCGGCAACACCTCTGCTTCAAGCTGGCCTCGCCGTTGCATTGAACCGCCGTCATAGCCTTGACTCGACCATGCATTGAGCCGGCCTTGCCTCTGCCGTGAATCGCCGCGCCTCACCTTGGTCGCGCGCCGCCATACTCTCCAACCTCCCCGTCCACCGTCATCTCGCCCTGCTGCGACCCGCTGTCCGCGCCTTCGCATTGGGCCGCTCTCACGGCTCCGCTGAGTCGGTCAGCCCGCCTGTGTGGCCTTGAGGCGCTGAGGCCTGCCAACCTCTGACCCGCCGTTCTGCGCCCGGATCAATCTGCTAGGGTCGACGGCCTCCGCCGTCCCATGCTGAGTTGCCTCTGCGGCGCTCGCCTTGCCTCTGCTTGCCTCAATGGCTAGGCGTTAACTTGGTCGGTCGCTGCTGCCTCAAGTCGCCATTGCCGCTCTAAACCGCTTCGGCTATACGCGGACCTGCACTGGTCACTTCTACTGCTGCCGCCTCATTTCACTTTCGAGCCGCTGGATTAGGGTCCTGCTGAGCCGCCGCCGGGTCGATCTCCTGCCTTGGAGCCTCTCAGTGTTAAATCGCCGAACTGCTGACGACGCGTTATCGGCTGTTTGTTCCACTGCGCTGCAGCTGCCGCTGTTCTAGCGCTTCGCGGCGGGCCACGGTCGCTTGTGTTGGGGAACGTAGTAATTTCAAAAAAATTCCTACGCACATGCAGGACCATGGTGATGCATAGCAACGAGAGGAGAGAGTGTTGTCTACATACCCTCGTAGACCGTTCGCGGAAGCGTTATATCAACCCGGTTGATGTAGTCGTATGTCTTCACGAGCCGACCGATCCATGTACAGAAAGCACGACACCTCCGAGTTCTGCACATGTTCGGCTCGGTGACGTCCTCGCCTTCTCGATCCAGCAAGAGGGGTGAAGTAGTATATGAGTTCCGGTAGCACGACGGCGTGGTGACGGTGTTGGTGAAGAACAATCTCCGCAGGGCTTCGCCAAAGCACTACGAAAACTATGACGGAGGATAAACTAGAGGGGACGGGGTTGCCGGCACACGGCTTGGTGTTTCTTGATGTGTCTTGGGTGCTAGCCCTACCCCTCTATTTATATGTTGAGCATTGGGGTCGAAACTTGGAGTAAAAGCCTCCAGAAAGTCGGTTTCACCCGAAAGGCAAGAGTCCTTCTCGGACTCCAGGGCCAGACTCCAGGGTTCCCGGTGTCTGGGGACCCTGGCGTCTGGCCCCTGGACTCCGCAAAACTTCCTTTTTGCGCTTTCCAAAAACCTTGTGGGCTTTGCCCTTTGGCCCAAATAAAGTGTTCTCGTACCCAAACATTTCGGGAAACATCCGGAACCCCTTCCGGTGAATTCCGGAACCCTTCCGGAGTCCAAACACTATTATCCCATATATCAATCTTTATCTCCGGACCATTCCGGAGTTCCTCGTCATGTCCGTGATATTATCCGGAACTCCGAACAACATTCGGTGACCAACATACATAACTCATAGTACTATATC
Source organism: Triticum urartu (assembly GCF_056163025.1). NCBI lineage: Eukaryota > Viridiplantae > Streptophyta > Magnoliopsida > Poales > Poaceae > Triticum > Triticum urartu. The sequence continues at coordinate 546,817,919 of NC_141879.1, read as the reverse complement.
ATCAACGAACGTTAAGCGTGCGGACCCTATGGGTTCGAGAACTATGTAGACATGACCGAGACACCTCTCTGGTTAATAACCAATAGCGGGACATGGATGCCCATATTGGCTCCTACATATTCTACGAAGATCTTTATCGGTCAGACCGCATAACAACATACGTTGTTCCCTTTGTCATCGGTATGTTACTTGCCCGAGATTCGATCGTCGGTATCTCAATACCTAGTTCAATCTCGTTACCGGCAAGTCTCTTTACTCGTTCAGTAATACATCATCCCACACCTAAGTCATTTAGTTGCAATGCTTGCAAGGCTTATAGTGATGTGCATTACCGAGTGGGCCCAGAGATACCTCTCCGACAATCGGAGTGACAAATCCTAATCTCGAAATACGCCAACCCAACAAGTACCTTCGGAGACACCTGTAGAGCACCTTTATAATCACCCAGTTACGTTGTGACGTTTGGTGGCACACAAAGTGTTCCTCCGGTAAACGGGAGTTGCATAATCTCATAGTCACAGGAACATGTATAAGTCATGAAGAAAGCAATAGCAACAAACTAAACGATCAAGTGCTAAGCTAACGGAATGGGTCAAGTCAATCACATCATTCTCCTAATGATGTGATCCCGTTAATCAAATGACAACTCATGTCTATGGTTAGGAAACTTAACCATATTTGATCAACGAGCTAGTCAAGTAGAGGCATACTAGTGACACTCTGTTTGTCTATCTATTCACACATGTATTATGTTTCCGGTTAATACAATTCTAGCATGAATAATAAACATTTATCATGAAATAAGGAAATAAATAATAACTTTATTATTGCCTCAAGGGCATATTTCCTTCAGCTTGAGTCGCCAACCTTGAGCCATCGACGTCACCTGCAAAACTGCCTCTGCTGCCATCCGAGCTGGCCGAGTCGGCTGCCTGATGCGCTACGCCATGCCCCCAGGGCTCTTCATGTTGTAAAGTTGCAGTAGCAAAAACAGGTTCTCTTGCTGGATGCTGGAATGGTCAAAGGGTCAGCTACCCGATCCATGTGTTAGTAGGATAATTACTACAAGTACAAGTGCTGCGCTGGTTTGCCATCGTACAAAAGAACATGGGATACAGTGCTAGGACCACATGAGACATTTGATATGTTTTGATCCCGGTATCTACGTTCATCCGACAAAAAATATACCAGGTGCTATCTTGTCTATCTATTTTTAAGTGCATATTATTTTTATCAAAGAACAATTACTCTGGTCTGTGATATTTTTCGCAGGACTATTGTTAATTACAAAGGTGTCGCACAAGGGACGCGCACCAGCGTTATATTTGCACTGGCGCTTGTCTGTGCCGCACTGCTGGACGGATACGTGCGCAAGTCGCCGCCCCCGCTACATCAACACAACGCGGCTAGCTTGCCCGTCCACGCGGCTTATCGCGCCAGCGATTGCCTCGCCCATCCGCGCTGGCTTACAACGCCGCGGCCGGCTCATCTGTTTGCTTCCGCGGCCGACTTGGCCGTGATTAATTTCAGCTTTACCGTGGTGGTCATCAACTCTGCGGTGTATAATTTCCGGCCTAACATATAAGGTGAAATCCATTCAGTATATTTTTATATTACATATTGCTTTCTTTAAAAGAGCAATTACTCTGGCTTGCAAGTTCTCCAATGCAGGACAAGTTGTCTACTGCAAAAGGGATTATTATATCACTGAGCTGTTGAATGACTCATACCGGTTTATATCACGGTCAAGTATGGAGAATCTCAAAACAACTCCTTGAGTCTTCTTAAGACTCGGGGGCTATGATGACATGATTTAGTAAATGATTGCCAGTTTAAAGCAGACTCAAGAACTTCGGGTCATTGAAGGGAAAAATAACCTGGCCCCGGAGGTTACTGCCTTATTCGTGAAAATTTGAAGGCCGTCAGAAAATTTCTGGCTCAAAATGAAGAATTTCGGTTATGAAATCCGGCTCAAGATATATCTCTCTCCCGTAAAGCTTTGAAGCTCTCAGATTCCGGTTTACAAAGTCCTATTCAAAAAATAATTCATTTCTCGCAAGTCCGAGTTCTCAGAAAATATAATAAAGGTTGCGAAAGAGAACATTTGCTGCCATGATGCACGGTTCAAACATGGGTATCCTGCCTTATGGGCTTATCTTATTATGATCACATGGGGGCTTCCGGCTTATTGAGAAAAGTTATGGTTACCCTTTGATCCGGCTTATAGGCCATGAAAAAAACTTGGGGGCTTACTACCCAGGTTAAAGGAACTAAAGAGAGTCTGTTGCAAAAGCACAACTCAAACATAGGTGCCCATTGAGCACTCAAAGATATTGCTTGGGGGCACTTTGTTTTAAATAACAAGAGTTTTTATAACCCTTGTAATAGGCTTGGAAGCCAGGTGTATTCACCTAAAACCCTGGGTTATCCCGCCTTTTTAAGTCTGCCACTCCCGCCAGGTAATCCTGGAACGACCCGCCGTACTTTTGACAAGTCAATCTTATACAGACCCTGAACTTGTCAAAGTTAAAATGACAATTGGTTGTGTGAGGTCCAGTTTATAAGGTTTATAAGGTTTAACTCATCGGCTGTGCGGCCCATGAAAGCGCTTGAGATTTAGGCTTGGCGGCCTATGAAAGCCTTGTTTTTTCTGATTTGTTGTTTTCTCTGAACATTGTTTTGATTCATATCCTAGTTCCATATTAACATGTGGTTTAAAACAATTCAGGCCATGTAGTCTTAATCTTTATGACTCATATTTGAGCATATTTGGGGTTTTGATAACCCGTCCTGATAAAGGGTGTTAAGTTGCCAGGATATATTTGCCTTGAGCAATCAAAATCATGTTATTGCATGCCTACGGGTCAATACCCTCGACGGATTATATTATTCAAATCTCGAATAGCCAACATGGCTGGATTTTTATGATGGTTATCAATAACCAATATTATGATTGAGGTTTTCAAAGTCGCTTCAGCGCAATGGATATTATTTTATCATTGGATATAATTTATTCTACAATTTAAGGAATAGTCCCGAGTCGCTGCAAGCTTACGACCCGGCACTTGGGGGCTACATTATTCAAGTTGAGATTACATCAAATATGCAAGTCTCATGTCGCTGCAAGCATGCACCATGACACTTGGGGGCTAATTCAAAGTCATTTTTTGCTCACTTTATTGAAGACCCGACTCATCACATTGTAATGAGCCGGCCCTTGGGGGCTACCAATTGCTCCTGTCAAAACTTCAAGGTACACAAGTCTTAATCCATTATATTGAAAGGTCCACTACTCACTTGGCAGAGTACAAAGCTCTTAACCTTATGGACGTGGGTTCATGCCCCATGGTGAGGGTTACATCATATGATATTATTTTCAATGAAGCATATATAAAGTCCCTGCTCATTATTGCATAATGACCCAACCCTTGGGGGCTACATTGGTTGAAGTTTTTCTGAGTATAAGGCAATTACACGTCCCAGGTTGCTGCAAGCATAACAACCTGACACTTGGGGGCTACGTATGTGGAATATTCAGTTTTGACTAGTGACTGAGATGAACAATCTGGATTTCTTCAAGGTTGCAACATTTATATCGAAACAAGTCTTAAGCTATCACTATGTTCTCCTCTTAAGACTTGGGGGCTAAAGGTAATATGCATATAAAGGAGGAACATCTTCAAATTCTCAATTTTGGGTAAATCAGGAAGATTAATTGTGTGACCGGGCATTGGCAACAATCATGACCCAGTGTCTATAACAGTCATTACCCGGAGTCATCAGTTTTTATAACCCGGTGATTTTGGAAATCATAACTCAGCAAGTTCTACAAGCCGGCTGAATATCAGTTGAATATTTCAAAACCAATATTTTTTCAAGTCAGAGCATTGAAGGCCGATTCAAATGGATTATTTATTCATTTACAATATTTATTTTACAAGCAAATTGATTATGAAGCTGGTCTATTGACCTGGATTTTCTAGAAGGAAATGACAAGGACTTAAGGATGATCAGGTGCTGGCTTACAAGAGTTCTTAACCCGGAGTATAACCTGTCAAATTTGTTCTTGTGTTTACATTGCATATCAGTTTAACATGGATAAATCCAAATTAAACTGGGGGCTAATGTCGGGGATATACCTCGCGGTATGACTCGGCCGGAGTAATAACCCGGCTGGGACTTGGTAAACCGGCATATGGTAAACCGGCAGACAATTAAGACAGATGGTTAAGGCAGATGTTAAGTCAGATCATAACCCGATAGATGTTAAGTCAGATCATAACCCGGCGGATGTTAAGTCAGATCATAACCTGATAGATGTTAAGTCAGATAATAACCCGGCAGATGTTAAGTCAGATCATAACCCGGCAGATTTAAGCCAGATGGTAAGTCCGATGGTAAACCGGCAGACAGTCATAACCCAGCAGACAGAGTCGCCTGGGGTTAATAAGCCCGAGACGTTAAGAAGCCCATGAAGAGAAGTCGGAATATTTTAAATCTTAGTCCGAGATGGACTCTACATGTAACCCGTCCCTTCAACTTATATAAGGAGGGGCAGGGCACCCCAAGAGGGGAGAGGGATAATCTTAAGGTTAGACATAACTAGGAGAGCTAGTTTACGGCGACTCCCTCGTGATGATAATGAGACCTAGCCACAAACAACATGTAGAGTTGTTACCGGATGATGTTTCCCGGGGCCCGAAGCTGTCTAAACCCTTGTCTTGTGTTGCGTCTCTCGATTCTGCTCAACCCCTCTCAAGCTACCACATAGATGCGTTGGCCTCACGACTAAGTCCTCACACTAGGACATTTGCCGTGACAATTCCACGACAGGACGGTTATATGATCCAATTATATTAGCACTATTGAGAGATTGCACTAGTGGAAGTACGGACCCTAGGCCTCATTTTCAAGCATTGCAATGCCATTTTTGTGCCCGTTTACTATTTTCTACCTTGCTGTTTTTATTTATTTAGATTATAAAAATATATTTCTACCATCCATATTACACTTTTATCACCATCTCTTCGCCGAACTAGTGCACCTATACAATTTTCCATTGTATTGGGTGTGTTGGGGACACAAGAGATTTCTTGTATTTGGTTGCAGGGTCGTTTTAGAGAGACCATCTTCATCCTATACCTCTCACGTATTGATAAACCATAGGTCATCCACTTGAGGGAAAATTGTACTGTCCTACAAAACTCTGCACTTGTAGGCCCAACATGTGTCTACAAGAATAAAGTTGCATAGTAGACATCAAGCTCTTTTCTGGCGCCATTGCCGGGGAGGTGAGTGCATGAAGGTATATCTTTAGATCTTGCAATCGAATCTTTTAGTTTGTTGTTTTATCACTAGCTTGGTTTATAAAATAAAACTACATAAAAATGGAATTGAGGTTGCATCATATTATTGATCATCTTTATAATATCTTTCTTGAAAATGATGGTTCAGAAAATTGTGCTCAATTGTTAGAAGAAGAAGTCAATTAAACGTTTGGCACAAAATATTTGAATGATGAGCATTATTGCAATGTTGTTAGTATGAATTCTTTGAATATCCATGTTGCTAATGATATGCAAAGCCATAAGCTTGGGGACGTTATATTTGATGAAAATGATATTTTTAGTCCCCCAAGTTTTGATGAGAAAATTTATTATGATGATTGCATGCCTCCTATTTATGATGATTATATTGATGAAAGTGGATTTGGAGAGGTTGTGACTTTACTTGATGATGAATCCACTATTTTGGAGGATTTTGCAATTGATTATGATAACAAAGTTGCTATCTATGATGATTATGGTAATGACATGTATGCTATAAATAATAATGATCACCATGAAACTTGTCAACATGATTTTAATTTTCACTCTCATGATAGTTATTTTAACCTCTGCCCCCAGACTGCCTCTTTGTTCTATAAATAACCTAATATTCCAGAAACACTAGGGGAATCGACAAAATATTCATCCAACCGCCACAGAGTCCAAAACCACCAGATCCAATCTAGACACCATCTCGGATGGGGTTCACCACCTCCGTTGGTGCCTCTCCGATGATGCGTGAGTAGTTCTTTGTAGACCATTGGGTCCGTAGTTAGTAGCTAGATGGCTTCCTCTCTCTCTCTCTCTCTAAATTCTCAATACAGTGGTCTCTTGGAGATCCATATGATGTAACTCTTTTGCGGTATGTTTGTTGGGATCAATGAACTTTGAGTTTATGATCAGATCTATCTTTCTATATCCATGAAAGTATTTGAGTTTCTTTGATCTCTTTTATGCATGATTTCTTATGGACTCGTATTTCTTCTCCGATATTCGGGTTTTGTTTGGCCAACTTGATCTATTTATCTTGCAATGGGAAGAGGTGCTTTGTAGTGGGTTCGATCTTACGGTGCTTGATCCCAGTGACAGAAAGGGAACCGACACGTATGTATCGTTGCTACTAAGGATAAAACGATGGGGTCTATCTCTACATAGATAGATCTTGTCTACATCATGTTATCATTCTTATTGCATTACTCTGTTTCTCCATGAACTTAATACACTAGATGCATGTTGGATAGCGGTCAATGTGTGGAGTAATAGTAGTAGATGCTGGCAGGAGTCGGTCTACTAATTTTGGATGTGATGCCTATGTAATGATGATTGCTTGGATATCTTCGTGATTATTTGAAGTTCTATCAATTGCCCAACAGTAATTTGTTCACCCAGGGTTTGCTATTTTTCTCGAGAGAAGTCACTAGTGAAACCTACGGTCCCCGGGTCTCTTTGTCATATTATTTGCCTTTGTGATCTATTTTCCTTTGCTTTTATTTTCAGATCTATTAAACTAAAAATGCAAAAATTCCTTGCTGTAATTTATTCTTATTTATTTTATTTGGTGTTCGATCTATCAATCTACTACAATTTATCTCACGTCTGTTTGCCTATCTTGAGGTGTTGTACGCGGGAGGGATTGACAACCCCATTAACACGTCAGGTTGCGAGGATTTTTTACCTATGTGCAGGTGTTGTTTACGTTGTGTTGCTTGGTTCTCCTACTGGTCCGATAACTTTCGTTTCACATCTGATGGAAATACCTACCGCTATTGTGTTGCATCATGCCTTTCTCTTTGGGGAAATACCGATGTAGCTTTAAGCGACATCAAAAGGAATTCATGGCGCCATTGCCGGGGAGGATCTTCAACAAATACCTGGTTCCTAATCACAAATCTCATCTCCTCACAGTTTACATTATTTGCCATTTGCCTCTCGTTTTCCTCTCCCCCACTTCACAAAAATTTGCCATTTTATTCGCCCCTTTTTTCCGTTCGCCGTTTTCTTGCCGGGTCTGTTTTTGTGTGCACTTTTATTTGCGTAGTCATGATGCCTCAAATAAAATATTATGATGTTCCTTACCCAAATATTTTTCTTGAAATTGAGAAAAGTACTAAGGAATATATGACTACACAATTTGAGCATAATAAGTATTTTACTGAAGAACTTAAGGAGCACTCCATTGTGCTTGATGCTATTACAAAACAACTTGATATTAGTAGAGAAGTTTGCAATCTCCAATCTAAGTATGCTTTGGCCGAAAGTTTGCTAGGAAAAATATCCGATGCACAAGGTACCTTGGTAAATCAAATGGCCGCTAAACCAATCTCGTTAGAAGACAAAATTGATGAAGATCTTAAAATGATTGGTGTTTCTTCTATTGATTCCTTGTTTAGTAAAATTAATATTGATGAAAAGGGACTGGAGAAGAGTCAACTTTAGGTAGAAGGCATCCCAATATTTCGGAGGGTGAAAATCTTGTTGAGAAAATTGATGAAAGTGGGTTTGAGAGGTCAAAACTTTAACTAGTGATGTGCCCACTCTTTTGAATTACAAAGACTTTAATTACGATAGTTGCTCCTTGATTGATTGTATTTCTTTGTTGCAATCCACGATAAATTCACCCCATGCTTATGAACAAAATAAGGCTTTTACTAAACATATTGTTGATGCTATGATGAAAGCTTTTGAAGAAAAATTGGAATTAGAAGTATCCATTCCAAGAAAATTGCATGATGAATGGGAACCTACTATCAAAGTCAATATTAAAAATTATGAGTGTTTTGCTTTGTGTGAATTGGGTGCTAGTGTTTCTATAATTCTGAAGTCTTAATGTGATGTGCTTGGTCTTACCGATCTTGAATCATGCTCTTTAAATTTACACTTAGCGGATTCTACTATTAAAAAGCCTATGGGAAGAATTAATGATGTTCTTATTCTTGCAAATTGGAATTATGTGCCCATATATTTTATTGTTCTTGATATTGATTGCAATCCGTCTTGTCCAATTAATCTTGGTAGACCATTTTTACACACTATCGGTGCCGTGATTGATATGAAAGAAGGCAATATTAAGTCCAAATTTCCTTTGAGGAAGGGTATGGAACACTTCCCTAGAACAAGAACTAACCCACCATATGAATCAATCATGAGGGCATCTTATGGATCTCGAACCAAAGATGACAAAACTTAGATCCTTGCTTTATGCTTAGCTAAGGGCATAAAACTATAGCGCTTGTTGGGAGGCAACCCAACGAATAAAGTTTATTTTTTCCTTTTGCTTCCTGTTTTTGTGTGTAGCACAATCATGCTACTGTTATGATTGTGTTTTTTATGTTTTAATTAGTGTTTGTGCCAAGTAAAGCCTTTAGGATCTTCTTGGGTGATAGTTGTTTGATCTTGCTGAAAAAACAGAAACTTTTACGCTCACTACGATAATTTTAATTTTCACCAGAGAGCGATAAAATACCCATTCCACTTGTAGTAGATCAATATACAAATTTCTCAGGTCGTCCAATTTTTTTAGAATTTTTGGAGTTACATAAGTATTCTAAATAGTCAGATTGCTACAGACTGTTCTGTTTTGACAGATTCTGTTTTCTTTGTGTTGTGTGCTTATTTTGATGGCTCTATGGTTTTCTTTGGTGAGTTTTTTCCATAAAAAAGTTGGAATATAGTAGATATAATACAAAAACAAAATATGAATTTGTTTGATACAGTACTTATAGTAGTGATTTATTATTCTTATACTAACAGATCTCACGAAGGTTTTATTGAGTTTTGTGTGATTGAAGTTTTCAAGTTTTGGGTTATCTTACGATGGATGAAGGAATAAAGGATAGAAGAGCCTAAGCTTGGGGATGACCCGACATCCCAAGCTATTGTCCAAAAATGAGCAACCAACTAAGCTTGGGGATGCCCCCGAGTGGCATCCCCTCTTTCTTCTAACGACCATCGGTATTTTACTCGAAACTATATTTTTATTCGTCACATGATATGTGTTTTGCTTGGAGTGTCTTGTATGATATGAGTATTTGCTTGTTTTATTTTGTGCTTTAAGTCTTGATCCCTTGCTGGACACACCTATTTGAGAGAGCCAAAATTATGTCATAGCTTGTTAGAATTGCTCTCTATGCTTCACTTAAATTTTTATGAGCTCTGGACTTGCTCTAGTGCTTCATTTATATCTTTTTTGAGCACGGTGTGCTTTAGTATTTTTTAAGAAATGATCTCTTTCTTCACTTAGATGTATTTGAGAGTTAGTAAAATTTTCAAGAAATTCTCTCTTGCTTCTCTTAAATTAATTTGAGAGAAAGAAATATTATGCTCATGATCTTCACGTATATTTGTTTGAGCTTACGAAAAGCAACACATGAAAATTAGTCCAAAAGTGATAGATATCCAAGAAGGATATAATAAAAACTTTCATGAAGATCATTGGAAAAAATAAACTTGATTCTTAGTAGTAGTTTTGAGATATGATGATGTGACATGTGAGTCATCTTGATGAGTAATTATGCTTTAGTATGAATATTGACGTTAAGGTTTGTGATTCCCTATGCAAGTACGAAAGGCAATAGTCATGCAATGAAATTATATCCTACTTGTGGTGCATTATTCGGTGTTATTTATGCTTAATGTTTGCTTATGAGATTACCCGTTTCTTGGTTGGTCGCTTCTCATTCTTTTGCTAGCCTTCATTTTGCACTAAGTATGATCTCTACTTGTGCATCCGAAAACCTTTAAACCAGTTTTGCCACAATAGGTAGTATTCTTTTGCCGTTCTAAGCAAATTTGTATGTGCCATCTCTAATTTTCAAAATAAACTTCTCTTTTGTGTGTTTGTTTCGCTCACGGAGCGGTGAGGGGTGGTTAATATTTTCCATGCTAGATGTGTTATTCTCACGATGAGTGTTTATTCACTTGTCATTGCATGAGAGTAAGGCCAAGGTATTAGGGTTGCCCAGTCCCGAAATGCAAAAAAATGAATTTCTTTATGTTTTCAAACAATAAATTTCTTGGAAAGTGTTGGTATGGAGGGCACCCATGGATACGGTTAGCCATGGAAAGTGAAAGTATGGTGGAAAAAGGAATAAACGTTATTTTCTGTTTGGGAACCACCTATGATATATCTAAGCATGGCAAGTATTGTAAACTCTAAGTCATTTTCGTTGGTGGGATGGATACACCTCCCAAAATGTTTTTATCTCTAAGTTTTTCGCTTTGAGCTCTGGAACCTCTACAAATCCCTACTTCCCTTTGCGAGGGGCCTTTCTTTTACGTTATGCAATTTTTATTTTGAGTCTCCGTCTTCTCTTATAAAAGCACCAACTAGGAGGCAATATCATCATACTTAAGTATTGGGTATAGCTAATATTCGAATGTGTTTCATGAATGGATCAATGGTTGAGCATGACGGGCTAGGGATAACTTATTTTAGCGTTGATATTTTGAAAGACATGGTTGCTTGTTGATATGCTTGAGTATCTAAATTATCATGTCAAAACTAGACTATTGCTTTGAACAACTAAAAGTCCAAATTTCCATGCTATAAAGAAAAGAAATATGATATGACATGTTAGGAAGCATTCCACATCAAAAATTCTGTTTTTATCACTTACCTACTCGAGGACGAGTAGGAGTTAAGCTTGGGGATGCTGATACGTCTCCAATGTATCTATAATTTTTATTGTTCCATGTTGTTATATTATCAATCTTGGATGTTTTACAATCATTTTATATCATTTTTGGTACTAACCTATTGACATAGTGCTAAGTGCCAGTTGTTGTTTTTTTCCATGTTTTTTACATCGTAGAAAATCAATATCATACGGAGTCCAAATGCCCCGAAACTTTACGGAGAATTTTTATGGTCCAGAAGGAACACAACGGGCCTTGGCTGCGCCTGGGGGGTGCCCCGAGGGAGTCACAACCCACCAGGGCGCGCCAGGAGGCCCAGGTGTGCCCTGGTGGGTTGTGCCCACCTCGGGTGCCCCCCGGACCGCCTCTTTGCCTATAAATACCCCAATATTCCAGAAACCCTAGGGGAGTCGACGAAATATTCATCCAGCCGTCGCAGAGTCCAGAACCACCAGATCCAATCTAGATACCATCTCGGATGGGGTTCACCACCTCCATTGGTGCCTCTCCGATGATGCGTGAGTAGTTCTTTGTAGACCTCCGGGTCCGTAGTTAGTAGCTAGATGGCTTTATCTCTCTCTCTCTCTCTCTCTCTCTCTTGATTCTCAATACAATGGTCTCTTGGATATCCATATGATGTAACTCTTTTGTGGTGTGTTTCTTGGGATCTGATGAACTTTGAGTTTATGATCAATCATATCTTTTTATATCCATGAAAGTTATTTGAGTTTCTTTGATCTCTTATATACATGATTGCTTATATCCTCGTATTTCTTCTCCGATATTTGGGTTTTGTTTGGCCAACTTGATCTATTTATCTTGCAATGGGAAGAACTGCTTTGTAGTGGGTTCGATCTTACGGTGCTTGATCCTAGTGACAGAAAGGGAAATAACACGTATGTATCGTTCCTACAAAGGATAAAATGATGGGGTCTATCTCTACATAGATAGATCTTGTCTACATCATGTCATCACCCTTATTGCATTACTTCGTTTCTCCATGAACTTAATACACTAGATGCATGCTGGATATCGGTCGATGTGTGGAGTAATAGTAGTAGATGCAGGCAGGAGTCGGTCTACTAATCTTGGACGTGATGCCCAAAGGGTTTACAAGAGTCATTAATCTAGTTCACATCGCTATGTGATTAATACCCAAAGAGTGATCATGTTTTGCTTGTGAGAGAAGTTTAGTCTATGGGTCTGCAACATTCAAATCTGTATGTATTTTGCAAATTTCTACGTCTACAATACTCTACATGGAGCTACTCTAGCTAATTGCTCCCACTTTCAATATGTATCTAGATCGAGACTTAGAGTCATCTAGATCGGTGTCAAAAGCTTGCATCGACGTAACTCAAGGTATCGATCGACCAAGAACTTGTCGAATTTCTTTGACCTCGGAGCCCGTACAAGCTCTTCTTCCAGGAGAAAGATCTGAAAAAAGGGGACTTGGATAGGATTTTGACCACGTTACGACGAACTCTTTTATCACCTCCATAACTGAGAAATATCTCCTTAGTCTTCCAAGGATAATTTTGACCGCTGTCAAGTGATCCACTTCTGGATCAATATTGTACCCCTTGCCAAACTCATGGCAAGGTACACAATAGGTTTGGTACATAGCATAGCATACTTTATAGAACCTATTGTTGAGGCATAGGGAATGACTTTCATTCTCTTTCTATTTTCTGCTGTGGTTGTGTTTTGAGTCTTACTCAACTTTACACCTTGTAATACAGGCAAGAACTCCTTCTTTCACTGTTCCATTTTGAACTGCTTCAAAAACTTGTCAAGGCATGTACTCATTGATAAAAATTATCAAGAGTCTTGATCTATCTCTATAGATCTTGATGCCCAATATGTAAGTAGCTTAACCAAGGTCTTTCTTTTGAAAAAATCCTTTCAAATACTCCTTTATGCTTTCCAGAAAATTCTACATCATTTTCGATCAACAATATGTCATTCACATACACTTATCAGAAAGGATGTAGTGCTCCGACTCACTTTCTTATAAATACAGGCTTCACCACAAGTCTGTATAAAACTATATGCTTTGATCAACTTATGAAAGCGTATATTCCAACTCCAAGATGTTTGCTCGAGTCCATAGATGGATCGCTGGAGTTTAAACACTTTGTTAGCACCTTTAGGATCGACAAAAACCTCTTGGTTGCATCATATACAACACTTCTTTAAAGAATCCATTAAGGAATGCAGTTTTGTCATCCATTTGTCAGATTTCATAAAATACGGAATTGCTAACATGATTCGGACAGACTTAAGCATCACTACGAGTGAGAAAATCTCATCGAAGTCAACACCTTGAACTTGTCGAAAACCTTTTGCGACAATTCAAGCTTTGTAGATAGTAACACTATCATCAGCATATGTCTTCCTCTTGAAGATCCATTTATTCTCAATGGCTTGCCGATCAACGGGCAAGTCCACCAAAGTCCATACTTTGTTCTCATACATGGATCCCATCTCAAATTTCATGGCCTCAAGCCATTTCACGGAATCTGGGCTCATCATCGCTTCCTCATAGTTCGTAGGTTCATCATGGTCAAGTAACATGACCTCCAGAATAGGATTACCGTACCACTCTGGTGCGGATCTTACTCTGGTTGACCTACGAGGTTCGGTAGTAACTTGATCAGAAGTTTCATGATCATCATCATTAGCTTCCTCACTAATTGGTGTAGGAATCACTGGAACTGATTTCTTTGATGAACTACTTTCCAATAAGGGAGCAGGAACAATTACCTCATCAAGTTCTACTTTCCTCCCACTCACTTCTTTCGAGAGAAATTCCTTCTCTAGAAAGGATCCATTCTTAGCAACGAATATCTTGCCTTCGGATCTGTGATAGAAGGTGTACCCAACAGTCTCCTTTGGGTATCCTATGAAGGCACATTTCTTCGATTTGGGTTCGAGCTTATCAGGTTGAAGCTTTTCCTCATAAGTATCGCAGCCTCAAACTTTAAGAAATGACAACTTGGGCTTCTTGCCAGACCACAATTCATATGGTGTCGTCTCAACAGATTTAGATGGTGCCCTATTTAACGTGAATGCAGTTGTCTCTAAAGCATAACCCCAAAATGATAGCGGTAAATCAGTAAGAGACATCGTAGATTGCACCATATCTAATAAAGTACGATTACGACGTTCGGACACACCATTACGCTGTGGTGTTCCGGGTGGCGTAAGTTGTGAAACTATTCCACATTGTTTCAAATGAAGACCAAACTCGTAACTCAAATATTCTCCTCCACGATCAGATCGTAGAAACTTTATTTTCTTGTTACGATGATTTTCCACTTCACTATGAAATTCTTTGAACTTTTCAAATGTTTCATACTTATGTTTCATCAAGTAGATATACCCATATCTGCTCAAATCATCTGTGAAGGTCAGAAAATAACGATACCCGCCGCGAGCATCAACACTCATCGGACCGCATACATCAGTATGTATTATTTCCAACAAGTTTGTTGGTCACTCCATTGTTCCAGAGAATGGAGTCTTAGTCATCTTGCCCATGAGGCATGGTTCGCAAGCATCAAATGATTCATAATTAAGTGATTCCAAAAGTCCATCCGCATGGAGTTTCTTCATGCGCTTTACACCAATATGACCTTTACAGTAGTGCCACTAGTATGTTGCACTATCAAAATCAACTTTGCATCTTTTGGCATCAATATTATGAATATGTGTATTACTACGATCGAGATTCAATAAACCATTCACCTTAGGTGTATGACCATAGAAGGTTTTATTCATGTAAACAGAATAACAATTATTCTTTGACATAAATGAATAACCGTATTGCAATAAACATGATCCAATCATATTATGCTCAACGCAAACACCAAATAACATTTATTTTAGGTTCAACACTAATACCGAATGTAAAGGGAGTGTGCGATGGTGATCTTATCAACCTTGGAATTACTTCCAACACACATCGTCACCTCGCCCTCAACTAGTCTCTGTTCATTTTGTAACTCCTGTTTCAAGTTACTAATCATAGAAACTGAACCAGTATCAAATACCTAGGGGCTACTATGAACACTAGTAAAGTACACATCAATAACATGTATATCATATATACTTTTGTTCACTTTGCCATCCTTCTTATCCGCCAAGTATTTAGGGCAGTTCTGCTTCCAGTGACCATTTCCTTTGCAGTAGAAGCACTCAGTTTCAGGCTTGGGTCTAGCTTTGGGCTTCTTCATGGAAGTGGCAACTTGCTTGCCATTCTTCTTGAAGTTCCCTTTCTTTCCCTTTCCCTTTTACTTGAAATTAGTGGTCTTGTCAACCATCAACACTTGATGCTTTTCTTGATTTCTACCTTCGCCGATTTCTGCATCGCGAAGAGCTCAGGAATAGTTTTACGTCATCCACTAAGTCCCAGTAACTTGGTGATAGTGACTAGAGAACTTTGTCAATCACTATCTTATCTGGAAGATTAACTCCCACTTGATTGAAGCAATTGTAGTACCCAGATAATCTGAGCACATGCTCACTAGTTGAGCTATTCTCCTCCATCTTGTAGGCAAAGTACTGTCAGAGGTCTCATACCTCTCAACATGGGCATGAGTCTGAAATCCTAATTTCAACTCTTGGAACATCTTATATGCTTCGTGGCATTCAAAACGTTTTTGAAGTCCCGGTTCTAAGCCGTAAAGCATAGCACACTAAACTATCAAGTAGTCATCATACCGAGCTTGCCAAACGTTCATAACGTCTGCCTCTGCTCCTGCAATAGGTCCGTCACCTAGCGGTGCATCAAGGACATAATTCTTCTGTGCAACAATGAGGATAATCCTCAGATCACGGAGCTAGTCCGCATCATTGCTACTAACATCTTTCAACATAGTTTTCTCTAGGAACATATCATAAATAAAACGGGGAAGCTATACGCGAGCAATTGATCTACAACATAGATATGCAAATACTATCAGGACTAAGTTCATGATAAATTTAAGTTCAATTAATCATATTACTTAAGAACTCCCACTTATATAGACATCCCTCTAGTCATCTAAATGATCACGTGATCCATATCAACTAAACCATGTCCGATCATCACGTGAGATGGAGAAGTTTTCAATGGTGAACATCACTATGTTGATCATATCTACTATATGATTCACGCTTGACCTTTCGGCTCAGTGCTCCGAGGCCATATCTGCATATGCTAGGCTCGTCAAGTTTAACCCGAGTATTCTGCATGTGCAAAACTGGCTTGCACCCGTTGTATGTGAATGTAGAGCTTATCACACACGATCATCACGTGGTGTCTCGGCACGACGAACTTTAGCAATGGTGCATACTCAGGGAGAACACTTGTACCTTGAAATTTAGTGAGAGATCATCTTACAATGCTACCGCCCTAGTAAGCAACATAAGATGCATAAAGGATAAACATCACATGCAATCAAATAAGTGATACGATATGGCCATCATCATCTTGTGCCTTTGATCTCCATCTCCAAAGCACCGTCATGATCACCATCGCTACCGCCTCTACGACTATCGCTACCGCTATCGCTACCGCTTAGTGATAAAGTAAAGCAATTACATGGCGATTGCATTTCATACAATAAAGCGACAACCATAAGGCTCCTGCCAGTTGCCGATAACTTCTACAAAACATGATCATCTCATACAACAATTTATATATCATCACGTCTTGACCATATCACATCACAGCAAGCCCTGCAAAAACAAGTTAGACGTCCTCCACTTTGTTGTTGCAAGTTTTACGTGGCTGCTACAGGCTTCTAGCAAGAACCGTTCTTACCTACGCATCAAAACCACAATGTGGTATAGTGATTTCTTTTTGATCTTTAGAAAGAACCCTGTTCATTGAATCCGATTCAACTAAAGTTGGAGAAACTGACACCCCACCTGTGTGCAAAGCACGTCGGTAGAACCAGTCTCATGAACGCGGTCATGTAATGTTGGTCCGGGCTGCTTCATCCAACAATACCGCCGAATCAAGAAACAACTAGTGACGGCAAGCAATATGTATATACCCACGCCCACAACTCCTTTGTGTTCTACTCGTGCATATAACATCTACGCATAGACCTCGCTCAGATGCCACTGTTGGGGAACGTAGTATTTCAAAAAATTTACCTATGATCACGCAAGATCTATCTAGGAGAAGCATAGCAACGAGCGGGGAGAGTGTGTCCACGTACCCTCGTAGACCGAAAGCGGAAGCGTTTAGTAACGCGGTTGATGTAGTCGAACGTCTTCGCGATCCAACCGATCAAGTACCGAATGCACGATACCTCCATGATTTGCACACGTTCAGCTTGGGGACATCCCTCGAACTCTAGATCCAGATGAGGCCGAGGGAGAGTTTCGTCAGCACGACGGCGTGGTGACGGTGATGATGAAGTTACCGACGCAGGGCTTCGCCTAAGCACTATGACAATATTACAAAGGTGGGAATCTGTGGAGGGGGGCACCACACATGGCTAAGAAATTAACTTGTGTGTCTATGGGGTGCTCCTCCCCCGTATCTAAAGGAGTGGAGGAGGGGGCCGGCCGGCCTCATGGGGTGCGCCCCAAGGGGGAATCCTACTCCTACTAGGAATAGGTTCCCCCCTTTCCTAGTCCAACTAGGAGGGGAAGGAAAGGGAAGAGGGAGAGAAGGAAAGGGGGGACGGCCGCCCTCCCAATTCGGATTGGGCATGGGGGGGCGTGCCCCTCCACTTGGCCGCCTCCTCCTCTCTCCCACTAAAGCCCATGAAGGCCCATTAACCCCTCGGGTGGTTCCGGTAACCCCCTGGTATTCCAGAAAATGCCCGAACCTATCCGAAACCTTTGTGGTGTCCAAACATAACCTTCCAATATATCAATCTGCATGTCTCGACCATTTCGAGACTCCTCGTCATGTCTGTGATCACATCCGGGACTCTGAACAAGCTTCGGTACATCAAATCACATAACTCACAATACATATCGTCATGGAACGTTAAGCGTGCGGACCCTATGGGTTCGAGAACTATGTAGACATGACCGAGACACATCTCCGGTCAATAACCAATAGCGGAACCTAGATGCTCATATTGGTTCCTACATATTCTACGAAGATCTTTATCGGTCAAACCGCATAACAACATACGTTGTTCCCTTTGTCATCGGTATGTTACTTGCCCGAGATTCGATCGTCGGTATCATCATACCTAGTTCAATCTCATTACCGGCATGTCACTTTACTCATTCCGTAATGCATCATCCCGCAACTAACTCATTAGTTACATTGCTTGCAAGGCTTATAGTGATGTGCATTACCGAGAGGGCCCAAAGATACCTCTCCGACAATCGGAGTGACAAATCCTAATCTCGATCTATGCTAACTCAACAAACAACATTGGAGACACCTGTAGAGCATCTTTATAATCACCCAGTTATGTTGTGATGTTTGATAGCACACTAAGTGTTCCTTCGGTATTTGGGAGTTGCATAATCTCATAGTCATAGGAACATGTATAAGTCATGAAGAAAGCAATAGCAATAAACTAAACGATCGTAGTGCTAAGCTAACGGATGGGTCTAGTCCATCACATCATTCTTTAATGATGTGATCACATTCATCAAATGACAACACATGTCCATGGCTAGGAAACTTAACGACCTAGTCAAGTAGAGGCATACTAGGGACACTCTATTTGTATATGTATTCACACATGTACTAAGTTTCCGGTTAATACAATTCTAGCATGAATAATAAACATTTATCATGATATAAGGAAATATAAATAATAACTTTATTATTGCCTCTAGGGCATATATCCTTCAAGGCCAGCCTAGGTGAGCCCCCAAGTGGGGGGAGTCCTACTAGGACTCCAAGTACAATTCGGACCCCCCCTAGCTTTTACCGGAGAGGGAAAGGGGGAAGGATAACGAGAGGAGAAGGAAAGGGGGTGCCGCCCCCTTCCCCACTCCAATTCGGACCCCTTCCATGTGGGGGGCGCGGCGGCCCCTTGTGGGCGGGTGTGCCTCCCTCCCAAGGCCCATGTGGCCCATTACTTCCCTGGGGGGTTCTAGTAACCTCCCGGTACTGCGATAAATACCCGAAACACTCCGGAACCATTCCGGTGTTCGAATACTACCGTCCAATATATCAATCTTTACCTCTTGACCATTTCGAGACTCCTCGTCATGTACGTGATCTCATCCGGGACTCCGAACAATCTTCAGTCACCAAAACACATAACTCATAATACAAATCGTCATCGAACGTTAAGAGTGCGGACCCTACGGGTTCAAGAACTATGTAGACATGACCGAGACACATCTCTGGTCAATAACCTACAGCAGAACCTGGATGCTCATATTGGTTCCTACATATTCTACGAAGATCTTTATCGGTCAAACTGCAATGACAACATACGTCATTCCCTTTGTCATTGGTATGTTACTTGCCCAAGATTCGATCGTCGGTATCTTCATACCTAGTTCAGTCTCATTACCGGCAAGTCTCTTTACTCGTTCCGTAATGCATCAACCTGTAACTAACTCATTAGTCACATTGCTTGCAAGGCTTTATCATGATGTGCATTATCGAGAGGGCACAGAGATACCTCTCCGATACTCGGAGTGACAAGTCTTGATCTCGATCTATGCCCACCCAACAAACACCTTCGGAGATACCTGTAGAGCATCTTTATAATCACCCAGTTACATTGTGACGTTTGATAGCACACAAGGTATTCCTTTGGTATTCGGGAGTTGCATAATCTCATAGTCAAAGGAATATGTATAAGCCATGAAGAAAGCAATAGCAATAAAACTTAACGAACATTATGTTAAGCTAACGGATGGGTCTTGTCCATCACATCATTCTCCTAATGATGTGATCCCATTCATCAAATGACAACACATGTCTATGGTCAGGAAACTTAACCATCTTTGATTAACGAGCTAGTCAAGTAGAGGCATACTAGGGGCACTTTGTTTTGTCTATGTATTCACACATGTATCAAGTTTCCGGTTAACACAATTCTAGCATGAATAATAAACATTTATCATGATACAAGGAAATATAAATAACAACTTTATTATTGCCTCTAGGGCATATTTCCTTAAGATCGTAGTGATACACATATTCATAATATTGATGCCAAAAGATGCAAAGTTGATAATGATAGTGCAATATACTTGTGGCACTGCCGTTTAGGTAATATTGGTGTAAACCACATGAAGAAACTCCATGCAGATGGACTTTTGGAATCACTTGATTATGAATCATTTGATACTTGCGAACCATGCCTCATGGGCAAGATGACTAAAACTCCATCTTCCGGAACAATGGAGCGAGCTAATGACTTATTGGAAAAATACATACATATGTATGCGGTCCGATGAGTGTTGAAGCACGCGGCGGGTATCCTTATTTTCTCACCCTTCATAGATGATTTACGTAGGTATGGGTATATCTACTTGATGAAAGACAAGTTTGAAACATTTGAAAAGTCCAAAGAATTTCAGAGTGAAGTGGAGAATCATCGTAATAAGAAAATAAAGTTTCTACGATCTGATCGCAGAGGCGAATATTTGAGTTATGAGTTTGGCCTTCATTTAGAAACAATGTGGAATATTTTCACAACTCATGCCACCTGAAACACCACAGCGCAATGGTGTGTTCGAACGTCGTAACCGTACTTTATTAGATATGGTGCGTTCTATGATGTCTCTTGCCGATTTGCAACTATAATTTTGGGGTTATGCATTAGAGACAACCGCATTCACGTTAAATTGGGCACCGTCTAAATTCATTGAGACGACACTGTATGAACTATGGTTTGGCAAGAAACCTAAGTGTTGGGAAACGTTTCATGGAAAACAAAAAAAATCCTACGCACAAGCAAGATCTATCTATGGAGATGCATAACAACGAAAGGGGAGAGTGTGTCTATGTACCCTCGTAGACCGTAAATGGAAGCATTTAATAACGCGATTGATGTAGTCGTACTCTTCGCGATCCGGTCACGATCCAATCGAAATTGTGCCAAACGAACAGCACCTTCGAGTTTAGCACACGTGCGGCTCGATGACGTCTCCTCCTTCTTGATCTAGCAAGCGAGAGAGGATAAGTAGATGGGATCACAACCAAAACGATGGTGTGGTGGTGATGATGGCGGTGGAGTACCGACAGCGCTTCGCTAAGCGTTGCTGGGACGAGGCGGTGGAACTATGGAGTAATGGTAGAGAGAGGGGCACCAAGGGCTTGGTGTGTCCTCTTGGGGCACCCCTCCCCTCTATATATAGGTGGAGGGGCGTGGGAAACAGCCCCTCCAAGCCCTGGGGTGCAGCTAAGGGGGAGAGGACTTGGACTCCAAGTCCAATCCTATTCCAACTAGGACTCCTTCCTTTTTTTGCCTTCCCTAGCCACATGGGCTTTTGAGGACTTGGTGCTGAAGGAAATATGCCCTAGAGGGAATAATAAAGTTGTTATTTATATTTCCTTATATGATGATAAAAGTTTATTATTCATGCTAGAATTGTATTAACTGGAAACTTAGTACATGTGTGAATACATAGACAAACAGAGTGTCACTAGTATGCCTCTACTTGACTAGCTCGTTAATCAAAGATGGTTAAGTTTCCTAACCACAGACATGAGTTGTCATTTAATGAGCAGGATCACATCATTAGATAACGATGTGATTGACTTGACCCATCCGTTAGCTTAGCACTATGATCGTTTAGTTTATTGCTATTGCTTTCTCCATAACTTATACATGTTCCTATGACTATGAGATTATGCAACTCCCGAATACCAGAGGAACACTTAGTGTGCTATCAAACGTCACAACGTAACTGGCTAATTATAAAGATGTTGTACAGGTGTCTCCGATGGTGTTTGTTGGGTTGGCATAGATCAAGATTAGGATTTGTCACTCCGTGTTTCGAAGAGGTATCCCTCGGCCCTCTCGGTAATGCACATCACTATAAGCCTTGCAAGAAATGTGACTAATGAGTTAGTCACGGGATGATGCATTATGGAATGAGTAAAGAGACTTGCTAGTAATGAGATTGAACTAGGTATTGAGATACCGACGATCGAATCTCGGGCAAGTAACATACCAATGACAAAGGGAACAACGTATGTTGTTATGCGGTTTGACTGATAAAGATCTTCGTACAATATGTAGGAACTAATATGAGCATCCAGGTTCTGCTATTGGTTATTGACTGGAGATGAGTCTCTGTCATGTCTACATAGTTCTCGAACCCGTAGGGTCCGCACGCTTAACGTTCGATGACGATTGGTATTATGAGTTTATGTGTTTTGATGTACTGAAGGTTGTTCAGAGTCCCGGATGAGATCACCGACATGACGAGGAGTCTCGAAATGGTCGAGCCATAAAGATTGATATATTGGAAGGTTATATTTGGACATCGGAAAGGTTCCGGAGCTCACCGGATAAATACCGGAGCACCGGGGAGTTACCGGAATCCCGGGGGGTCAATGGGCCTTTATGGGCCTTAGTGGATATAGAGGGCAGCAAGGGAGCTGTGGTGCGCGCGCCTCTAGGCCCAAACCGAATTGGTTTAGGGCTTGGGGGGCGGCCCCCTCTTTCCTTCTCCCCTCCTCCTCTTTCCTTCCCCTCCTAGTTGGACTAGGAAAGGGGGAACCTACTCCTAGTAGGAGTAGGATTCCCCCCTTGGGGCGCACCCTATGAGGCCGCCGGCCCCCTCCCGTTGCTCCTTTATATACGGGGGAGGGGGGCACCCCTAGAACACACAAGTTGACAGTTGTCTTAGCCGTATGCGGTGTTGATAACCCACAAGTATAGGGGATCAATTGTAGCTTCTTTCGATAAGTAAGAGTGTAGAACCCAACGAGGAGCTAAAGGTAGAACATATATTCCCTCAAGTTCTATCGACCACCGATACAACTCTACGCACGCCTAACGTCCGCTTTACCTAGAACAAGTATGAAACTAGAAGTACTTTGTAGGTGTTGTTGGATAGGTTTGCAACATAATAAAGAGCGCATAAATAAAAAGTGGGGGCTGTTTAGATAAGGACACAACTAAGTTAGGTTTAGTAGAGAGCGTTTTGTTACGAGAAAGTTATTTGTCCCTAGGCAATCGATAACTAGACCGGTAATCATTATTGCAATTTTATTTTAGGGAGAGGCATAAGCTAACATACTTTCTCTACCTGGATCATATGCACTTATGATTGGAACTCTAGCAAGCATCCGCAACTGCTAAAGATCATTAAGCTAAAATCCAACCATAGCATTAAAGAATCATGTCCTCTTTATCCCATACGTAAATAACCTACTTACTCGGGTATGTGCTTTTGTCACTCACGCCACCCACCATAAGCAAATCATGAACATATTGCAAACCCTACAGCGGGAATCCCTCACGCTTGCGGACACTGAGAGCACCATAGGACAGCACCAATAATAAAACATGCAACTCAAACCAATCACGATCATCAAATAACCCATAGGACAAAACGGATCTACTCAAACATCATAGGATAGCCATACATCATTGGGAAATAATATATAGCGTTGAGCACCATGTTTAAGTAGAGATTACAGCGGGTAAAAGAGGGGTTACACCGCTGCATAGAGGGGGAAGAGTTGGTGATGATGGCGGTGAAGTTGTTCGTGATGATTGCGGTGATGATGATGGCCCTCGGTGGCACTCCGGTGCCACCGGAAGCGAGGGGGAGAGAGCCCCCCTCCTTCTTCTTCTTCCTTGACCTCCTCCATAGATGTGAGAAGGGTTTCCCCTCTGGTCCTTGGTCTCCATGGCATGGGAGGGGCGAGAGCCCCTCCGAGATTGGATCTGTCTCTCTGTCTCTCTCTGTTTCTGTGTTCCCTGATTCTGTCCTTTCACCATTTCTTATATTCCCGGAGATCCGTAACTCCGATTGGGCTGAAATGTTGACACGATCTCTATCCGGATATTAGCTTACTTGCGGCGAAAGAAGGGCATCAACCGCCTTACGGGGTGGCCACGAGGGCCCAGGGCGCGCCTGCCCCCTGGGGCACGCCCCTGCCTCGTGGCCCCCTCGTGCATCGTCTCACGTGGATTTTCTTCCCAAAAATCACATATATTCCAAAAAAATCTCCGTCAGTTTTTATCCCGTTTGATATGGATCACCGCAGAACAAAAAACATGCAACAAACAGGAACTGGCACTGGGCACTGGATCAATATGTTAGTCCCAAAAATAGTATAAAAAGTTGCCAAAAGTATATGAAAGTTGTAGAATATTGGCATGAAACAATCAAAAATTATAGATACGACGGAGACGTATCAGCATCCCCAAGCTTAATTCCTGCTCGTCCTCGAGTAGGTAAATGATAAAAAAGATAATGTTTGATGTGGAATGCTACATAGAATAATCTTGATCACATAATCTAATCATGGCATGAATATTAAGATACGAGTGATTCAAAGCAATAGTCTATCATTTTTAAATAAAAACAATAATACTTCAAGCCTACTAATAAAGCAATCATGTCTTTTCAAAATAACGTGGCCAACAAGGTCAAAAAAAATAACATGGCCAAAGAAAGTTATCCCTACAAAATCATATGGTCTGGCTATGCTCCAGCTTCACCACACAAAATATTCAAATCATGCACAACCCCGATGATAGGCCAAGCAATTGTTTCATACTTTTGACGTTCTCAAACCTTTTCAACTTTCACGCAATACATGAGTGGGAGCCATGGACATAACACTATAGGTGGAATAGAATGGTGGTTGTGGAGAATACAAAAAGGAGAAGATAGTCTCACATCAACTAGGCATATCAATGGGCTATGGAGATGCCCATCAATAGATATCAATGTGAGTGAGTAGGGATTGCCATGCAACGGATGCACTAGAGCTATAAGTGTATGAAAGCTCAAACTGAAACTAAGTGGGTGTGCATCCAACTTGCTTGCTCGTGAATACCTCAGGCATTTGAGGAAGCCCATCATCGGAATATACAAGCCAAGTTCTATAATGAAAATTCCCACTAGTATATGAAAGTGATAACCCAAGAGACTCTCTATATGAAGAACATGGTGCTACTTTGAAGCACAAGTGTGGTAAAAGGATAGTAACATTGCCCCTTCTCTCCTTTTCTCTCTTTTTTGTTTTTTTGGGCCTTCTTTTTTTGGCCTTTCTCTTTTTTTTCTTTTTCCTTCTTTTTTTTCGTCCAGAGTCTCATCCCGACTTGTGGGGGAATCATAGTCTCCATCATCCTTTCCTCACTGGGACAATGCTCTAATAATGATGATCATCACACTTTTATTTACATACAACTCAGTATTACAACTGGATATCTAGAACAAAGATATGACTCTATATGAATGCCTCCGGCGATGTACCGAGATGTGCAATGATCTAGCGTAGCAATGACATCAAAAAACGGACAAGCCATGAAAACATCATGCTAGCTATCTTACGATCATGCAAAGCAATATGACAATGAATGCTCAAGTCATGTATATGATGATGATGGAAGTTGCATGGCAATATATCTCGGAATGGCTATGGAAATGCCATGATAGGTAGGTATGGTGGCTGTTTTGAGGAAGATATCAGGAGGCTTATGTGTGATAGAGCGTATCGTATCACGGGGGTTGGATGCACCGGCGAAGTTTGCACCAACTCTCGAGGTGAGAAAGGGCAATGCACCATACTGTAGAGGCTAGCAATGATGGAAGGGTGAGAGTGCGTATAATCCATGGACTCAACATTAGTCATAAAGAACTCACATACTTATTGCAAAAATCTATTAGTCATCGAAACAAAGTACTACGCGCATGCTCCTAGGGGGATAGATTGAAAGGAAAAGACCATCGCTCGTCCCCGACCGCCACTCATAAGGAAGACAATCAATAAATAAATCATGCTCCGACTTCATCACATAATGGTTCACCATACGTGCATGCTACGGGAATCACCAACCTCAACACAAGTATTTATACAATCCACAACTACCAACTAGCATGAGTCTAATATCACCATCTTTATATTGCAAAACTATTGCAAGGAATCAAACATATCATATTCAGTGATCTACAAGTTTTATGTAGGATTTTATGACTAACCATGTGAATGACCAGTTCCTGTCATCTCTCTAAATAGATATAAGTGAAGAAAGAGAGTTTAATTCTTTCTACAAAAGATATGCCCACGCTCTAACAAATATAAGTGAACCAAAAGAGCATTCTACAAATGGCGGTTTTCTATGTAAAGAGAAACAGGCAATCCAAACTTCAAATGCTATAAGTGAAGCACATGAAGCATTCTATAAAGCCATACTCAAAATATATAAGTGAAGTGCAATGAGCTTTCTATAAATCAACCAAGGACTATCTCATACCAGCATGGTTCATAAAAGAAAAGTGAAAACTAAATGCAAAAGACGCTCCAAGATTCACTACAAAAAAAGACACATCCGTGACATTTTGGGCCGAACGAAAATTTTTTGTCATACATATGACACTTCTATGACGATAATTGTGACAAAACCCAGTATCATCATAGATGTGGTGGGCTCCTACTTCTATGACAAAAAATCATGACAGAAAATGGGCTTTTCATCCTGGGCGGGCCGGAGACGCAGCTGCATGGCATTCTTTGGGCCGTCCATGACGGAAAAAACCGTGGTAGAAGCGAGGGGGGGGGATTTCAGGGAGTTCCCGGTTACGGTGGAAGGTCGGGGGCCGAGCGATGCGTGTTTCTCTCGTACACGTACGCGCGTGTGTGCGAGGCGTTGGCTCTAACTGAACCCGAGCGAGGCGTTGGGCTCTAACTGAACCCGAGCGATTGCACTGCAGGCTACGCGTTACTGAACCCGAGCAATCGATCGATGGCTGTTAACTGAACCCAATTGAGCGATTCCTTCGCTACTGCTGCTACCTGAAGCCGATCGATGCTGCCTCTGGGATGAACAGTGAGCGTTGCAGGGGGGGTTGGATGAACAGTGAGCGGTGGCGTTGCCTCTGGATGAACAGGACCCCGTGGTGTGGTGGAGGGCTGGATGAACAGTAGACGGGTGGAGGGGTGTCCGTGGAGGGGTGGTTGAACAGGACCCCGTGGTGTGGGGGGCTGGATGAATAGTAGATGGTGGAGGGGTGCCCGTGGAGGGGTGGTTGAACAGTAGCCAGTGGAGTAGCGCGCGGTGGAGGCTGGAGGAGGTCGACGGTGGAGAGGAACCGTATCCCGTGGAGTCCCGTGTTGCGGTACGCCACACCCCTCCCGATGAACAGGACCCCCGTTTCGACCGTAGTGCTCCAACACAAGTCCGTTTCGTCCGTTTTGCGGTACGCCACACCCCTCCCGATCAACAGGACCCCTGTTTCAACCGTAGGAGGTCCGTTTCATCCATTTTGTGGTACGCCACACCCCTCCCGATCAACAGGACCCCCGTTTCGACCGTAGAAGGTACATTTCCTCCGTTTTGCAGTACGCCAGACCCCTCCCGATCAACATGACCCTGTTCCAAATGTAGGAGGCCTGTTTCCTCTGTTGTGCGGTACGCCAGGCCTCGTTTCCATCGCATGTTCCGTCCAAGCCCTCCCGATGAACACGACCACGCATTCCGTTCCGACCCAGCCGGTTGGCTCCCACGCGTTCTGTTGCCTCCCGATGAACACAACGCATTATGTTGCCTCCCCATGAACACGACGCATTCCGTTGCCTCCCCATGAACACGACGACGACGTTGTTTCTCCTTTCTGACCCAGCCATGTACACGAGCCCTAGCCGTACGTATGTGTGAGTAGGCATTTGAGACCCCGCCTGTATGTACACATACGTGGCCGTATTTTCTTTCTTGCACCCTGGCCGCTGTACGTACGTGTACATGCTACGTGCGCGCCTCTACTACGACACGTGCGCGCCTCTACATCCACCAGTATATATGTACGTACACGTTCGCGACCAGAATGACAACGCTAGGTATGCTTCGAACAGGTGGGTCTCGACTGTCAGGCACTTCCTTGCCTGTGAAGATGTAGCTGGTGAGTCCCAGCAGTCAGGGGGGCGAATCGTTTTTTTTTTGCCCGGACACACTTCCTTGCGTGCGAAGATGTAGCTGGTGGGTCCCAGCAGTCAGGGGCAAACATTTTTTTCGCGAAAAATGGTGGCCCGTCTGGTGGGTCCCTGCTGTCAGGTGGAGGAATAATTATTTTGCACATAATAAGGAGGCACTTCCTTGTTGCGGCCGTGGACCCAGCTGTCAGCCTCTCCATGTAAAGTCCACGTCCGATGGAAGCCATTCCTTGACCATGTTGACCACGTCGCGCCAAGAGCACCAAGGCGGTGGACGACGGCGAGGCCTAGGAAGGGGACAATGCGGAGCTGGGGAAGACGCGGCAGTGGATTCCCACGCGTAGAGGAGTGCGAGGGTTCACTAGTTCGCTGCGGTGTGAGGCTGCCGTCACCGTAGAATAATAGGGGGTGTGGGTGAGTAGAGGGATGGCCTGGCCGGCGGTGGGAGTAGTCGGGGGTGGTGAGGCCTCCGCCGCATCGCAGCCGGCCACGGGAGGCAGGAGCATGAGGCACGACCGACGCTGGTTTGGGCGGCTGGAGCAAGAAGACCAGAGGTTGAAGAAGCACTACAGCCGTTGGATGGACATCGTACGGTCACTGGAGCTAGAATCGTGCATATTGACTAAGTCGACAAAGCCCTTCGTCCCTGTCAACTTAGTAGGCCCACAAGTCAGCCTGCCACTATACTGAGTCCCAGCTAACAGGGGGAGTATTCATTTTTTTGTCCGTAATAAGGAGGCACTTCCTTGCGTGCGAAGATATAGCTGGTGGGTCTGACCTGTCAGCGGCGGTAACGTTTTTTCGCGAAATACAGAGGCCCTTTCGGTGGGTCCCTGATGTCTGGTGGAGGAATCATTATTTTGCGTGTAATAAGGAGGCATTTCCTTGCACGCGGCCGTGGACCCAGCTGTCGGCCTCTCCACGTACAGTCCACTTCAGATGCATGTCGGTCGTTGACCACGTTGACCAGGCCACGCTGAGAGCACCATGGCGGTGGACGACGGCGAGGCCTAGGAAGGGAACGACACGGAGGCAGGGAAGACTCGGCAGTTGTTTCCCACGCGGAGGGGAGTACAACTGTACGAGGGTTTACTGGTTTGTCTGCCGTCGCCAGAGAATAACAGTAGGTGTGGGTGAGTAGAGGGATGGCTAGGCCAGCGATGGGAGTACGGTGGGGCGGTGAGGCCTGCGCGGCAGCATAGCCGGCCGCGGGGAGGAGAGAGCAGGCAGTCCCGTCGACGCTTGTTTGAGCGGCTGGAGCAGGAAGAGCAGAGATTGAAGAAGCACGGCGGCCGTTCGATGGACATCCAACAGTCACTGCTTGTGCGTCAACCTTTTTTTAGGAAAGCATCAAATCTATGGAAAACAGCATACATCCCATCTGCCATTATTTCTAATAATTTACAGCCCATTTGCTAATTCTTAAGTGTTTTTTTTGGATCCCATATTTTTTTGTTAGCATTACAGCCCATATTGTGGCCACGGTTAAAAAATTATACGAAATTTTGCATATTTCGGTGCGGTCCGAACTGTTTTTAAGCCTGAAATTTCGACTCACATTCAAACTGATTTTAAAAATAAATGTATATCAATATAAAATCCAACAAATTCTCCATGCATAAAAATTAATGTAATTTAAAATCTTGAAATGAAAAAAGATATTTAAAACTAATTGCCGGTTTGATGTGTTTTACAAATGTACATCCCATTTCTCATTACTGATAGGCCATTTTCTCGGCCAGCCGAATGAATCTCTCCTTGTATTGAAAGATTTGCAGCCCAACAGGCCTGACAAAGCGACTTACTTGGCAAATCACAAAAAAACTGGGCTGTGGCCGTGGACCCAGCTGTCAGCCTCTCCACGTACAGTACTCTTTCGATGGAAGTCGGTCGTTGACCACATTGACCACGCCGCGCCGAGAGCACCAAGGCGGTGGACGACGGCGAGGCCTAGGAAGGGGAAAACGCGGAGCCGGGTAAGACGTGGCAGTGGATGCCCACGCGGAGAGGAGTACGAGGATTCACTGGTTCGGCTGCGGCATGAGGCTACCGTCGCCACGGAATAACAGGGGGTGTGGGTGAGTAGAGGGATACCCTGGGCCAGCGGTGGGTGTAGTAGGGGGCGGTGAGGCCTCCGCGGCATCACAGCCGGCCACGAGAGGCAGGAGCATGCGGCACGACCGGCGCTACTTTGGGCGGCTGGAGCAAGAAGACGAGAGATTGAAGAAGAATGCCGGCCGCTGGATGTAAATCCAACGCCTTCTTAGGCTTCGACCTACTGGCCCACATGTCAGCCAGTCCATTTGTTTTTTAGTCCATTTGGTGGGCTGGGTGAAACAATGATGTAGCATCTATGCAGCCCGTTTAAATCTCATTTGCATTTTTCTCGAAATCCGCAGACTTGCTGCGCTAGGTGAAAATATCATGTTGGGCTAGACGGAGAAATGTGATAAAAACATAAACACATGATTGCAAGTCAGTAAAATCTTTGCAAGCTTATGTACGCAATCACTAGGAGTTAACTTGCCAAGTTATATATAAATAATAATTATTATTATTTTGTAAGAACTTTCAACTTACGAAAAAAATATCATTTTAATTTGATGAGTTAATAGTACGTGGGGTATTATTATTTTTTAGGCTAGACGTGGGATAGTTGAGTTGGCTCTAGGGGAAAGTACTGGGAGAAAACTCAGTTTACATCGAAAAAAAGTGGGAGAACATCCAGAGACCTGCTAGGTCCACCTGAGGAGGGGAATATGTTGGGAGGAAGGAGATTCAAAGCACGGCAGCCGAGTGAACTAGTTTTTTTACGGACAAGTGAACTAGTTTACATACATAAGCAAATAGCCACTAAAAAAGCAATCAGGTTATGGGTTCTTAAAAGAAATATTTCGGACAAAACAGATAATTACGACACATAGGCTAATGCATGAAACACGCAGATGATAAAGGTGCTTATAAACAGATAAAGTACAACATCTAGACCTTCCTGGCACGCTTGATCATGATGCTGCGGCTGTCCGTGTACTCATCGGTTACGGGAAGCAGACACGCCCTCATGTCCAAGATCTGCATGTACATGTCGTAGCATGCGTATGTGTCCTTGGCCGCGTAGGTTATGTAGGCTAGATTCAGAGGTACCTCCCACGTGTTCAGGTCGTCTTCTTTCATGTTGGCGTATCAAGGGTCGATGATGGTCTCAGCGAGGTCAACCACAGAGTCCCTCTCCTGCCCGTTGCTGATGATCTTGTATTGCTTCTGGATGTCAACAAGCTTGTTGCACCAGATGGCTGAATCGTCGCGTTCTTCCTTCTCTCCACCGTAGCGAAGGTGCAGTCGGCGCTGCCGAAGAAACAGGCGAATGCTCCAGAACCTGGTGCAGCCATAGGACTGAGGCGAGGCAGAGCTTCACCAAGTTTGTATCGTTGGTGTACATCACATTCAACTTGGTGCAGCATTAGGACTGAACGGCGAACTCAAAGGGGAACTCCTTGCTGAAGTCCATATCCAGCAGGCTCACCCCTCGGATCGCCATTGGAGTCTCTTCGAGTGAACGAGTGTGTAGGCGGCGGCAGCAGTTCGTTTTTCAGCTCTTGGGGAACTGGATTCAACAGTAAGCTGAGTGTGTACAGGCGACAACAGTTACTACCCCTCCCTCGTCCGCTGCACGCCCGGCAGAAGATGCACCCCCAGCCACACGTCGGTTCACGAGCGGGTCTGTATTGGTACTGTAATAACAGGAGTTAGTGGTCACTTTACTTAAATTTAATTAGCTTTAATAGAAATTTATACTTAAAACAAGCAATGCATTCGCTCGTTCTATCAGTGCCACATGATCAACATGCACAACAATTAGAATTATTATTCTCAGGACGCACACGATCAGCACATTTGTCGCACTTTCACAAAGATAATACTACCAAGTTTGAACTGTTTGTTATGGTTGTTGTCCTCTGCATGATCATGCCATGTTTCCCAGCTTTCAAGATTCAGAACCAACAAATAAGATCCAAATAATAAGTACAACAAAGATGCCTACACATCTCATTGATTCCCAGCTTGCAAGATTCAGAACCAACAAATAAGATCCAAATAATAAGTACAACAAAGATGCCTACACATCTCATTGATTCCCAGCTTGCAAGATTCAGAACCAACAAATAAGATTCAAATAATAAGTACAACAAAGATGCCTACACATCTCATTGATTCCCAGCTTGCAAGATTCAGAACCAACAAATAAGATTCAAATAATAAGTACAACAAAGATGCCTACACATCTCACTGATTCCCAGCTTGCAAGATTCAGAACCAACCCGTTAGAGCCTTTTGATAAAGTGAATATCGAGATTAAATCCATCTTGGCTAGCCATGTCATACAATCGAACAACTTGGCGAATGCTCTTGACCGTCACAACATCTGTAGTTGAGTATTCCTGTTTGCACAACATGTTTACACAACACAAACAAGGAGACAAGAGAGCATGATTTTGCTTTAATAGCGGCCTCCTTGAACTCAACCTCCAGCTCTACTTGGATGAGGTCTGCCTGGAGTTCCATGATTCAATTCATGTGCCTTTTTCTGCAGTTCACTTGAAATGAAGCAAAGATTGCATCATCCAGCTAGCAATAAGTACTTGCTCTTGTGAGCTGGCAGGTTCTTCTTTAGTAGTTGCACTAAAATTGAGGAACATTAAGGTTGGTTGTCTGGCTCATGTAAGGTGCAACTATAATTTTCTTATCCTTTTGTGCAGTTCCACTAAAATAAAGTGCCATTGTGGTGACAGTGACGGCTCCATCTTGCAAAGGCTAATAAAATGTTGGACGAGATTACCAGCAGAACTTGACGGAGATTTTGGAAACTCCAATCACCATTTTGTGCAGTTCCACCAAAATTGAGAGATGTTGCCCACGTAACATTTTAGTTGAACTGCATAAGACACTCATTCCAA
Source organism: Triticum urartu (assembly GCF_056163025.1). Lineage (NCBI taxonomy): Eukaryota > Viridiplantae > Streptophyta > Magnoliopsida > Poales > Poaceae > Triticum > Triticum urartu. Next base: position 546,784,950 of record NC_141879.1, on the reverse strand, counting down.
AAAAAAGTGTTTTGTGCAGTTCACCAAAAGGTCACAATAGCAACAAGGTGAAATGGATATCCCTATCTGCACAAAAATATAGAAAGTAAACAGTTGCTGGTCAATAAGAATATACGAAACATATACAAAATGAAAAGAAGCATCTTAATTATGTTCATGGCAATCACACAAGGACAGTAGAAATTTTAAGACGTCAGCAATGCTTCATGTTACCAGAAGCATTATGATCAACAATGAGATTCCTCAAATATGGGATTACTTTAATGGTGGCATTGCTTGTTTACCAGACACAGTAAATCAACAGCAGCTAAAAAGTTGGTTTAAGGGCATGGGACCATGGGGACACCAGGACACTCAGCAGCGTAAAGGAGCAACTTACTTATCATACTGGGGAAAACAATAGGAGTGCCATTCGTAACACAGTTTAATTGCATCTTATCACTGGAGGCATTAGATTAACAATAACACTGGTTAGACATGTCCCTAAGGTAATAGTGTGATCGCTTCATTTTACATGTGCCCTTACATTAACAACAGCAAAAGGTTAGTATAAGGACATGCGACAGTGGACGCATCAACACAATGTACCTACAAGGAGGCATAAAGTGGTGATGCCGAGTTTGTTCATGATATGTGAGGGCAGCAAACCTAATCCTAGAGACCTTGTACTATGTGAGGGAAGCAAATCTAATCCTGGAGACCTTTTACTATGTGAGGGCGGCAAATCTAATCATGGAGACCTTTTACTATGTGAGGGCAGCAAATCTAATCCTGGAGACCTTTTACTATGTGAGGGCAGCAAATCTAATCCTGAGACCTTTTACTATGTGAGGGCAGCAAATCTAATCCTGAGACCTTTTACTATGTGAGGCAGCAAATCTAATCCTGGAGACCTTTTACTATGTGATGGCAACAAATCTAATCCTGGACATACTCTGTTGACTTGTCCACCAGCCGCCACTTTCTATCCTTTTTTCAACCAATAATAGATATGTTCCTTATCCAGTTTGTACTGTGTTTTCCCATCATTTCCCTTTTCAACCAAGAGACCGATTGGGTATCCAGTCTCTACTACTTTCACCATATTATTTACTCTTTGAATCAAGTCCTAGATTCATGCTACAACTTTCCCCCCCTTTCTTCGTTGTTTGAACAAAGCCCTATATTCGAATGCATGAAGTAGCTTTACCTCTAATAATACTAAAAATTTAGGTGGCTTTGGAAGAGCTGATGGGAGTAGAAAAAGATGCACATGCAGACACGTGGGGAGCTGGGGCAGTAGAGCAAGGCCGCTTTCGAAGAACTTATACCTGAGGGTCACCGGGATGTCGGCGGCGGCAGGTCGGATCTGTGGACAATACAGCAGGGAGGAAGAAGGGTCGGAGGACCTCGCGAGACGGTGCTGTGTCGGAGAGAACGGCACGGGTAGAGGATCGGGCCCCTCCGGCAGCTGTGGGTTTCCTCCCTCGGCGGCGATGACCGCGTGAACGATGCCCGCGGTCGCCAGCACCGTCTGGAAACGCTGCGTGGTGCGGGGCCGCAGGCCGCCGCCTTGGATGATTTGGCACAGCCGACTGTCGCTCGCGTCCATCGTCTCCATAGGTGCTTGTGGCTTCTTGTCACTTGGTCTTGGATTGGAGTAAGCAGTGTTGCGCAGAGACTTGGGAGTAGATGGATTGGAGTGGTGGGGCTATACTAGCAAGTAGTTGTACGTACTAGTACAATAGTGGGCTCACATAGAAATTTTGTCTCATGCAAGAGCCTGGCTATATGCGTGCCCCAATGTTCGCAACTGCAACGTTCGGTTTGCACTTGGCTCTTCGCCTCTTCGAGAAGACGAACAATGATGTTACTACTGCTGCTTCTACAGTGTCGAATCCACTGCTGCATGTCCGTCCACCGCGAGCGAGACGGATAGCTTGTTGTAGAAGTACTACTAAGCTGTCCTCGTTTGGGAGCAACCGCGCGCATGGGTGAGGGAGAAGGCGTGTAGTAAAATCAAGCTTCTCCTCGTTGTATGAGTTGATGCGACACATCATAGCACTGGCCCCACATGCTTGCCTCTAAACTTGGCTGAAAGACCCGCAGTGTACAATATATTTGCTGCAACCTCTAACATTTACCCACCACAAATTAAAATATATGTGGCCGTATGCATCGTTCTGATGTAGAGGCCGGGGAGTCCCCCCTTTTCGAAAAAACAATATATATTCCTGTCTTGACCAGATGAGCGTGCGAACTACAATCACCAGGGTGTCAGGTAGGGCTAGAAGACTATTTTAATTTTTTTTAAACTTCGAGATGGCCACATAGCATGGAGCCGACCCCAACGATTTTAAGCTTACAGGCACGGTACACGCTATCCTAGACTACTCTACACATGAAACTGCCACACGAGCGTCCGGGCTGCGCTTGGCTCTTCGCCTCTTCGAGAAGTCGAACAATGATGGAGTACTACTGCACTGGAGGAGTACTACAGTTCGCTTCTGGCCATCTGACACCGATTGAACTGCTGCATGACCACCGCGTGCGGGAGGGAGAGCGTGTAGCGAAAGCTTCTCCTAGTCTTGCCAGCCACCACGCTCATGGGCGAGGGAGGGACGCTCCTGCCTTTGCATGTATGACAGGTGGGCCCGACAGGTGTGTGGCCAACCTGTCATACAGCCAAAGGCTGGTGCAGTTAAGTCCGCGAGGGAGAGGATAATCAAACTTCTCGTTGATGTACGAGTTGACACGACACATCAAAGCACTGCACTCGATATATTTCAATAATTTGCGTTTACGGTGCATTAATTACAATGCATGCATGCATGCCGTGACTCTCCTTTTAATACTCCCTCCAGTCCTTTTTACTCTGCATATTAGGTTTGTCTGAAGTCAATCTCATCCAACTTTGACCAAATTTATACAAAAAATTATTAACATTCACATAACAACATATTTATTATTAGATCCAGCTCGAAATATATTTTCATATTATATTTATTAGATGTTAATATTTTTTAATATAAATTTGGCCAAACTTAGCAAACTTTGATTTCAGACAAAGCTAATGTGCGGAGTAAAAAGGACCGGAGGGAGTACTTGCATGTGTTGATTTAATGCACCTTGAAGTAGTATAAAATATGTGACGGTAAAGCTTTGTAATACCGCAGCCCAAGTCGAGAGATGGTTGTGCACGAGGAGGGCGAGATCATGCAGACCCGAGGAGGGAGAGATCATGCAGACCGAACAGGACCCGATGATGGAGTTCTCTAAGGTCTCGATGGACCTCACCGTGCTCCACTGCCCCTTGTGCCTCCGCCCCTTGACGCCTCCAGTGTATGAGGTTCGAATACACCTCGTCCGTTCGACTGATTGAGCAAGGTGCAGGTTTCTTGATTGATGTGTTGTTCGATTGATTTCTGCACTACAAGGGAGGGCACCTGGCCTGCGCGGACTACCGCATCGAGCGCCTCGAGAACCAGCGGCAATGCCAGAAGTGCGAGCGTGGCGGTGGCTTCGACGTACGGAACACGATGGTGGACTCCGTCCTTTCGTCGGTGAGGGTGGAGTGCCCGCACGAAGGCTATGGGCTATACGTCACTTACCACAAGCTCGCCGATCACCAGAGCGTGTGTCCGCTCGCGCCCTGCAAATGCCCCGTGCCCGTCTGCGGCTACGAAGGCCCGCCGCCGGCACTCTACCACCACATCAGCACTGTGCATCCCATGCTCGTGCACAGGATCCAGTACGGCAAGGTGCTCCAGCTGCAAGTGCCACTGTCGGAGCCACGGCTCTTGCTGTTCGCGGAGGAGTACCGCCGCGCGTTTTTCTTGGTCGGCGGCGTGCTCGACATCGCCGTGCCTATCGCCGTCTCGGTCGCCTGCATCAGAGCGGGGGAGTCCCCACTGCCGCACTACATGGCCAAGCTATGGGCAAATGGCCCGCCGGGGGAGCCCAAAGGCACGACCGACGCCATCAAGGTGGAAATGGAGGTGACAAGCAGCAAGGATCCCGGCGACGTCGATGTGCAGGAGCTGACCTTCTTGATAGTTCCGCCCAAGCTGCTGGCCGGGGCTAAGCTTGTGTCCCTCCACATTCAGATTGACAAGCTCATGTCCTAAATGTTTCTACAGTGCCTTCTGTTCATCTTAGTAATATGCTAATATAGGGATTACCTTGGTCTACTTTAGCTTAAGAAATGGTGGATTTTGGTGGTGATGCATCAATTACTTTGACATCAGATCAGTAATTTCCAACAGTCGAACAGATATTTTGTGTCTGTTGGATATAAAGTTCCTTTGGGTAAGAAGTACTACTTGTCATCAAAATGGATAAAAGGAGATGTATGTAGACGTATTTTAGTTCTAGATACGTCCCTTTTTATCCATTTTGATGACAAGCACTCCCTCCGTTCCACAATACATGCCTTCCATTTGTCAAAATATAGATGTATCTAGACATGTTTTAGTATATAGGTACATCAATGATAGAGCCAATTGGATGGTTGATAACACTACAATTCGTAGCTACAGATGCGTGTGTGACTCCCAGATGCAGAGGCCGGGGGTCATCATCCTCCTTTTCGAGAAAAAATAGATGCGTGTGTGAGAGGACGAGTGCGTGCGTGCACCTCTTCTCTTCCTGTATAACGTCCTACTAAACTCAGAGTACAAGTTTTTGTGGGTGGTACGATGGTGCGTGCGAGAAGTCCCAAGAGATAGGTTTAATGCATCTGAAAAAAAGACTAGCCTAGAGCTCTCCACGCGGCTATTCCTGTCGAACGCCCCATTAACCATAAGATATGTATACGACGGTGCTAGTTATTGCACGTACACAACAGTGCTCCCTCATTTCCGGTTTATAGGGCTTAATTCAAAAATCTCACCAAGCAAGATGGTGAGTGGTGGAATATTTTTTGTAGTTTGCAAAAGCACCTAATTAATGCTCTTGTTTTTCTCAAAAAAATTATGTTTATCAATGCATTAATTGCAATGCATGCATGCATAAAGTACATGCATTGGTCAATTTTCTCTTAATACTTGCATGCAATGATTTAATGCACCTTGGAATCTGAACATGTGTTGGGGAACAACCAAATTGAGCCTTATAAAATGGAAAAACTAAAATTTTGAGATAAGCCCTATAAAACCGGAAAGGAGGGAGTAGAAAAAGAAGTACTCCATCTGGGAATAGTGCTGCACTTCGAAACTAGAACCGTCAATAAATTTTGAGCTTGTGTCTCATCACATTCCAAATTACTCCATGCTATATTGAATTGCAAACCTGTTCACACTGATCACAACCTAAACGGTTTCCCACTTAGGAGCGTATTAGTACTCGATTATAAATACTAGTATGCTAAGATGACTGCACATTCCTCCTCAACTCCTCATCCACAAAAACAAACAAGTCATTCAGCATCCTTCCCTTGCGTCTGCCATGGCCAGCGTGAGTTCTGGGTCGAGAGATTGCCACCAGGGAGAGGCGAGCATGGAAGCGGAAGCACGAGAGATATCCCGCCTTGCTGCGAGAGCAGCCGACATGTCCTGCCGCGCGGAAGTAGCAGCATAGAGGTCCCACCGCGCCGCTGAAGCAGCACGGAGGTCCCGCCGCGCTGTCGATGCAGCAGACTGGTCCGGCCGCGCTGCGGAAGCAGAAGAGATGTCCTGCCGCGCCGCGACGGCCTGGGAAAATTACTCGCGGGCAGGCAACGACTGTTACAGGCGCATGCATGCGATCGTCCATAGCCAGATGGATCAGATCTCTGGCTGGGCGAGGTTGCAGGGTGACATGAAAGCCTCGTTTGAACAGGCTACCGGTGTTTTCCGGCAACTAAGGGAGGGCAATGAGAGGCTCCGGGCCGAGCACGACCTGCTGAGGGAGAAGATCGTCCGAAGTGCAGACCAGCAGGAGGAGACCAATGCCTTGTTGAAGAGGACTGGTGTCATCGTCAAGAAACTTATGGACGATAATGACATGCTCCGCAACGAGCGACAAAGGCTGGTGGAGGAATCCATGGATGTTCTCAAGCAGCGTCTTGAGGACACGAAAGAGCTCATCGCCGCTCACCGCGGAGACTAGTTCCCGCGGCCTGCAGCAACGCATCAAGAAAGTAGAGATCAGCGAGCCAGATCCTTGTCTTCCTTCTTCTTTTGCCCTTGTGTATTTCAGGCGTAGCCGCATGTGGCTTTTTTAATTATCTTTCTAATTATGTAAGACAATTAATCGTCCTTATCTTTCTGTGGAAGATCAATGTTGTGAGGCTGGAATGAAGAAAACTCTTGCTGTGGCGACCCTGGCGTTGCTGTTCTTCTAGTTGCTACTGGGCTTTCTTCAGTTTCCTGGTTTCTTTTGATGTAATAATCGGTTTAGGATGTGGATTGTCTCGTCGGTTGTGAAATGTTGGGTTCTAGCGCGGATGTTTGGTCTTTGTTGGCCTCTTGGCATGTTGCGATTCCAATCTGGTAGCTTTTAGTCCTTCGTGTTAGGTTGGATTTGTGTTGAACTTCTTGTGAATTGTGGTGGTTTTCAGTAATGAAAATCGGAAGGGGCAAGCCCTTCTTTGATCAAAAAATTAATTAATCGTCCTTATATATTCATCAATCTCGCTATAAGTCGCAGTAGATGCTATATAGGTCCGTCGGATCTTACATCAAGATCCGTGCTTTCAGATTTTCTTTTTCTCTCTTAAATCTCAGTCGAGTGAGACATAGCCACGCCATTAAACAGAGGCTCGGGCGCCATTAATGGAGACCTTGGGAGAGAGATGGATGGCAGATGGAGGTCAAAGGGCTCTCCTCCCGATAAGCACACGCAGGGGTCTGATCGCACGCCTCTCGTACTCAAATAGCTACCCTGCACGGCGCCTCCTAGCTAATAAAAATGGGGACGTGTGGCGGCACGTAAATGGTACTAGTAAGTAGAACGCCCACGGTTTCAATAATACTTGTGTTTCCGATTGTAACGTGACATCACTTGTTCCAAAATGACTTTGTTGATTGTTAATGTGTGCACCTTCGCAAATCGGACTGCAAATTTACCACAGCATGTTGGTGCCATGTCATGGCACCAAGCCAAGTTTCATTATTTTCATGCGTGTTTTGGATTTACAGGAATTAAAAAACTAAGTTTCTCAATGTTTCCAACCCAGCCACGACGCCCAGAATTTTGAATTTCATTCCCATTTCTTGCATGGAACCTAGAAATTTACCCGAGGACACACATGTGATTTTTCAACCAACTTTGGTGCACTGGAACATGTGCTTGTATTTCAAATTTGAATTATGCACACAAAGGTAACACGTTCCCTCCCAGAACCACGAGCCTTCTTGAGAGAAACTCTGATTTGCAAGAAGCTTATACCAAAATTTGTTCCTATTCGGCCAATTTTTTTTACCACGGCGTGGTACTACCATGACATGACACCATGCCAAGTTTCATGATTTTAAAACCAAGTTTCTCAATGTTCTCGACCGAGCCATGATGCCCAGATGTTTGAATTTTATTCTCAGTTTTTGCATGGGACCTACTCCCTCCTTCCATCTATATAGGGCCTAATGTGTTTTTCAAGACAGCCTTTGACTATTGACAAGATTAATAGCACATGAGATGTATACTATGAAAATTATATTATTGGAAGCTCCTTTGACATACAAATTTGAAGGTATGCTTTGTGTAAGTTGTATGTCATATATTATTGCTCTAACGTTTGGTCAAAGTTAGCCTCGAAAAATGCATTAGGACCTATATAGATGGAAGGAGGGAGTAGAAATTCACCCGAGGACACAAATGTCATTTTTCAACCAACTTTCGTGCACGGGAGCATGTGCTTGTAGTTCAAATTTGAATTATGCACATTAAATGACCAAAAACTCAATTACTGTGTAAATAAGGCCAAACGAAGCCGGAATAATCCCAAAATTTAACAGGGCACTCATGTAGTTCTATGTTGCCTTTGTAAATAAACTCAAGGGGGACAACGTATATCGTTTCGCACTCAAAGGTGGCACGTTCCCTCTCAGAACCACGAGCCTTCTTGAGAGAAGCTTCAGTTTGCAAGAAGCTTATACCAAAATCTGTTCCTATTCGGCCAATTTTTTTACCCCAACATTGTAGTACCATGACATGACATCCATGCCAAGTTTCATGATTTTCAGACATGTTTTGGATTTACAAGAATTTTAAAACCAAGTTTCTCAATGTTCTCGGCCGAGCCACGATGCCCAGATGTTTTAATTTTATTCTCATTTCTTGCATGGGACCTAGAAATTCACCTGAGGACACAAATGTGATTTTTCAACCAACTTTGGTGCACGAGAGCATGTGCTTGTAGTTCAAATTTGACTTATGCACATTAAATGACTAGAAACTCAATTAATGTATAAAAACGACAAACGAACCCAGAATAATTCCAAAATTTAACAGGGCACTAATGTAGTTCTATGTTGCCTTTGTTAAGAAACTCAAGGGGGGCAGCGTATATCGTTTCACACTCAAAGGTGGCACGTTCCCTCTTAGAACCACGAGCTTCCAAATCAACCCAATTTTTTACCACAGCATGTTAGTGCCATGACATGACACCATGCCAAGTTTCATGATTTCCAGGTGAGTTTTGGATTTACATGAATTTAAAATCAAAGTTTCTCGATGTTCTCGGCCGAGTCATGACGCCCAGATGTTTGAATCTCATTCTCATTTCTTCCATGGGACCTAGAAATTCAACCAAGGACACACATGTGATTTTTCAACCCACTTTGGTGCACCAGAGCATGTGCATGCAATTCATATTTAGATTATGCACATTAAAAGTCCAGAAACTCAACTAATGTATAAAAGGCCAAATGAACCCGAAATAATTCCAAAATTTAACAGGGCACTCATATAGTTCTATGTTGCCTCTGTAAATAAAATCAGGGGGAGGCAGCGTATATCGTTTCACACACAAAGGTGACACGTTCCCTCTCGGAACCATGAGGCTTGTTGAGAGAATCTTCGGTTTTGCAAGAGGCTTATACCAAAACTTGTCCCAATTCGGCCAAAAATTATACGTATGAAAACAGGGTTTAGATTATCCCAAACATCTCGCTATCTAGACCAACAATGTACTATGATTTGAATTCAACATAAAATGGATACAAATATTTGATTGGAGAGCGTATGGTACATGTAGTTCATAGTGAAATATGATTAATGCTATACGTATGCTTTTTGTTATCAAGATAATATTTAAATTATTGTATAACTTCACAACAATCGTATTCAAATAAGGAAAATTGATTCAAATTTAGTCCATATGGTAGACGACAATATATATGTTCACATGGTGGAGTAAAATGTTCATATATGATGGAAGATCAAAATGTACGACTACATCAATTATAAACCGCAAGGTCACCTAATGATATATTCAAACTCAACATAACGTGGATTCAAAAATTGAAATTTGAGATCATGGCATCTGTAATCATATAAAAAGGGACATTACTCTTTCTTTGGTGGGAATTGATTTGTTTTTTGTTGTTGTTGAGGGAGGTGCGAATCGATTTGGTACTGTGCAGGGTAATCTTGTTCTCCCGATTTTTTTTACATTTTTCTTGTAGTTTTTTCAATGGCATCTATAGCAATATAGTAAAAGGGGACATGACTCTCTTGTGTCTTGTATGAATTTTTTTTTACACGTTAAGTTTGTTCTGCCGAACAAGGAATCCGCACCTTGTTATCCCGAAATTTTCAAGCTCGGGTATCTTTTGTCTCACCTTCTTTGAAACTCACGCTTCTTCAACCCGCGCCGCGCCTTGTTATCCTGAAATTTGGACGCGCGCGAGAACTCCCTCCACATCCGAAATCACTCCCGCAGCCCAGACACGCGAAATCCCCCTTCTACCCCTCAGCCGGAAATGAAGCTCCACACCGCGGTGTCAAAATCGGTGGGGGTACACTGGTAACTGACCCTACATTTCGGACAAGCGCGTCCCTAAGCTTGGCTCCCCCCTCCCCCTTCGCCCCCCCCCCCATTCGTACACCGAGGCCACCAAAACCCACGAAACCCCACGCTCCTCCGTCGGCCTCCCAACCGCCGCCCAGCCGGAGACTCTTCCCCGACTACGTTGTCCACCGCAACAGCTCGCCGTCCCTCATCCACCTCACCGGATGAGGATCTGTTGTCGATCTCGTCGTCCCGCCGGATCAGCCGCCCCGTCCTCCACCTCCAAGGAGCTGCCCCGACGTTCGCCTCGTCTATCGCGCCACCTCAATCCCCACAGCACCGTCCTGACCTGCCCCACCGGAACCGCAACACCCTCACCAATTCCTCCGATGAAGCCGAGGCCAACTCAGTGCCACCAAGGAGGTTCTGCACTCACCGCTGCATTTTATCTTTTATTCGATCTCACGGGGCTGTCGGTGCTCGATACCGAGCAGACATGGCGTGTCTCCATCGACGGCGCCGTCCCCGGCCACATCATCCACGGTGTCTCTCCCCCATGTCGTTGCTTCCTCAGCGGCAACTTCCACAATGGCACTAGCTGCAGCTGCTCCGGCTCTCGCTCGCGTTGTGGCTCTGTTCTTCTTGTCGGTCGCGCTGCTGCACTGCTCCTGCTTTCGTTCGTGCTGCTGCTCTGCTCTTGCTCTCACTTGCGCTGCTGCTATTGCTGCACGACCTCCGGCAGCTACAGGAGTTGCTGCTTTAGCACTCGCTCGCGATGCTACTTCATGACTTGCTCTCTGCTAGTGCGTTCCCTGCTCGAGCGTCTGCTGATTTAGATCACTGCTTCTCTGCTACTAGTGCTCGAATGCCCTAAACATCTATTGCAATGCTCTGTTACTAGTTCACTCAGTTTCGATAGTAAAATTCAGTTTCGACTGTGAAGTTCATTTTCTTCAGTTAAGTTCAGAGTGAATAGTACTTACAGCATCTGTCGGAGCGGCCATGGCGCGGCTGATGCGTTTTACATCTAGCACTTTTTGGTGATGTATTTTACATCATCTATTGCAGATGATATTAGGGTCCCACTTCAGATTAACGTCGTCTGTCTTGTCATGCTTCAGCCTCGTCGTCGTACACCTTAGCGGAGCTGCTCCAATGATGGAACCGTCCATCACAGCGGAGCAGTACCTATCGTGGCTCTAAGTCTGACAGTAGAATGGGGGTAGGTATGTAGAGGCAAGATCCTGGCTATGGAGGAGTTGTACACGCGAGTTTTACGAGTTCAGGCCCTTCTCGGAGGAAGTAACAGCCCTACGTCTCGGAGCCCGGAGGCAGTCGACTGGATATATGCGTGTGAGTTACAGGGGGTGCGAACCCTTGTCCCGGAGGAGGGGGTGGCTTATATAGAGTGCGCCAGGACCCCAGCCAGCCCACGTTACTAAGGGTTCAATGTACATTAAGGCAGGGCGTTACTGGTAACGCTAGTAATAAAGAGATATAAATGATCTTTAAGGTTACAGAGTGAATGACCGACCGTTACCATCCTGAGTGACGTTAGGCCTTCTACACTCCGAGTGGTTTCTTTTATCGTCGAGTGTCTTCAAGACTGTCGAGTGGAACATAGCTTTATGGTCGAGTGGACGATGATTTTTCTTCGACTGCTTCTGGTTCTTTTAGAGGTGTCCTTGGGGAGGGTATCTTGGACAGATCCATGACCTTACCCTAGGTACATAGCTTCATCATTAGCCCCCGAATGGATCAGGGTTTGAGTGAGGAAGGAGTTGAGAACACTTCCGACTCATTCTTCGTGCTATGAGTATATCTTGCTCTGGATCAATTAACTGAGGAGATAACGTAAACTTCTTTTTCAGTCGCCTTGGTCCATTCTTAGTTTTTGTCGAGTGAACTTTCACGGTAGAGTTCCGAATGATATGTGGAGGATGTTTTTAGTCTGACAAGTTGCTCTGCTCTCTGCGGATTTCGCGGGATTCGAATTTCGGGAAGCGCGCCAGACGGGCGGGGCCGTGGTAATCGGGCGGATTAGGCAGGTCGTCTCGATCCCCGCGCCACCTTTTTCGCCATGTATTGCAAGCGCGACTGTTGCGGGATTTGTTTAGATCGTCTGGGTCTACCAGTCAGTCACTCGGGGAATGACCTTATAAAAGGCACCGGACCGGGTCTTTGCACAACACGCTCCCATTTTCTTCCTTCTTCCTCAGACTTCTCCGCCGCGCTCGCTTCCGCTCTTGGCGTCGCAACCTCGCTTGGACTCGATCCACCGCCATGGGGAAAGAGAAGACGGTGGCGTTGGAGCACGCGAAGAAGGCGACCGCGAAGGCGAAGGGCAAGAGGACCAGCCGGGGCGGATCGTCGTCAAGATCCGGCCTGCCGCCGGGCTGGATCTGGGGCGACTAGATCCGCTCGACGATCAGCCAGGACGACCTCGACGATCTGGTGGAGGGGGGACTGATCCCCCACAAATTGGCGCGGCTCCCGGGAAACGAGACCGAGCCGCATCCGCGGGAGGGTGAGTGTGTTCTCCTCGCCACCCATGTCGACCGCGGGTTTTCTTTGCCTCCCCATCCTTTCTTTCCTAGCTTTCTGAACTTCTTCGGGGCTCAACTCCACCACTTCACTCCAAACACCATAGTCTATCTGGCTGCTTTTGTGTCGATGTGTGAAAATTTCTTGGGTTGTCGACTGCACTGGGGTCTCTTCAAACACATCTTCACATGTCGCTCCCAGTCGGTCAAGAAGGCCAACCCGAGTGATGAGAGGACGCACGTGATCCAGATGTGCAGGGGCCTTGGGATCCAAATGACGAACAAGAGCACCTTCCCAGCAATGATCCTTCTCGACTCGGTCCGGGGCTGGCAGTCGACTTGGTTTTACTGTAAGGACCAGCCGACCCCGGGTCAGTCGACTGGACTTCCTCCCTTTTCCCTGGCTCGAGTGGAGAAGCCTTCCTCCTTGAGGGTGGTCCCAGAAGAGAAGGCGCAGGTCAAGGTGTTGGTCGAGAGGGTCGTCCAACTTGTCCGAGACGGGGTGACTGGGATGGACCTGCTGGAGGTCTTTCTCAGTCAACGCATCCAACCGCTTCAGGCCCGTGACCATCCGATGTGGATGTACTCGGGACTCGAGGACTCCACTCGGATCCACCCGGAGGACGTCAGTGAAGACACCTTGGAGAAGTGGCTGAGGGGAATCACTAGTAACAAAGACAATCCCCGGGGGTCTAGGAGGGTGATTCCATTCGACCACTCGCGCCAGCCGGAACAGGTATGATTCCGCTTTGCCAAGTATCTTCTCGATTCACTGTGTGACACCTTGTTGATGGTCGACTGTATTTATTTTGCTCGTTGTCTTTTCGGGCTCTCATTGATATGTACTCGATGCCCAATGGAGTGCAGGCGCAAGACGTTGAGGAAGGAGCGAGCGGGGGCGAGAGCGGCGAGTGGCACTCGGATGCTGAGGAGGACGAGGAGAGCGATGACTCGACTGATGACGAAGAGGTCGACTCGCCTCCTCGGAGAGAGAGGAGATCCAAGCACGCTCACGACCCGGAGAGCACCCCGGACATGGCGACCGCGCCGACTGGGCAATCTTCGAAGCGCCCCCGGACGTCTTCCCCAGCGCCGATTGAGAAGGCCCCGAAGCAGCTCAAGGTCGTGCCACCTCCAGCGCCAAAAGCACCAAAGGCCACCTTGTAACGCCCTCGATGCGGCTATATCTCCTACGTGTCGAAGCACGACTTAGAGGCATAACCGCATTGAAAGCAATGTCGCAATTAAGGTAATCTTCACAACAACCCATGTAAATAAATAAAGGGGAAAAGATACATAGTTGGCTTACACTCGCCACGTCACACAAATACATGAATAACATTACAATCATCCAATACACTCATGGTACGACTATGGTACCAAAATAAAGATCAACCCCCACATGCGACAAAGTCCCCGATCGCCCCAACTGGGCACCACTACTGATCATCTTGGAAAGACACGTAGTAATGGCGAGAGTCTTCATCGAACTCCCACTTGAGCTCGGTCATGTCATATGGAACGGTATCATCGGTCCCTGCATCTGGTTTTGGAAGTAAACTGTGAGTCACGGGGACTCAGCAATCTCACACCCTCACGACCAAGACTATTTAAGCTTATAGGTAAGGCAAAGGTATGATGTGGAGCTGCAGCAAGCGACTAGCATATATGGTGGCTAACCTATTCGCAAAAGAGAGCGAGAAGAGAAGGCAAAGCACGGACGAACAACTATGATCAAGAAGTGATCCTAGAACAACCTACGTCAAGCATTACTCCAACACCGTGTTCACTTCCCGGACTCCGCCGAGAAGAGACCATCACGGTTACACACGCGGTTGATTCATTTTAATTAAGTTAAGTTTCAGGTTATCTGCAACCGAACATTAACAAATTCCCATCTGCCCATAACCGCGGGCACGGCTTTCGAAAGTTCAAATCCCTGCAGGGGAGTCCCAACTTAGCCCATCACAAGCTCTCACGGTCAACGAAGGATATTCCTTCTCCCAAGACAATCCGATCAGACTCGGCATCCCGCTTACAAGACATCCTCGACAATGGTAAAACAAGTCCAGCAACACCGCCCGAATGTGCCAATAAATCCCGATAGGAGCTGCACATATCTCGTTCTCAGGGCACACTCAGATAAGCAATCCGTACAACTAAAACCAGCCCTCAAGTTTCCCCAAGGTGGTGCTGCAAGGGGTTCTAGTTTGGACCAACACTCAGGGGAGCACTGGCCCGGGGGGGTTTAAATAAAGATGACCCTTGGGCTCCGAAAACCCAAGGGAAAAAGAGGCTAGGTGGCAAATGGTAAAACCAAGGTTGGGCATTGCTGGAGGAGTTTTATTCAAGGCGAACTATCAAGGGGTTCCCATTATAACCCAACCGTGTAAGGAACACAAAATCCGGGAACATAACACCGACATGACGGAAACTAGGGCGGCAAGAGTGGAACAAAACACTAGGCAAAAGGCCGAGCCTTCCACCCTTTACCAAGTATATAGATGCATGAAGATAAACAAGATAATATGGTGATATCCCAACAATAGACAATGTTCCAACAAGGAACGATCTCCAATCTTCACCTGCAACTAGCAACGCTATAAGAGGGGCTAAGCAAAGCGGTAACATAGCCAAACAACGGTTTGCTAGGACATGGTGGGTTAGAGGTTTGACATGGCAATATGGGAGGCATGGTAAGCAAGCGGTAGGTATCGTAGCATAGGCATAGCAAAAGAGCGAGCATCTAGCAAGCAAAGATAGAAGTGATTTTGAGGGTATGGTCATCTTGCCTGCAAAGTTCTCAGAGTTGACTTGATCCTCGTAAGAGAACTCAACAGGCTCCTCGTTCATGAACTCGTCTGCCGTCTCTACCCAAACAAGAACAACAAGAAAAAAGGAACACAAGCAACCACGTGCAATGCTCAAACAACATGATGCAAATATGGTATGATATGCGGGATGCGGTATGTGATGCATATGCAAGATTTGACAAGGAATGATTGAACCTGGCCTCAACTTGGAAATCCAAGAGTGCCACTGGAAAGGTGAGGTGATTTCGGTTGAAATTGATATAAGAATCACCGGAATCGGATACACGGATTGGAAATGGCAAGCAAAACAAATATGGCACCGGTCTGCGATAATCAGCAAGTGACCAACTAAATGCATCAAGATAAATATGCTACAGCACTCAAACATGACAACAAGATACATGGCATGGATCCACTCATGAATCTTGACAAAAGTTGAACACTGAGCCACGGCTAATTCTTCCATTAACAGGTTCAAACAAGCATGGCAAAAGAGCAAATGATAACAGGTTTCAGACTTAGTGAAATTGACACAAGTCTGGAATTTATCATCAGGAAGCTCACTTTAGAGCATGAACACTACATGCTACAGGAACTTAACATGGCAAAGCTAGGCAAGGCATGAAGCTACTCAAAGCACTTAACAAACGTCCCTTAGTGACCTTGAGCCAAAAGGGATCAGAAAATACCATTGCAAGCATGTGAACATGGCAAAAATATAAACAGATTCAGACTTAGTGAAAAACTGGAGCATGCAAACAGATTTGGCAAGTAGGCATGTTTACGAGCTCGATGCACTCACTACAGAGTATGGCATGACCAACTAAGCATACACCCATCAATAATACATGGCATAGAAGCTAGACATGGAAACAACAACAATATAGCATGCATGGATCAATAGCAACATCCTCGGCAAAATCGCTAAACATATCAACAATCTGCCAGGATTATTTTATAGCAAAACTAGAGCTCGATTGACTGAAGCTAGGGTGCTCCATAAATGCAAACAAAGACACGGATGGATAGAGCACCACAATATTAACAAAACATCCTTACTGATTATCCTCAAAAGAGCCACGTATCACTAGGAAACAACATGAACATATGGCATAACAACAAAAACAGAACAAGGACTTAGTGAAATTCTAAGTCCCTGAAATCAGCATTACCGATTACGCTACTTTGCAAGCTTGTGCTAGTCACCACAAATATCACCAAAATACATGGCAAGCAGCTCTATAAAGATGGCATGGCATATAACAAAACACATGTAGAGCTCAGGATCATAGCATGCACACATTAAACATGACAAAAATGACAAAAAGCTATTTGCTGAAACAGATCTGACAAATTCATCACATAGCCCTCTTCCAACAGCATTTCGGGCATCAAGATGAGCTCAAATGAAAATGATGCAATGAGATGAAATGATTTACTCGTCGAGGCGAACATTTTGACCGAGGTGATTAGGGTTTCCAGATATGAGATCCGATCGAGATCTCGCCGGGCGCGGACTTCAAGGTTCGCCGCCGACGGGATCTCGCGGTGGCCGTAGTTCGTTGCGGGGCGTCGTCGGGGAAGGAGAGGGGCCGGATCCGGGAGCTCGTCGGAGAGGGCGGCGTGGTGCGGTGGCGGCGCTGTTGGCGGCAGTGGCCGGCGAATGGTCTCGGGCGGCACGGGGCGACGCCAGTGGCCGGCGTTGTAGGGCGGCGGCGGTGCCGGAGATGAGTGGAGGCGGCGGCGCACTCCGGCCGATACTTGCGGGCGGCGGGGTCGAGCGCGGTTGGTGGCGGCGGACCGGATGGGCTTCGAGGGCCCGCGCTGGGCCGCGTGGGCCTGGCGGCGGAGGAGGCCGGCGGTGCCACATGGCACGCGCTGAGAGGCGGGGCGACGTGTTCGGCAGAAGTGGACATTGTCCGGCAGCGCGGTGCAGGCGGGGAGCTAGGTTAGGGTTAGATCTGGTCTGGGATTTCGGGGAGTGGTGCTCTTTTATAGGTAGAGGGAGCTAGGAAGCTCAGAATGAGGTGCGGTTTGCGGCCACGCGATCGTGATCGAACGGTCTAGACGATGGGATAGGTTTTGGGGGGTTTTGGGACAGCAAGAAAAGGTGTTGGGCTGCAACACACACGAGGCCTTTTCGGTCCCTCGGTTAACCGCTGGAGTATCGAACGAAGTCCAAATGGCACGAAACTTGACAGGCGGTCTACCGGTAGTAAACCAAGGCCGCATGGCAAGTTTCGGTCCAATCCGAAAACGTTTAACACCCGCATACGAAAAGAGGTAGAAAGGGACACCGGGTGACATAGGAGCCCCGGAATGCAAAACGGACAACGGGGAAAATACTCGGATGCATGAGACGAACACGTACGGAAATGCAATGCACATGATGACATGATATGAGATGCATGACAAAGACAAAACACACGAAGACAAAAACCTGACAATGAGGAAATAAAATAACTTAGTGCCAGAAATGGCAAGAGTTGGGATACATATAAGGTAAATTACATCCGGGGTGTTACAACACTCCACCACTATGAAAGGATCTCGTCCCGAGATCTAGGACTGGAAAAACTCCGGGTACTCAGAACGGAGGTGATCCTCGCATTCCTAGGTGGCTTCACGGTCGGAATGGTGTGACCACTTGACTTTGAGGAATTTGATTGACTTGTTGCGAGTCTTGCACTCAGTTTCTTCAAGAATAGCAACTGGGTGCTCACGATAAGAAAGGTCTTCTTGGAGATCAATGTCTTTGAAGTTGACGGTGCGGTCAGGGGTCTTCAAGCACTTGCGGAGTTGAGACACATGGAACACGTCGTGCACGTTTGCAAAGTTGGAGGGAAGCTCGAGTTGATAGGCGAGATCGCCTCCCTTGCTGATGATCTTGAAAGGACCCACATATCTAGGGGCAAGCTTCCCTTTGATACTGAAGCAACGAGTACCTTTCATTGGGGAGACGCGGAGGTAAACATGGTCTCCGATCTTGAAAGCCAAATCACGATGCTTACTATCATAGTAGCTCTTCTGGCGTGATTGCGCTGCTTTGAGGTTATCACGAATGACTTTGCACATCTCTTCTGCCTCTTTGATCAAGTCATTTCCAAGAAGTTGACGTTCACCAGTCTCTGACCAGTTAAGAGGAGTACGACACTTCCTGCCATAGAGAATTTCAAATGGGGCCTTGCCCGAACTCGCTTGAAAGCTGTTGTTGTAGGAGAACTCGGCATATGGAAGACAATCTTCCCACTTCATACCAAAAGAGATAACGCAAGCCCTGAGCATATCTTCGAGAATCTGATTTACACGCTCGACTTGGCCGCTAGTTTGAGGATGAAAAGTTGTGCTGAAACGGATGTTGGTGCCCATGGCCTTCTGAAAAGAATACCAAAACTTGGAGGTGAAGATGCTGCCACGATCTAAAGAAATCAACTGTGGAATGCCGTGCAGAGAGACGATCCGAGAGGTATATAGCTCTGCCAATTGAGCTGCTGTGATGGATTCTTTGATAGGCAGAAAATGAGCCACTTTAGTGAGTTTATCGATGACAACGAATATAGCATCATTGCCACGCTTGGACTTTGGAAACCCAGTCAATAAGTCCATCTCAATGTGGTCAAACTTCCATTCTGGAATGCCAAGAGGTTGGAGAAGACCAGCTGGTCGTTGGTGTTCTGCCTTCACTCTTCTGCAGACATCACATTCATTCATGAACTGAGCAATCTCACGCTTCATTCGAGTCCACCAATACGCCTGCTTGAGGTCATGGTACATTTTTGTGCTCCCAGGGTGGATAGAGAGGAGTGAATTGTGAGCCTCGTTCATAATGACTTTACGAAGGTCACCTTTAGGCACAACAATGCGATCCTCGAAGAAGAGAGTATCCTTGTCATCAAGGCGGCAGCACTTGTACTTGGATTGACTCTTGGCAATCCCAATCTTCACCTTCTTCACCATAGCATCAAGAAGTTGAGTCTCGCGAATCTGATCTTCCAAAGTAGGAGAGACTTGAAGGTTGGCGAGGAAACCTTGAGGAACAACTTGCAGATTGAGTTTGCGAAAAGCTTCACAAAGCTCAGGTTGGTAAGGCTTGAGAATCAGACTGTTGCAGTAAGCCTTTCTGCTCAAAGCGTCAGCAATTACATTGGCCTTGCCTGGAGTATATTCGATACTCGTATTATACTCTTGAATCATTTTGACCCAACGAGTCTGCCTGAGGTTGAGATTAGGCTGAGTGAAGATGTACTTGAGACTCTTGTGGTCAGTGAAGATGTCCACTTTTCTTCCCAATAAGAGATGCCTCCAAGTCAAAAGAGCATGAACAACTGCCACCAACTCGAGGTTATGAGTGGGGTAGTTCTTATCGTTGGGCTTCAACTGGCGAGAGGTATAAGCCACAACTTTCTTCCCTTGCATCAACACTGCGCCAAGACCTTGAAGAGAGGCACAAGACCTCGAACGGTTTGGATTCATCAGGAGGAGTCAGAACTGGAGCAGTGAGTAATTTCTCTTTCAGGGTGTTGAAAGCGATGTCACATTCAGGAGACCAAACGTACTTCACATGCTTCTGGAGAAGGTTTGAAAGAGGCTTCGCGATCTTTGAAAAGTTCTCAACGAACCTTCGACAATAGCTTGCGCGACCAAGAAAGCTGCGGAGTTGCTTTACGTTCTGAGGTGGTTCCCAATTCACAATTTCAGACACCTTCTCAGGATTCACCGCTATGCCCTTGGCAGAGATGATATGCCCAAGATAGAGAACCTCATGGAACCAAAACTCGCACTTTGAAAACTTGGCATAGAACTGATGTTCTCTGAGCTTATCCAGCACCAAACGCAAGTGCTTGGCATGATCCTCCTTGTTCTTGGAAAAGACCAAAATGTCATCGAGGTAGACCAAGACGAAGTCATTTGTGTAAGGGTTGAAGATGAAATTCATCATGCGAGAGAATGTTGGAGGAGCGTTGACGAGGCCAAAAGACATGACAGTGTATTCATATGAACCATAGCTTGTTCAGAATGTTGTCTTGGGGATATCTTGCTCACGAATTCGAATCTAGTGATAGCCCATACGGAGATCAAGCTTGGAGAATACTTGAGCACCTTTGAGTTGTTCAAACAGCTCGTTGATGTTGGGAAGTGGGTACTTGTTCTTTATAGTCTTCTTGTTCAATGGACGGTAGTCAACACAAAGTCGGTCCATTCCATCCTTCTTCTTCACAAAAAGAACTCCACAACCCCATGGAGAAGAACTAGGTCGGATGAGACCCATTCGCTCTTGAATATCAAGTTGCTTCTTCAGCTCCTTCAACTCTTCAGGTCCAAGCTTGTAAGGACGTTTGCAAACAGGTTCCGTTCCAGGCTCAAGATCGATGACAAATTCAACTGGCTGGTGCGGAGGCATTCCTGGAAGCTCTTTTGGAAAGACGTCTTGATATTCGCAAATGACCGGAATTTGAGAGATGGCATCCAGTTCACCCTTCTCATTGAGAGAAAACAGACGAATGATATCATCCCTTGCGGCAAAGACAATTACATCCTCAGATGAATGAGTCAATTCAATCTGTCTGGCAGCACAATCAAGTTGAGCCTTGTGCTTAGACAGCGAATCCATTCCGAGAATAAGATCAATATCCGAGTCACCAAGAACATTTGGAGAAAACAAGAACTTATAGTCACCCAATGTGATTGAATCATTTTGACCCAACGAGTCTGCCTGAGTTTGAGATTAGGCTGAGTGAAGATGTACTTGAGACTCTTGTGGTCAGTGAAGATGTCCACTTTTCTTCCCAATGAGAGATGTCTCCAAGTCAAAAGAGCATGAACAACTGCCGCCAACTTGAGGTTATGAGTGGGGTAGTTCTTATTGTTGGGCTTCAACTGGCGAGAGGTATAAGCCACAACTTTCTTCTCTTGCATCAACACGGCGCCAAGACCTTGAAGAGAGGCATCACAGAAGACCTCGAACAGTTTGGATTCATCAGGAGGAGTCAGAACTGGAGCAGTGAGTAATTTCTCTTTCAGGGTGTTGAAAGCGATGTCACATTCAGGAGACCA
Source organism: Triticum urartu (assembly GCF_056163025.1). Classification (NCBI taxonomy): domain Eukaryota; kingdom Viridiplantae; phylum Streptophyta; class Magnoliopsida; order Poales; family Poaceae; genus Triticum; species Triticum urartu. The sequence goes on along the minus strand of NC_141879.1, from coordinate 546,763,630 downwards.
AACGTACTTCACGTGCTTCTAGAGAAGGTTTGAAAGAGGCTTCGCGATCTTTGAAAAGTTCTCAACGAACCTTCGACAATAGCTTGCGAGACCAAGAAAGCTGCGGAGTTGCTTTACGTTCTGAGGTGGTTCCCAATTCACAATTTCAGACACCTTCTAAGGATTCACCGCTATGCCCTTGGCAGAGATGATATGCCCAAGATAGAGAACCTCATCGAGCCAAAACTCGCACTTTGAAAACTTGGCATAGAACTAATGTTCTCTGAGCTTATCCAGCACCAAACGCAAGTGCTTGGCATGATCCTCCTTGTTCTTGGAAAAGACCAAAATGTCATCGAGGTAGACCAAGACGAAGTCATTTATGTAAGGGTTGAAGATGAAATTCATCATGTGAGAGAATGTCGGAGGAGCGTTGACGAGGCCAAAAGACATGACAGTGTATTCATATGAACCATAGCTTGTTCTGAATGCTGTCTTGGGGATATCTTGCTCATGAATTCGAATCTGGTGATAGCCCATACGGAGATCAAGCTTGGAGAATACTTGAGCACCTTTGAGTTGTTCAAACAACTCGTTGATGTTGGGAAGTGGGTACTTGTTCTTTATAGTCCTCTTGTTCAATGGACGGTAGTCAACACAAAGTCGGTCTGTTCCATCCTTCTTCTTCATAAAAAGAACTCCACAACCCCACGGAGAAGAACTAGGTCGGATGACACTCATTCGCTCTTGAATATCGAGTTGCTTCTTCAGCTCCTTCAACTCTTCAGGTCCAAGCTTGTAAGGACATTTGCAAACAGGTTCCGTGCCAGGCTCAAGATCGATGACAAATTCAACTGGCCGGAGCGGAGGCATTCCTGGAAGCTCTTCTAGAAAGACGTCTTGATATTCGCAAACGACCGGAATTTAAGAGATGGCATCCAGTTCACCCTTCTCATTGAGAGAAAACAGACGAATGATATCATCCCTTGCGGCAAAGACAATTACATCCTCAGATGAATGAGTCAATTGAATCTGTCTGGCAGCACAATCAAGTTGAGCCTTGTGCTTAGACAGCCAATCCATTCCGAGAATAAGATCAATATCCGAGTCACCAAGAACATTTGGAGAAGACAAGAACTTATAGTCACCCAATGTGATTGAAAAATCAGGAACGCATACTCGAGAAGTCATTTGACGGGCCGGAGAGACAATAGCCAACGGTTTCGGCAACACCTGAGTAACAAAATCATGCTCAGATGCAAAAGGTCTCGAGATGAAACAATGCGATGCACCAGCGTCAAAAAGAACTCTTGTAGGAATATCGTTAACAGGAAGGTTACCCATGATGACATCTGACGAGTCCTCTTCCTGAGTTGCATTCACCATGTTGACCTTGGCGTACTTGGGGTTATGCTTGACCACAGCTGTACTTGCCGATCTCATAGGAGGAGGAGGGAGACGCCTCTGATTGAAGCATTTGTTGGCATAGTGACCCTTCTGTTGCACTTGTTGCACATGACCTCCGAGAGCGGACGGTGATACGGAGCACTTGATCTTGGAGCTTGAGACGAAGTCTTGTTCTGAAAGCCAGGGTTGGGTGGGTGGGAAGATCCACTGCCACCTTTGCTCTTCTGCTGATAAGGCTGACGGAACGGAGGAGGAGGAAGCCAATACTTTTGCTGCTTAGCCACTTGAGTTGAGGAAGAAGGAGTTGCATCTCTGACTCGCTTCTTAGAAGCGTCGCACTTCAGTTGAGCAGTCTCTTGCTTCATTGCCATGTTGTAAAACTCATCGTACTTCTTGGGCTTAAAGAGGACGAGAGCTAGCTGGAGTTCTTCTCTGAGACCACCCCTGAATTGGTATATCATGCTCTTCTTGTCAGGGACGTCTTGCTTAGCAAAACGGGCGAGCTTCTGGAACATGATGTTGTACTGGTAAACAGACATAGTGCCTTGCTTCAGGTTGCGGAATTCCTCACACTTGCTTTCAACCACACTCTGAGGAATATGATGAGCTTTGAAGTCTTGACGGAATTCATCCCAGGTAATCACACGGCCTCCTCTGGAATCTTTGTACTGCTGAAACCATTCTGCAGCTTGGTCTTTGAGTTGGAAGGAGGCGAACTTGACAAAGTCCTCAGGCCTGACGTTACTGCACTCAAAATGCTTGCATATGTCCACGAGCCAATCATCAGCGTCTGTTGCCTCAACACAATTGCTGAAGGTCTTTGGCTGGTTAGCAAGGAACTGGGTGAGTGTAGCAAACTAATTCTGATTGTTGTCATGGCCCTGGTTCCCTTGGTTGCGCTCTTGAAGAAGTTGCATGATCAGCTGCGTGTTTGCATTGGTAGCGGCCATCACAGCTTGCCATACCTCCGGAGGTGGAGGTTGTGGTGGCGGATCAGGATTCAGAGTCGTGCGCATTGGAGGAGCCATCCTGAATATGGTGACATCCGTTAGCATCTTGACAGACAAATATTTAAGCTGAATCCAACGGGTTGAAATTGCAACATAAAGTCTTCACATCCTAACAAAATGAACGAATGCATTCCAATCGAAATGGTCACATTTCCATAAATTGAGAAGCCACTTAGAATTGAGGTAGAAGAAAAACAACAAGGTACGGACAAGAGCAAATACTTGGTGAGGATTATCCAATCCCAAACCAAATATCCGCGGAAGAAGAACTAGAGCTACAAGAATTCCTACCTATGAAACTCCCGAACCTTTCCGGTTATGCAATCAGGTGTTGGGGATACAGGGGAAGCATAATATCTCACCCAAATCTAGCAAATCCTACATCTAGCTGTATCCATCCTCCAACACATAACCAAGAAACCTTCGGAAATCATTTACCTCAACCTTCGAAAAGCATCCGTTATACAAGTTATGGCAATACTCCCGAACTCCCGCCCAGTACTGGGTGGCGTCGAGGTTATCTCACCAACAACTGCATAAAAGAGATTTTCGATGTCGGCGAAACTCAGGTATTCCAGAATCTCAACGATAAAATTGTGACGACAACACCTCGGAGCTCAACTCCCCGGGACACTGCCACAACCCCTAAATGACAGGAGGCACCAAGAACAATGTTCTCATCACAAAACCATCGGAACGATTCCAAGATACCCGCGTGATCCTAAATTTTGTTTTAGTGAAATTTGAGAAGAGAAGCGTCAAAACTCTACATCAGGATGCCTCACCAGAGCGATGAAGGGACTGGGGAGTAAAAAGAATTCCTAACTCTCCGATATATAATTCCTAAATGACTCAAAACATTTTTCTAGACTCAACAACGCCAACGATTCGATCAAGCAGGCGGCTCCTAAGGTCGGGGAAGGCTCTGATTACCAACTTGTAAAGCCCTCGATGCGGCTATATCTCCTACGTGTCGAAGCACGACTTAGAGGCATAACCGCATTGAAAGAAATGTCGCAAGTAAGGTAATCTTCACAACAACCCATGTAAATAAATAAAGGGGAAAAGATATATAGTTGGCTTACACTCGCCACGTCACACAAATACATGAATAACATTACAATCATCCAATACACTCATGGTCCGACTACGGTACCAAAATAAAGATCAACCCCGACATGCGACAAAGTCCCCGATCGCCCCAACTGGGCACCACTACTGATCATCTTGGAAAGACACGTAGTAACGGCGAGAGTCTTCATCGAACTCCCACTTGAGCTCGGTCATGTCATCTGGAACGGTATCATCGGTCCCTGCATCTGGTTTTGGAAGTAAACTGTGAGTCACGGGGACTCAGCAATCTCACACCCTCGCGATCAAGACTATTTAAGCTTATAGGTAAGGCAAAGGTATGATGTGGAGCTGCAGCAAGCGACTAGCATATATGGTGGCTAACCTATTCGCAAAAGAGAGAGAGAAGAGAAGGCAAAGCACGGACGAACAACTATGATCGAGAAGTGATCCTAGAACAACCTACGTCAAGCATTACTCCAACACCGTGTTCACTTCCTGGACTCCGCCGAGAAGAGACCATCACGGTTACACACGCGGTTGATTCATTTTAATTAAGTTAAGTTTCAGGTTATCTGCAACCGGACATTAACAAATTCCCATCTGCCCATAACCGCGGGCACGGCTTTCGAAAGTTCAAATCCCTGCAGGGGAGTCCCAACTTAGCCCATCACAAGCTCTCACGGTCAACGAAGGATATTCCTTCTCCCAAGACAATCCGATCAGACTCGGCATCCCGCTTACAAGACATCCTCGACAATGGTAAAACAAGTCCAGCAACACCGCCCGAATGTGCCAATAAATCCCGATAGGAGCTACACATATCTCGTTCTCAGGGCACACTCAGATAAGCAATCCGTACAACTAAAACCAGCCCTCAAGTTTCCCCGAGGTGGCGCTGCAAGGGGTTCTAGTTTGGACCAACACTCAGGGGAGCACTGGCCCGGGGGGTTAAATAAAGATGACCCTTGGGCTCCGGAAACCCAAGGGAAAAAGAGGCTAGGTGGCAAATGGTAAAACCAAGGTTGGGCATTGCTGGAGGAGTTTTATTCAAGGTGAACTCTCAAGCGGTTCCCATTATAACCCAACCGTGTAAGGAACGCAAAATCCGGGAACATAACACCGACATGACGGAAACTAGGGCGGCAAGAGTGGAACAAAACACTAGGCAAAAGGCCGAGCCTTCCACCCTTTACCAAGTATATAGATGCATGAAGATAAACAAGATAATATGGTGATATCCCAACAATAGACAATGTTCCAACAAGGAACGATCTCCAATCTTCACCTGCAACTAGCAACGCTATAAGAGGGGCTAAGCAAAGCGGTAACATAGCCAAACAACGGTTTGCTAAGACATGGTGGGTTAGAGGTTTGACATAGCAATATGGGAGGCATGGTAAGCAAGTGGTAGGTATCGTAGCATAGGCATAGCAAAAGAGCGAGCATCTAGCAAGCAAAGATAGAAGTGATTTCGAGGGTATGGTCATCTTGCCTGCAAAGTTCTCAGAGTTGACTTGATCCTCATAAGAGAACTCAATAGGCTCCGCGTTCACGAACTCGTCTCCCGTCTCTACCCAAACAAGAACAACAAGCAACCACGTGCAATGCTCAAACAACATGATGCAGACATGGTATGATATGCGGGATGCAGTATGTGATCTATATGCAAGATTTGACAAGGAATGATTGAACCTGACCTCAACATGGAAATCCAAGAGTGCCACTGGAAAGGTGAGGTGATTTCAGTTGAAATCGATATAGAGATCACCGGAATCGGATGCACGGATTGGAAATGGCAAGCAAAACAAATATGGCACCGGTCTGCGATAATCAGCAAGTGACCAACTAAATGCATCAAGATAAATATGCTACAGCACTCAAACATGACAAGAAGATACATGGCAGGGATCCACTCATGAAGCTTGACAAAAGTTGAACACTGAGCTATGGCTAATTCATCCATTAACAGGTTCAAACAAGCATGGCAAAAGAGCAAATGATAACAGGTTTGAGACGTAGTGAAATTAACACAAGTCTGGAATTTATCATCAGGAAGCTCACTTTAGAGCATGAAAACTACATGCTACAAGAACTTAACATGGCAAAGCAAGGCATGGCATGAAGCTACTCAAAGCACTTAACAAAGGTCCCTTAGTGACCTTGAGCCAAAAGGGATCAGAAAATACCATTGCAAGCATGTGAACATGGCAAAAACATAAACAGATACAGACTTCGTGAAAAATTGGAGCATGCAAACAGATTTGGCAAGTAGGCATGTTTACGAGCTCGATGCACTCACTACAGAGCATGGCATGACAAACTAAGCATACACCCATCAAGAATACATGGCATAGAAGCTATACAGGGCAAGAACAACAACATAGCATGCACGGATCAATAGCAACATCCTCGGCAAAATCGCTAAACATGTCAACAATCTGCCAGGATTATTTTAGAGCAAAAGTAGAGCTCGATTGACTCAAGCTAGGGTGCTCCATAAATGCAAAAAAGGACATGGAAGGATAGAGCACCACAATGTAAACAAAACATCCTTACTGATCATCCTCAAAAGAGGCACGTATCACTAGGAAACAACATGAACATATGGCATAACAACAAAAACAGAACAAGGACTTGGTGAAATTCTAAATCCCTGAAATCAGCATTACCGATTACGCTACTTTGCAAGCTTGTGCCAGTCACCACAAATATCACAAAAATACATGGCAAGCACCTCTGTAAAGATGGCATGGCATATAACAAAACACATGTAGAGCTCAGGATCATAGCATGCACACATTAAACATGGCAAAAATGACAAAAAGTTATTTGCTGAAACAGATCTGACAAATTCATCACATAGCCCTCTTCCAACAGCATTTCGGGCATCAAGATGACCTCAAATGAAAATTATACAATGAGATGAAATGATGTACTCGTCGAGGCGAACATTTGGATATGCTACACGCACAAATTGGAGCTACGGATGCAGAGTTATGGCATGAGGAAAATCGCATAAAAATTATGGAGAGAGAGGAGAAAGTCAACCGAGGTGATTAGGGTTTCCAGATCTAAGATCCAATCGGGATCTCGCCGGGCGCGGACTTCAAGGTTTGCCACCGACGGGATCTCGCGGTGGCCGGAGTTCGTCGCGGGGCGTCGTCAGGGAAGGAGAGGGGCCGGATCCGGGAGCTCGTCGGAGAGGGCGGCGTGGTGCGGTGGCGGCGCTGTTGGCGGTGGTGGCCGGCGAAGTGGCTGGCGTTGTAGGGCGGAGGCGGTGCCGGAGATGAGTGGAGGCGGCGGCGCACTCCGGCCGAAGCTTGCGGGCAGCGGGGTCGAGTGCGGTTGGTGGCGGCGGACCGGATGGGCTTCGAGGGCCGGCGCTGGGCCGCGCGGGCCTGGCGGCGGAGGAGGCTGGCGGTGCCACGTGGCACGTGCTGAGAGGCGGGGCGACGTGTCCGGCTGCAGTGGACGTTGTCCGGCAGCGCGGTGGAGGCGGGGAGCTAGGTTAGGGTTAGATCTGATCCGGGATTTCGGGGAGGGGTGCTCTTTTATAGGTAGAGGGAGCTAGGAAGCTCAGAATGAGGTGCGGTTTGCGGCCACGCGATCGTGATCGAACGGTCTAGACGATGGGAGAGGTTTTGGGGGGTTTTGGGCCTGCAAGAAAAGGTGTTGGGCTGCAACACACACGAGGCCTTTTCGGCCCCTCGGTTAACCGTTGAAGTATCAAACGAAGTCCAAATGGCACGAAACTTGATAGGCAGTCTACCGGTAGTGAACCAAGGCCGCATGGCAAGTCTCGGTCCAATCCGAAAACGTTTAACACCCGCATACGAAAAGAGGTAGAAAGGGACACCGGGTGACATAGGAGCGCCGGAATGCAAAACGGACAACGGGGAAAATGCTCGGATGCATGAGACGAACACGTATGCAAATGCAATGCACATGATGACATGATATGAGATGCATGACAAAGACAAAACACACGAAGACAAAAACCCGGCAACAAGGAAATAAAATAACTTAGTGCCAGAAACGGAAAGAGTTGGGATACATATAAGGTAAATTACATCCGGGGTGTTACAACACTCCACCACTACGAAAGGATCTCGTCCCGAGATCTAGGACTGGAAAAACTCCGGGTACTCAGAATGAAGGTGATCCTCGTGTTCCTAGGTGGCTTCATGGTCGGAACGGTGTGACCACTTGACTTTGAGGAATTTGATTGACTTGTTGCGAGTCTTGCGCTCAGTTTCTTCAAGAATAGCAACTGGGTGCTCACGATAAGAAAGGTCTTCTTGGAGATCAATGTCTTCGAAGTTGACGGTGCGGTCAGGGGTCTTGAAGCACTTGCGGAGTTGAGACACATGGAACACGTCGTGCACGTTTGCAAAGTTGGAGGGAAGCTCGAGTTGATAGGCGAGATCGCCTCTCTTGCTGAGAATCTTGAAAGGACCCACGTATCTAGGGGCAAGCTTCCCTTTGATACTGAAGCGACGAGTACCTTTCATTGGGGAGACGCGGAGGTAAACATGGTCTCCGATCTCGAAAGCCCAATCACGATGCTTACTATCATAGTAGCTCTTCTGGCGCGATTGCGCTGCTTTGAGGTTATCACGAATGACTTTGCACATCTCTTCTGCCTCTTTGATCAAGTCATTTCCGAGAAGTTGATGTTCACCAGTCTCTGACCAGTTAAGAGGAGTACGACACTGCCATAGAGAATTTCAAATGGGGCCTTGTCCGAACTCGCTTGAAAGCTGTTGTTGTAGGAGAACTTGGCATATGGAAGACAATCTTCCCACTTCATACCGAAAGAGATAACGCAAGCCCTGAGCATATCTTCGAGAATCTGATTGACACGCTCGACTTGGCCGCTAGTTTGAGGATGAAAAGCTGTGGTGAAACGGATGTTGGTGCCCATGGCCTTCTGAAAAGAATCCCAAAACTTGGAGGTAAAGATGCTGCCACGATCTGAAGAAATCAATTGTGGAATGCCGTGCAGAGAGACGATCTGAGAGGTATATAGCTCTGCCAATTGAGCTGCTGTGATGGATTCTTTGATAGGCAGAAAATGAGCCACTTTAGTGAGTTTGTCGATGACAACGAATATAGCATCATTGCCACGCTTGGACTTTGGAAACCCAGTCAATAAGTCCATCTCAATGTGGTCAAACTTCCATTCTGGAATGCCAAGAGGTTGGAGAAGACCAGCTGGTCGTTGGTGTTCTGCCTTCACTCTTCTGCAGACATCACATTCATTCATGAACTGAGCAATCTCACGCTTCATTCGAGTCCACCAATACGCCTGCTTGAGGTCATGGTACATTTTTGTGCTCCCAGGGTGGATAGAGAGGATTGAATTGTGAGCCTCGTTCATAATGACTTTACGAAGGTCACCTTTAGGCACAACAATGCGATCCTCGAAGAAGAGAGTATCCTTGTCATCAAGGCGGCAGCACTTGTACTTGGATTGACTCTTGGCAATCCCAATCTTCACCTTCTTCACCATAGCATCAAGAAGTTGAGTCTCGCGAATCTGATCTTCCAAAGTAGGAGAGACTTGAAGGTTGGCGAGGAAACCTTGAGGAACAACTTGCAGATTGAGTTTGCGAAAAGCTTCACAAAGCTCAGGTTGGTAAGGCTTGAGAATCAGACTGTTGCAGTAAGCCTTTCTGCTCAAAGCGTCAGCAATTACATTGGCCTTGCCTGGAGTATATTCGATACTCGTATTATACTCTTGAATCATTTTGACCCAACGAGTCTGCCTGAGGTTGAGATTAGGCTGAGTGAAGATGTACTTGAGACTCTTGTGGTCAGTGAAGATGTCCACTTTTCTTCCCAATAAGAGATGCCTCCAAGTCAAAAGAGCATGAACAACTGCCACCAACTCGAGGTTATGAGTGGGGTAGTTCTTATCGTTGGGCTTCAACTGGCGAGAGGTATAAGCCACAACTTTCTTCCCTTGCATCAACACTGCGCCAAGACCTTGAAGAGAGGCACAAGACCTCGAACGGTTTGGATTCATCAGGAGGAGTCAGAACTGGAGCAGTGAGTAATTTCTCTTTCAGGGTGTTGAAAGCGATGTCACATTCAGGAGACCAAACGTACTTCACATGCTTCTGGAGAAGGTTTGAAAGAGGCTTCGCGATCTTTGAAAAGTTCTCAACGAACCTTCGACAATAGCTTGCGCGACCAAGAAAGCTGCGGAGTTGCTTTACGTTCTGAGGTGGTTCCCAATTCACAATTTCAGACACCTTCTCAGGATTCACCGCTATGCCCTTGGCAGAGATGATATGCCCAAGATAGAGAACCTCATGGAACCAAAACTCGCACTTTGAAAACTTGGCATAGAACTGATGTTCTCTGAGCTTATCCAGCACCAAACGCAAGTGCTTGGCATGATCCTCCTTGTTCTTGGAAAAGACCAAAATGTCATCGAGGTAGACCAAGACGAAGTCATTTGTGTAAGGGTTGAAGATGAAATTCATCATGCGAGAGAATGTTGGAGGAGCGTTGACGAGGCCAAAAGACATGACAGTGTATTCATATGAACCATAGCTTGTTCAGAATGTTGTCTTGGGGATATCTTGCTCACGAATTCGAATCTAGTGATAGCCCATACGGAGATCAAGCTTGGAGAATACTTGAGCACCTTTGAGTTGTTCAAACAGCTCGTTGATGTTGGGAAGTGGGTACTTGTTCTTTATAGTCTTCTTGTTCAATGGACGGTAGTCAACACAAAGTCGGTCCATTCCATCCTTCTTCTTCACAAAAAGAACTCCACAACCCCATGGAGAAGAACTAGGTCGGATGAGACCCATTCGCTCTTGAATATCAAGTTGCTTCTTCAGCTCCTTCAACTCTTCAGGTCCAAGCTTGTAAGGACGTTTGCAAACAGGTTCCGTTCCAGGCTCAAGATCGATGACAAATTCAACTGGCTGGTGCGGAGGCATTCCTGGAAGCTCTTTTGGAAAGACGTCTTGATATTCGCAAATGACCGGAATTTGAGAGATGGCATCCAGTTCACCCTTCTCATTGAGAGAAAACAGACGAATGATATCATCCCTTGCGGCAAAGACAATTACATCCTCAGATGAATGAGTCAATTCAATCTGTCTGGCAGCACAATCAAGTTGAGCCTTGTGCTTAGACAGCAAATCCATTCCGAGAATAAGATCAATATCCGAGTCACCAAGAACATTTGGAGAAAACAAGAACTTATAGTCACCCAATGTGATTGAAACATCCAGAACGCATACTCGAGAAGTCATTTGACGGGCCGGAGAGACAATAGCCAACGGTTTCGGCAACACTTGAGTAACAAAATCATGCTTAGATGCAAAAGGTCTCGAGATGAAACAATCTGATGCACCAGTGTCAAAAAGAACTCTTATAGGAATATCGTTAACAGGAAGGTTACCCATGATGACATCTGACGAGTCCTCTGCCTGAGCTGCATTCACCATGTTGACCTTGGCGTACGTGGAATTATGCTTGACCACAGCTGTACTTGCCGATCTCACAGGAGGAGGAGGAGGGAGACGCCTCTGATTGAAGCATTTGTTGGCATAGTGACCCTTCTGTTGGCACTTGTTGCACATGACCTCCGAGAGCGGACGGTGATACGGAGCACTTGATCTTGGAGCTTGAGACGAAGTCTTGTTCTAAAAGCCAGGGTTGGGTGGGTGGGAAGATCCACTGCCACCTTTGCTCTTCTGCTGATAAGGCTGACGGAACGGAGGAGGAGGAAGCCAATACTTTTGCTGCTTAGCCACTTGAGTTGAGGAAGAAGGAGTTGCATCTCTGACTCGCTTCTTGGAAGCGTCGCACTTCAGTTGAGCAGTCTCTTGCTTCATTGCCATGTTGTAAAACTCATCGTACTTCTTGGGCTTAAAGAGGACGAGAGCTAGCTGGAGTTCTTCTCTGAGACCACCCTTGAATTGGTATATCATGCTCTTCTTGTCAGGGACGTCTTGCTTAGCAAAACGGGCGAGCTTCTGGAACATGATGTTGTACTGGTAAATAGACATAGTGCCTTGCTTCAGGTTGCGGAATTCCTCACACTTGCTTTCAACCACACTCTGAGGAATATGTTGAGCTTTGAAGTCTTGACGGAATTCATCCCAGGTAATCACACGGCCTCCTCTGGAATCTTTGTACTGCTGAAACCATTCTGCAGCTTGGTCTTTGAGTTGGAAGGAGGCGAACTTGACAAAGTCCTCAGGCCTGACGTTACTGCACTCAAAATGCTTGCATATGTCCACGAGCCAATCATCAGTGTCTGTTGCCTCAACACAATTGCTGAAGGTCTTTGGCTGGCTAGCAAGGAACTGGGTGAGTGTAGCAAACTAATTCTGATTGTTGTCATGGCCCTGGTTCCCTTGGTTGCGCTCTTGAAGAACTAGCATGATCAGCTGCGCGTTTGCATTGGTAGCGGCCATCACAGCTTGCCATGCCTCCGGAGGTGGAGGTTGTGGTGGCGGATCAGGATTCAGAGTCGTGCGCATTGGAGGAGCCATCCTGAATATGGTGACATCCGTTAGCATCTTGACAGACAAATATTAAGCTGAACCCAACAGGTTGAAATTGCAACATAAAGTCTTCACATCCAAACAAAATGAACGAATGCATTCCAATCGAAATGGTCACATTTCCATAAATTGAGAAGCCACTTAGAATTGAGGTAGAAGAAAAACAACAAGGTACGGACAAGAGCAAATACTTGGTGAGGATTATCCAATCCCAAACCAAATATCCGCGGAAGAAGAACTAGAGCTACAAGAATTCCCACCTATGAAACTCCCGAACCTTTCCGGTTATGCAATCAGGTGTTGGGGATAAAGGGGAAGCATAATATCTCACCCAAATCTAGCAAATCCTACATCTAGCTGTATCCATCCTTCAACACATAACCAAGAAACCTTCGGAAATCATTTACCTCAACCTTCGAAAAGCATCCGTTATACAAGTTATGGCAATACTCCCGAACTCCCGCCCAGTACTGGGTGGCGTCGAGGTTATCTCACCAACAACTGCATAAAAGAGATTTTCGATGTCGGCGAAACTCAGGTATTCCAGAATCTCAACGATAAAATTGTGACGACAACACCTCGGAGCTCAACTCCCCGGGACACTGCCACAACCCCTAAATGACAGGAGGCACCAAGAACAATGTTCTCATCACAAAACCATCGGAACGATTCCAAGATACCCGCGTGATCCTAAATTTTGTTTTAGTGAAATTTGAGAAGAGAAGCGTCAAAACTCTACATCAGGATGCCTCACCAGAGCGATGAAGGGACTGGGGAGTAAAAAGAATTCCTAACTCTCCGATATATAATTCCTAAATGACTCAAAACATTTTTCTAGACTCAACAACGCCAACGATTCGATCAAGCAGGCGGCTCCTAAGGTCGGGGAAGGCTCTGATTACCAACTTGTAATGCCCTCGATGCGGCTATATCTCCTACGTGTCGAAGCACGACTTAGAGGCATAACCGCATTGAAAGAAATGTCGCAAGTAAGGTAATCTTCACAACAACCCATGTAAATAAATAAAGGGGAAAAGATATATAGTTGGCTTACACTCGCCACGTCACACAAATACATGAATAACATTACAATCATCCAATACACTCATGGTCCGACTACGGTACCAAAATAAAGATCAACCCCGACATGCGACAAAGTCCCCGATCGCCCCAACTGGGCACCACTACTGATCATCTTGGAAAGACACGTAGTAACGGCGAGAGTCTTCATCGAACTCCCACTTGAGCTCGGTCATGTCATCTGGAACGGTATCATCGGTCCCTGCATCTGGTTTTGGAAGTAAACTGTGAGTCACGGGGACTCAGCAATCTCACACCCTCGCGATCAAGACTATTTAAGCTTATAGGTAAGGCAAAGGTATGATGTGGAGCTGCAGCAAGCGACTAGCATATATGGTGGCTAACCTATTCGCAAAAGAGAGAGAGAAGAGAAGGCAAAGCACGGACGAACAACTATGATCGAGAAGTGATCCTAGAACAACCTACGTCAAGCATTACTCCAACACCGTGTTCACTTCCTGGACTCCGCCGAGAAGAGACCATCACGGTTACACACGCGGTTGATTCATTTTAATTAAGTTAAGTTTCAGGTTATCTGCAACCGGACATTAACAAATTCCCATCTGCCCATAACCGCGGGCACGGCTTTCGAAAGTTCAAATCCCTGCAGGGGAGTCCCAACTTAGCCCATCACAAGCTCTCACGGTCAACGAAGGATATTCCTTCTCCCAAGACAATCCGATCAGACTCGGCATCCCGCTTACAAGACATCCTCGACAATGGTAAAACAAGTCCAGCAACACCGCCCGAATGTGCCAATAAATCCCGATAGGAGCTACACATATCTCGTTCTCAGGGCACACTCAGATAAGCAATCCGTACAACTAAAACCAGCCCTCAAGTTTCCCCGAGGTGGCGCTGCAAGGGGTTCTAGTTTGGACCAACACTCAGGGGAGCACTGGCCCGGGGGGGTTAAATAAAGATGACCCTTGGGCTCCGGAAACCCAAGGGAAAAAGAGGCTAGGTGGCAAATGGTAAAACCAAGGTTGGGCATTGCTGGAGGAGTTTTATTCAAGGTGAACTCTCAAGCGGTTCCCATTATAACCCAACCGTGTAAGGAACGCAAAATCCGGGAACATAACACCGACATGACGGAAACTAGGGCGGCAAGAGTGGAACAAAACACTAGGCAAAAGGCCGAGCCTTCCACCCTTTACCAAGTATATAGATGCATGAAGATAAACAAGATAATATGGTGATATCCCAACAATAGACAATGTTCCAACAAGGAACGATCTCCAATCTTCACCTGCAACTAGCAACGCTATAAGAGGGGCTAAGCAAAGCGGTAACATAGCCAAACAACGGTTTGCTAGGACATGGTGGGTTAGAGGTTTGACATGGCAATATGGGAGGCATGGTAAGCAAGCGGTAGGTATCGTAGCATAGGCATAGCAAAAGAGCGAGCATCTAGCAAGCAAAGATAGAAGTGATTTTGAGGGTATGGTCATCTTGCCTGCAAAGTTCTCAGAGTTGACTTGATCCTCGTAAGAGAACTCAACAGGCTCCTCGTTCATGAACTCGTCTGCCGTCTCTACCCAAACAAGAACAACAAGAAAAAAGGAACACAAGCAACCACGTGCAATGCTCAAACAACAGATGCAAATATGGTATGATATGCGGGATGCGGTATGTGATGCATATGCAAGATTTGACAAGGAATGATTGAACCTGGCCTCAACTTGGAAATCCAAGAGTGCCACTGGAAAGATGAGGTGATTTCGGTTGAAATCGATATAAAGATCACCGGAATCGGATGCACGGATTGGAAATGGCAAGCAAAACAAATATGGCACCGGTCTGCGATAATCAGCAAGTGACCAACTAAATGCATCAAGATAAATATGCTACAGCACTCAAACATGACAACAAGATACATGGCATGGATCCACTCATGAATCTTGACAAAAGTTGAACACTGAGCTACGGCTAATTCTTCCATTAACAGGTTCAAACAAGCATGGCAAAAGAGCAAATGATAACAGGTTTCAAACTAAGTGAAATTAACACAAGTCTGGATTTTATCATCAGGAAGCTCACTTTAGAGCATGAAAACTACATGCTACAGGAACTTAACATGGCAAAGCAAGGCATGGCATGAAGCTACTCAAAGCACTTAACAAAGGTCCCTTAGTGACCTTGAGACAAAAGGGATCAGAAAATACCATTGCAAGCATGTGAACATGGCAAAATCATAAACAGATACAGACTTCGTGAAAAATTGGAGCATGCAAACAGATTTGGCAAGTAGGCATGGATCAATATAGCATGCATGGATCAATAGCAACATCCTCGGCAAAATCGCTAAACATATCAACAATCTGCCAGGATTATTTTAGAGCAAAAGTAGAGCTCGATTGACTCAAGCTAGGTTGCTCCATAAATGCAAACAAATACATGGATGGATAGAGAACCACAATGTAAACAAAACATCCTTACTGATCATCCTCAAAAGAGGCACGTATCACTAGGAAACAACATGAACATATGGCATAACAACAAAAACAGAACAAGGACTTGGTGAAATTCTAAGTCCCTGAAATCAGCATTACCGATTACGCTACTTTGCAAGCTTGTGCTAGTCACCACAAATATCACAGAAATACATGGCAAGCACCTCTATAAAGATGGCATGGCATATAACAAAACACATGTAGAGCTCAGGATTATAGCATGCACACATTAAACATGGCAAAAATGACAAAAAGCTATTTGCTGAAACAGATCTAACAAATTCATCACATAGCCCTCTTCCAACATCATTTCGGGCATCAACGTGAGCTCAAATGAAAATGATGCAATGAGATGAAATGATGTACTCGTCGAGACGAACATTTTCATATGCTACACGCACGAATCGGAGCTACGGATGTAGAGTTATGGCATGAGGAAAATCACATAAAAATTATGGAGAGAGGGGAGAAAGTCAACCGAGGTGATTAGGGTTTCCAGATCTGAGATCCGATCGGGATCTCGCCGGGTGCGGACTTTGAGGTTCGTCGACGACGGGATCTCGCTGGCGAATGGTCTCAGGCGGTGCGGGGCGACGCCAGTGGCCGGCATTGCAGGGCGGCGGCGGCACCGGAGATGAGTGGAGGCGGCGGCGCACTCCAGCCGAAGCTTCCGGGCTGCGGGGTCGAGCGCGGTTGGTGGCGGCGGACCGGATGGGCTCCGAGGGCCAGCGCTGGGCCGCGTGGGCCTGGCGGCGGAGGAGGCCGGCGGTGCCACGTGGCACGCGCTGAGAGGCGGGGCGACGTGTCCGGCGGTAGCGGACGTTGTCCGGCAGCGCAGTGGAGGCGGGGAGCTAGGTTAGGGTTAGATCTGATCCGGGATTTCGGGGAGGGGTGCTCTTTTATAGGTAGAGGGAGCTACGAAGCTTAGAATGAGGTGTGGTTTGCGGCCACGCGATCGTGATCGAATGCTCTAGACGATGGGAGAGGTTTTGGGGTTTTTGGGCCAGCAAGAAAAGGTGTTGGGCTGCAACACACACGAGGCCTTTTCGGTCCCTCGGTTAACCGTTGGAGTATCAAACGAAGTCCAAATGGCACGAAACTTGACAGGCGGTCTACCAGTAGTAAACCAAGGTCGCATGGCAAGTCTCGGTCCAATGCGAAAACGTTTAACACCCGCATACGAAAAGAGGTAGAAAGGGACACCGAGTGACATAGGAGCGTCGGAATGCAAAACGGACAACGGGGAAAATGCTCCGATGCATGAGACGAACACGTATGCAAATGCAATGCACATAATGACATGATATGAGATGCATGACAAAGACAAAACACACGGAGACAAAAACCCGACAATGAGGAAATAAAATAACTTAGTGCTAGAAACAGCAAGAGTTGGGATACATATAAGGTAAATTACATCCGGGGTGTTACACACCTCCTCCAAACTGCCAAAGGCTTTACCCAGGATCAAAGTGACCGTCCCCACCATCTCCGGGTAATCATCTGAGTTGTTCTTTTTGTCGACTCGAGCAACAGAACGTGACCGACTGAGTGCGGACGTTTGCAGTGCTGCTACATCAGGAACCTCTTCCTACCAGTACCGAGACGAGTAGATGGAAGACGCGGTTACCTCCAACCCAGGTAAAAACTCTTATGATCTTGTTCTTGATTACTTGGTAAATTGAATTTGAGTGGTTTATTTGGGGTCGAGTGATCTTCCCTGCAGCTCCACCCAACGTCATCGATCTCCTAGACGACGATGAAGATGTGGCTCCTAAACCCAGAAAGAGCAAAAAGGTAGCAGCTGGCAAGGCGTCTCAGCTGGGACCAATGACAACACCAACCGTCCATCAATCTGAAGACGCGGGCGGGGCCTCTGTAACTTTCGTTGTACCCTTGTCGAGTGAGCTCCCCGCACCGTCGACTGTACCGGTGATTCCTTCTGTTGTCCCATCTCACGCCCCGGAGGTCCAAGCTACTGCACCTTGGTCGTCTGCCCTCTTCTTCACCAGCTACCCTGTCCCGAAAAACTAGTCGGATGCGGCTGTGGAAGCCATCCGTCAGGCTAATGTGATGATGGAGCGGATGAAGACGGTGCACGAGAATAGCCAGGCTGCTTACGACGCCAGCGCTGCTCTCTGGGCCAATGTCCAGGTACGTAAACTTTCGACTGACCTTGTTCTGTCAGGATATGCTATCTGAAATATTCTCTTCCATACAATCTCTTGTTGGTTGTGTCGAATCTGTACACCCACTGGGTGTTTTGTTGTCTTTGGTATTTGCACTCTTCCACTTGGTCTGAGCAAGTAGGATCTGAACCAGTGGGGGCACGCTAAGTGCACCCACTGGGTGTAGTCCCCGAGACCGCAGTCGACTGCTGGCAGTCGACTGGGGTCTGAGTTCTTTTTTCCTTTCTTTTCTTCCACTCGACCCGGGCGGACCGGTCGAATGGGATCTGAACCAGTGGGGGCACGTCAAGTGCACCCACTGGGTGTAGTCCCCGAGACCGCGGTCGACTGCTGGCAGTCGGCCGGGGTCTGAATAGTTTTTTTTACTTGATCCGGGCGGACCGATCGAGTTGGGTATTAATCAGCGGGGGCATGCCAAGTGCACCCGCTGGGTGTAGTCCCCGAGACCGCAGTTAACTGCGTGCATTCGGCTAGGGTCTAAGTGAACTCTTTAAGTTTTATCCACTCAGAAGTAAACAACCTTTGATCTTGTCGATTGACACGTCTTTTGCCTTCTGCAGAAGTCTTGTACTCTCATTTCCAAGTTTGCTGAACTTGAGGAGAAGCAAAGGCAACTCAACCTCGACTTGGAGTTGGCCCAGCAGAATATGAAGAAAGCTCAAGATGAAGCTGCTGGAATGGAAGGTAACTGCCTGTCGACTGTCTTTTTAAAACATTTCTTCGAACTCTTGTCTGATCCGATTGCTTCTTTTGCAGAGAAAATGAAGTTGGCTTTGGATAAGAAGGACTCGGACCTCGCCGCTACGCAGAAGGAAGCCCAAGATAAAACTTCCCTTGCAGACCAGAAGCTGGCTTCAGTCGGAGCGCTGGAAGGGGAGGTGAACAAGTTGAAGTCATGCCTCGATGAATCTAACCGAGAAGTGAGTCGTCTAAAGAAGGACAAACTTGTCTTGAATGAAAAGCTGGAGTCTGTGGTCCACAAGAGGAACGATACGGAAGCTTATCTGAGGACTCTTGCCAAGAAGCTCTATCTCATGCTGGAAGGTACTCCTTTTAAACCGATTGTGTTGATGTTTGCAAATGAATCTTGTCCGGTCGACTCGCTAATTTTTTGACTGCAGAATTCTGCCAAGACTTTGACGAGGAAACTGGAAAGGTCGAGACGGGTCTGGACCCTATCGCTTCTCCAGTTTGCGACGAAACTTCAATGAACGTGCTCCGACTGGAGTCTCGTGTCGCCAGCGTCACAAGCTACCTCGCGCGTCTGAAGGAGGCAGTCTCACGAGTCGACTCATTGCTTTGGCCAAGGGTGACGCTTCAAAATGACCTGGGATCCCTGATGGCTCGACTCAACGAGATCCCTGACCGAGTGCAAGAATGCAAGAAGTCCTCCGCCCGGTGCGGTGCTGACGTGGCGTTGTCCTTGGTGCGAGTCCACTGCAAGGAAGCTCGTGAAGACAAGCTGGCGGCGATCAAGGTCGCTAACACCAAAAGGCATGACGTCCAGTCCTTCATGGAGACTTTCATCGCTGCTGCCACTCGGATCGCGGATGGGATCGACTTGGACGTATTTTTCGAGCCTGCTAGCCCTCCTCCTGATGAGTGAACAAAATTATGAGACTTGAATCTGCCTTAAATTTTCCTCGGAATGCCGAGTGATTGTTGTAACCGTTAAACTCCTTCGGGATTGATGCTCTAATACTTTTGATTTTCTTCTTGGAACTTTAGGTTTTATCCAAATTTGGTTTATTTCCGAATATGCTTGCGCTTTGCCTTCAAGTGGACTTTGTTCTTTGCTCGGAATAATCTTTGTGCTGGAGATGTAGCTCTGAGGTGGTGACTCTAGTCGACCTGCGCTTCGTCGTCCTTGCGGATAGGGATGGAGCGCACATTGTGCTTCTGGCGTAGCCCCGAAGGAGAAGGTTGCAGTCGACCTGCACCTCGTCGTCCTTGCGGATAGAGATGGAGCGCACATTGTACTTGTGGCGTAGCTCCGAAGGAGAAGGTTGTAGTCGACCTGCACCTCATCGTCCTTGCGGATAGGGATGGGGCGCACATTGTACTTGTGGCGTAGCTCCGAAGGAGAAGGTTGCAGTTGACCTGCACCTCGTTGTCCTTGCGGATGGGGTGTGTTTCGAACTTAGGCGAGTACTAGACTACAGCTAAGCCCCCGAGTGGGAGGGTTGCTCTCCACTCGGTAAGATTTTTTCAAACTTAGGCGAGTATTGGACTACAGCTAAGCCCCCAAGTGGGAGGGTTGCTCTCCACTTGGTAGGATTTTTCATACTTAGGTGAGTACTGGACTGCAGCTAAGCCCCCGAGTGGGAGAACTTAGGCGAGTGCCGGACTGTAGCTAAGCCCCCAAGCGGGAGGATTGCTCACCACTCGATAGGATTTTATAAACTTAGGTGAGTACTGGACTGCAGCTAAGCCTCCGAGTTGGAGAACTTAGGTGAGTGTCGGACTGCAGCTAAGCCCCCGAGTGGGAGGATTGCTCACCACTCGGTAGGATTTTACAAACTTAGGCAAGTACTGGACTGCAGCTAAGCCTCCGAGTGGGAGAACTTAGGCGAGTGCCGGACTGCAGCTAAGCCCCGAGTGGGAGGATTGCTCACCACTCGGTAGGATTTTACAAACTTAGGCAAGTACTGGACTGCAGCTAAGCCTCCGAGTGGGAGAACTTAGGCGAGTGTCGGACTGCAGCTAAGCCCCCGAGTGGGAGGATTGCTCACCACTCGGTAGGATTTTACAAACTTAGGCGAGTACTGGACTGCAGCTAAGCCTCCGAGTGGGAGAACTTAGGCGAGTGCCGGACTGCAGCTAAGCCCCCTAGTGGGAGGATTGCTCACCACTCGGTAGGATTTTACAAACTTAGGCGAGTACTGGACTGCAGCTAAGCCTCCGAGTGGGAGAACTTAGGCGAGTGCCGGACTGCAGCTAAGCCCCCGAGTGGGAGGATTGCTCACCACTCGGTAGGATTTTACAAGCTTAGGCGAGTACTGGACTGTAGCTAAGCCTCCGAGTGGGAGAACGTAGGTGAGTGTCGGACTACAGCTAAACCTCTGAGTGGGAGGATTGCTCACCACTCGGTAGGATTTTACAAACATAGGCGAGTACTGGGCTGCAGCTAAGCCTCCAAGTGGGAGAACTTTGGCGAGTGCCGGACTGCAGCTAAGCCCCCGAGTGGGAGGATTGCTCACCACTCGGTAGGATTTTACAAACTTAGGCGAGTACGAGACTGCAGCTAAGCCTCCGAGTGGGAGAACTTAGGCGAGTGCCGGACTGTAGCTAAGCCCCCGAGTGGGAGGATTGCTCACCACTCGGTAGGATTTTCTTTCGAGCTTAGGCGAAACGGATTCGCGGCTAAGCCTCCCGAGTGAGAGGCTTGCTCATCACTCGGTAGGATTCTCTTTCGAACTTAGGCGAAATGGATTCGTGACTAAGCCTACCCACTGGGGGATTTCGGAGGTAAATAAAAACAACAACAATCGTGCGAGAAGACTGAAAAGCTCTTGTCTTAGACAGACAAATTACAAAGGTACTTCTTATTACATTTTTTTCGAACGGGTGCTTAAGTATAAAAGGGGTGGAGCAGCTCCGCGTTCCAGGCCCGTGGCTTGTCCTTCTGATGCTCAACACTGTAAAGATGGTATGCTCCATTGTGGAGAACTTTGGTGATGATAAAGGGGCCTTCCCAAGCTGGGGCGAGCTTGTGTGGTTTCTGTTGATCCACTCGAAGAACCAGGTCTCCCTCTTGAAAGGTTCGGCCCCTCACGTTCCTGGCGTGGAATCGACGCAAGTCTTGCTGATAAATGGTCGACCGGATCAAGGCCATCTCTCTTTCCTCCTCTAAGAGATCGACTGAATCCTGTCGGGCCTGCTCTGCTTCTTCTTTGGAGAAGAGCTCGACTCGGGGTGCATTGTGGAGCAGGTCACTCGGCAGAACAGCTTCGGCTCCATAGACCAAGAAGAAAGGAGTTTGTCCGGTCGACCGATTGGGAGTTGTCCTCAAACCCCACAGAACTGACGGAAGTTCATCGACCCAAGCGCCTGCTGCGTGTTTGAGATCACGCATCAGTCGAGGTTTCAATCATTTGAGAATTAGGCCATTGGCTCTTTCTGCTTGTCCGTTCGACTACGGGTGAGCGACTAAATCATAGTCGACTCGTGTGCCTTGAGAAGCGCAGAAAGCTCTAAACTCATTAGAATCGAAGTTTGACCCGTTGTCCATGATGATGTTGTGTGGAACTCCATATCTGAATGTCAATTCTCTGATAAAACTGACAGCGGTGCTGGCTTCAAGGTTCTTGATAGGTTTAGCTTCGATCCATTTGGTAAACTTGTCGAGTGCTACGAGCACATGAGTGAATCCACTCCTACCAGTTCTCAGTGGTCCAACCATATCCAATCCCCAAACAGCAAAGGGCCAGACGAGGGGAATGGTCTTCAGGGCTGACGCTGGCTTGTGAGACATGTCAGAGTAAAACTGGCAGCCTTCACATCTGTCGACTATATCTTTCGCCATTTCATTTGCTCATGGCCAATAGAATCCGGCTGGGTATGCTTTAGCCACGATGGCCCGAGAGGACACATGGTGACCACAGGTTCCCGAGTGGATGTCGTTGAGGATCATTCGACCTTCTTCTGGCATTATGCATTTCTGACCGACTCCAGTCACGCTTTCCCTGAACAGTTGTCCTCTTATCACAGTAAAGGCCTTGGATCGACGGACGATCTGTCGAGCCTCTTCCTGATCCTCTAGGAGTTCTTTCCTAAGGATGTACGCAATGTACGGCACTGTCCAGTCGGGAGTAATGGCCAGAACCTCCATGATCAGGTCGACCACGGCTGGGACCTCGACTTCAGTCGGATCTGTGGCGCTCCTAGGTTGCGGGGGCTCTTCAGTAAAAGGATCTTCCTGAACTGTCGGTGTGTGAATATGCTCCAAAAACACATTGCTGGGAATGGCTTCTCCCTTGGAACCTATCTTTGCCAAGTCATCGGCTGCTTGATTTTTCAGTTGGGGTATGTGATGGAGCTCTAACCCCTCAAACTTCTTTTCCAACTTCCTCACCGCGTTGCAGTAACCAGTCATGGCTGGGCTTCTGACGTCCCACTCCTTCATCACTTGATTGACTACCAAATCTGAGTCGCCGTAGACCATGAGGCGATGGACGCCGAGTGAGATGGCCATACGCAACCCATACAGGAGTGCTTCATATTCAGCTTCATTATTGGAGGAATCAAAGTGAATCTGGAGGACATATCTGAGCTTGTCTCCTCAGGGGGATACCAGAACCACCCCAGTACCGGAACCATTCAGCATTTTGGATCCATCAAAGAACATGGTCCAGTGCTCCGAGTGAACTTGAGTCGGCACTTGTTGTTCAATCCACTCGGCGAGGAAATCTGTTATTGCTTGGGACTTAATAGCTTTCTTTGCCTCAAACTTGATATCTAAGGGAAGGAGTTCAATCGCCCATTTTGCCACTCGACCAGTTGCATCTCTGTTGTGCAGAATCTCTGACAACGGAGCGTCGCTGACGACTGTAACAGACAGAGAAATAGTGTGCAACCTTATTCGTGGTCATGTAAATCCCATAAACGAGCTTCTGATAGTGTGGATATCTCTACTTTGACGGAGTCAGAACTTCAAAAATATAATAAATTGGGTGCTGAACTTTATAGGCTTTTCCCTCTTCTTCCCGCTCGACCATAAGTACTGTACTGACGACTTGTCCAGTGGCTGCTATATAAAGCAGTAAAGGCTCTTTGCTGATTGGGGCAGCAAGCACCGGCTGGGTGGAAAGCAGGGCTTTTAGCTCTGCAAATGCAGCAACAGCTTCAGGAGTCCACTCGAACTTATCTGATTTCTTCATCAGTCGGTAAAGAGGCAATGCCTTTTCACCGAGGCGAGAAATGAATCGACTTAGGGCGGCCAAACAACCAGTAAGCTTCTGGACATCGTGCACATGCACAGGGCATTTCATCCGGAGTATGGCACCCACTTTCTCTGGGTTAGCATCGATCCCTCGTTCGGAAATGAGAGAACCGAGTAATTTTCCTGGAACTCCAAACGTGCACTTTGATGGATTAAGCTTGATATCATACCTTCTGAGGTTGGCAAAGGTTTCAGCAAGGTCAGCCAGTAGGTCGGAACCTTTACGTGACTTGACCACAATGTCATCCATGTATGCTTCCACATTTCGACTGATCGGAGTGAGCAGGCACTTCTGAATCATCCGCATGAATGTGGCTCCAGCGTTCTTCAAGCTGAATGGCATAGTGACATAACAGAAGCATCCAAATGGGGTGATGAAAGCTGTTTTTATCTCGTCGGGTCCATACAGACGGATCTGGTGGTACCCGTAGTAGGCGTCCAAAAAGGACAAACACTCGCACCCCGCAGTCGAGTCAACTATCTGGTCGATGCGAGGGAGAGGAAAGTGATCTTTCGGGCAAGCCCGATTGATATGTTTGAAGTCGATGCACATGCGAAGAGAGTCGTCCTTCTTCGGACCATGACAACATTAGTAACCACTCGGA
Source organism: Triticum urartu (assembly GCF_056163025.1). Taxonomy (NCBI): domain Eukaryota; kingdom Viridiplantae; phylum Streptophyta; class Magnoliopsida; order Poales; family Poaceae; genus Triticum; species Triticum urartu. Next base: position 546,739,358 of record NC_141879.1, on the reverse strand, counting down.
GTGGTAAATCTCATGAATAAACTCAGCTGCTGAAAGCCGAGCCACCGCTTCACCGATTGCCTTCCTCTTCTGTACGGCAGACCGTCGAAGATGTTCTTTGACTGGTTTCACTTTTGGGTCGACTCACAAACGGTGCTCAGCTAGTCCCCTGGGAACACCTGGCATGTCTGAAGGTTTCCATGCAAAGATGTCCCAGTTCTCACGGAGGAACTGGGTGAGTGCTTCTTCCTATTTGGACTCGAGTGTCGTTGAAATGTGAGTCGGAGCAGCATTGGGATCCGTCGGGTGAATGTGAATCGACTTTGTTTCGCCAAACGACTGGAATGCTGAATCCGTGGCGGGCTTCTTGGCTTGCAACAAATCACTCGGATCTGCATTTTTTGATATTTTTCTTGCAATTATACTACGGCCATCTGTGCATTGGCGATCTTTGAGCCCTTTTGGAAGCACTCTTCCGCCTTCTTCCGACTACCAGTGATAGCGATCACCCCTTTGGGACGAGGCATCTTCAATTTGAGGTACACGTAACATGGTCGAGCCATAAAGCGTGCATAAGCCGGCCTGCCCAGAATAGCATGATAGGCACTCTGGAAATCCACAACCTCAAACGTCAACTTTTCTCTGCGGTAATTCTTGGAATCACCGAAAACTACGTCAAGAGCAATCTGGCCGAGTGATGCAGCCTTCTTGTCGGGAATGACCCCATGGAAACTCATATTACTTTCACTGAGTCTGCACATCAGAATGCCCATTCCTTTCAACGTCTCTGCATACGGTATATTCAGGCCACTGCCACCATCCATCAGGACTTTAGTCAGTCGGGTGCCTTCGACTACTAGGTCGACCACCAACGCTTGCCTCCCGGGGGTGGCTATGTGCGCTGGGTGATCGGACTGGTCGAATGTAATGGCAGTCTGGGACCACTTCAAGTAACTGGGTGTCACCGGAGCGACCATGTTCACTTCTCTGTTGATGACTTTCAATCGACTTTTACTCTCAACGTAAGCGAAAATCATTAGAGTGGAATTCACATGGGGGTAACCATCGTCATCCTCTTCCTCATCCTCAACCTTGTCTGCTTCTTTCTCCTTTTCCTTGGGCAGTTTCTCTCGAAATTGTTGGATTAGGAGTCGACACTGCCGAGTGGTATGCTTCGGGTAAATGAAATTACCCTCTTCATCTTTTTTGGTGTGGATGTGGCATGGCAAATCCAGCACATCATTTCCATCTTGATCTTTTACTTTCTTGGGGTTCCACGGTCCCTTGGCTTCCCCTTGAACTTTCCTTGAGTCACGGCTAAGGCTTCACCAGGAGCAGCTGGCTCGGCTTTGCGCTTCTACTTCCGACTGGAGTTTCCTCCTCCAGTTTCATGGGCGACTGTTTTGTGCTTGCCACTCCGGAGTCGGTCTTCTTCTTCACCGTTGGCGTATTTGGTGGCAATTTCCATCATCCGAGTCAGAGTCATATCTCCTGTCCGACCGAATTTCATATTCAACTCCTGATACTTGACGCCTTCTTTAAAGGCACAAATTGCCTGATGATAAGACAAATTCTCCACCGTGTGATGCAATGTGATCCATCACTGGATATAATCCCTCAAAGACTCATTCGGTTTCTGAACGCAACACTGTAATTCGGTCAGCCCTGCCGGCCGTTTGCAAGTACCTTCGAATGTTCTGACAAATACTCGGGCAATATCTTCCCAAGTATAAATACTGCTTGGAGCTAACTGATTCAGCCATGCTCTAGCCGAGCCCTCCAGTATCAGAGGAAGGTGTTTCATGGCCACTTCATCATTGCCACCACCAATCTGGACAGCCACTCGGTAGTCTTCAAGCCAAGTATCAGGCTTGGACTCACCAGTGAACTTACTGACTCCAGTCGCCAACCTGAAGTTGGGGGGAATCATTGCAGCCCTGATGGCTCTGCTGAAGCACTCCGGACCTGAGACATACACTCTTCTGCTGGTTGGTAGATCTCTGTCATGACCTTCTCGGTGAGCCCTGTTTTTGTCGGCCAAGCCTTGAACAAGAATAGATCTCGCATCAAAGCCTGGTTCTCTGGGGTCGACTGGAATCCCTCGCCCCATACTGTGAGGGCGTCTGTCATCATGTTGCCGAGGCACGTACGACCCACTCCTTGGGGAGGTGTGGGCACTCAACGACGATCATCGTGATCAACTCGGTGATCATACTGCTCACGGTTTCTGTACTGATCTCGTCGGTCTCCACGCCCCTCACGCCTCGGGGGCGATCTTGGGCTGTGAGCCGACTGAACTGTGTCTGCAACCACGGACCTACTATGGATCCTATTCCACGACTGAGATACTGTTGTATTCTGCTCTCCTGCCGCACGGAGCAAAGCTCGGATCTACACCAGACCTCGACCAGCTTCTGACTGGGAAGGTTGGATAGACTCCGCTATCCGGGCTGCAGCTGCGAGATTCTGGATCGGAGTTCGGTATACCTGAGTCGGAGGCGGAAAGAGTTGACGTCGACTGGATTCAGGAGCACGCTGTCGAGCACGCTTGTCGAGTGCGCGCTGGAGATTCTCCAGTCGAGTGCGCTCAGCCAAGTTGGCCAGGTGCGCCTCCTCCAAGGCCTGGGCCTCTGGGGTTTCTCCAACGATAGGAGTGTGAAGTGCATCCATGTTCCGGCGGCGAAGTTCTTCTCTCCACTGTGAGGAGAGGGGTTCGGGGCGGTGCTCTTCATGAATACATGATGGATCGCCGCCCCCATCACCTCCGTCTTCACGGGTGAAGCCAGGACGACTACGCGGTCCATTGACCATCAAAACTTCTGCCGCGGGGTCGCTGCTATCGCACTCGGATGCAGTCTCTACGGAGCCAGTCGACAGATCGAACATGCCGTAGAGGGTTTTGTCGGGCTCGATTGCCGCGACTTGAGGGGTGGCCAACTGGCGAGCCACCACATGCTTCACCCACAGCTGAAGCCTCAATCGACCGGAACATTTGCTCCGGCGGGCCGCAGGAAGGGGGGAAGCCATAGGAGCCGATCGATACTGGGTCGACGGCTACCGCAGGAGGACGCCGCGGACGCACGCACGAAAGTGCGTTGCCCCGCGGACAGGGAGTGCATCGATGTCAAGTGGAGCCTCCTGAAGCCAAGCTGAGTCGTCGGCGACAAACACGAGCGTGCCGAGACGGATCTCGCGGCCCTCAGCCAAACCTCCGCCTGAAACCATGATGAAGGGGATCGGAAAAATTGCAACTTCTCCAAAAAGTCGCTAAGACACCTGCCCCATGGTGGGCGCCAACTGTCATGGTTCTAAGTTTGACAGTAGAATGGGGGGTAGGTATGTAGAGGCAAGATCCTAGCTATGGAGGAGTTGTACACGCGAGTTTTACGAGTTCAGGCCCTTCTCGGAGGAAGTAACATCCCTACGTCTCGGAGCCCGGAGGCGGTCGACTGGATATATGCGTGTGAGTTACAGGGGTGCGAACCCTTGTCCTGGAGGAGGGGGTGGCTTATATAGAGTGCGCCAGGACCCCAGCCAGCCCACGTTACAAAGGGTTCAATGTACATTAAGGCAGGGCATTACTAGTAACGCTAGTAACAAAGAGATATAAATGATCTTTAAGGTTACAGAGTGAATGACCGATCGTTGCCATCCTGAGTGACGTTAGGCCTTCTACACTCCGAGTGGTTTCTTGTATCGTCGAGTGTCTTCAAGACTGTCGAGTGGAACATAGCTTTATGGTCGAGTGGACGATGATTTTTCTTCGACTGCTTCTGGTTCTTTTAGAGGTGTCCTTGGCGAGGGTATCTTGGACAGATCCATGACCCTACCCTAGGTACATAGCTTCGTTAGTACCCTCGGCGCCGTTTCCAGAGGCTCGGATCTTCTTCCCCGCCTCCAATAGTCACACCAGCATCATCACCATCCTCCACGTCCAACCCAATGATGTTGAGATCCACAAGGCTATGCCAAAGAGGTTGTACACTCGTCGCATCACTTTGTTTCTCCATTCCTCTGTTCTTCCAATTCATGTGAGCCAAACACCCAGGCTGACTGAAATCCTATGTTTCCAAATGCTCTATTTTGCACGTGCATTCCTATCCTATTCCTGTGTTTTTCCTGTCCCTGCGTTTATAGAATCCTCCAATTCTAAGGAGCCCTTACATATTTACTTCATTTTCAGATAGGCGTCAAAGAAAACTCTGTGTGTTATATCCTGCTCCTGCTGTGCCGTCATCCACCCCACCTGAGGTGCACCATCGACAGAAGCATTCACTACAGCAGAGATCCCCCCTGCAGACTTCCTTTCACCGCCTCGGATCATCTTCCCCATTGCCGGTAGCCACGCCAACTGCATTACCATCATCGACTGAGCAGATGAACCTGAGGACTACACAGTTCCGAAATAGAGGTCGCAGTCTTTCGTGTTTGCTTATGTTATACATCGGTTATTATTACCTCCTACTTTATCGTTCAATCTTGAGTTTTGAATTACCCATGGTTCTCATATCGAGCCAGCAACGAATAGTATCTGTCTACTATCTGGTTCATCTGGGGTCTTCTATGTGGTTCATGTTGGGTGGGCAACAAACAATAGATGATCCATTGTCCATCGTTTTAAACTGAAGCTATAATCTACCTGCTATCATTAGTTTTGGATCCATCCACTCGTTTGCTACCATCAGCCTTGATTTTTTCATGCACCCCTTAGGCCTTACAAAATCTAACTATTTTTCTATTATGCATGTCAGATATTGTACACAATCATACTGAACATGTAGAGAAAAAGAGAAGACCATTGTGTGCGAATATAATGTCATGCAGACGCCACTCCATGGTGGGCGAAGTGCCCCCCCCCCTCCTGCATTTCCAGATTGTATTCCAGAGGAAGATAACTGTTCAGATGGAGATTCAGAAGGAGCCAACACCACGCCTGTTTACCACCTGAGGTGTTTGCTCTAACCTGTCATGCTGATGTTGGTCATATCATGCATATGGCGCCTTGCATTGCTTACATTATACATCTTATATGTCATCAGCTTAGTTTAGATTTGTTTTGTGTGAATGCCACCTATTTGGTTTCTATATCATACTCCCACCATTCCTAAATATTTGTCTTTTTAGAGATTTCAACAAGTGACTACATATGGAACAAAATGGGTGAATCTACACTCTAAAATATGTCATATACATCCGTATGTGGTAGTCCATTTGAAATCTCTAAAAAGACAAATATTTAGGAATGGAGGGAGTATATGGGAATTATGCAATGCCATCTTCTTTAGCCAGGCATCATATACGTGAATCATACAATGCCATCCTGTTTACCCAGTCATCGTATATGTGAATTGTATCGTGCCATATTTTTTCCATAATGTATTCCATTTGTCAACAATGTTTATACATTCATCTACTCTTCCTATGCATCAGCCATTTGAGTCAGTCATGGGAAAATCTGGAGTGAAAACAAGGTCTTCTAAGCAGTTAGTGCTACCTATCGATGCAGATTTCTTGCTGGTTACAGATAGCTCCTCAGAGGAGGATTCAGAGAGACATGACCAGTCATATCCCCCCCGAGGTGCATGCTCTAACTTGGCTGGGTTATATTGCTCATATCATGCATATGGTGTCTTGCATTGCCATGTCATCTACTTAGATTAGACATGCTTTGTGTGAATGCCTCCTGTTTGCTTTCTATATCAGATATGTGAATTATGCAATGCCATGTTTTTCAGTGAGTTATCATATATGTGAATTATGCACCGCCATGGAGCCAGGCATCATATATGTGAATTATCTCATGCCATCTTTTTTTCATTACATATTCCATTTGTCGACAATCTGTGTATATTGAACTACTCTTCATGTGTATCAGCCATTTGAGCCGGTTATGGAAAAATCTGGAGTGAAAACAAGGTCTTCAGAGCAGGCAATGGTACCTGTTAAAGCATATATCTCGATGGTTACAGGGAGCTCCTCGGAGGAGGATTCAGAGACAGATGACCGGTCCTATATCCCACCTGAGGTGTATGCTCTAAGTTGCAATGTTTATATTTCTGATATGATGCATATGGTGTATTGCATTGCTTAGTTTACACATCATATGCACAATATTGAATTCTATCTGCTTAGTTTAGAGATCATACATGCGAATGCCGGCTGCTTAGTATATGAATCAATTATGTCAATTATATCATGCCATCCTGTATACTTAGACAACATGTATGTGAATTATTTCATCCCAACCTATTTTAGAAAGACATCATATTGTTTTGTCATGTCATCATGTTTAGGTACTCATCATATGTTGAATTATGCCATTATATCCTGTTAAGGTATCCATCATATATCTGAAATGGTGTCATGCTATCCTGTTTAGTTAGGCATCATATATGTGAAATTGTGTCATGTTGTCTTGTTTGGTTAGACAACATATATGTGAATTACCACATCTGTCTATCATACAATGTATGTACGTTCAATTTCTTTTCTTGTTTATCAGCCATTTGAATTGGAGGGGGTGATGGCAGTATCTAAGGGAGCAAAAACCCGTTCTTCACAAAAGACAATGCTACCCATCGATGCAGATAGAACCATGGTTGTAATGGCCCACAAACTAGCCCCACCACACATAATCGAGACTCTTCCAGATTGCACACTTACACCGTTGGGCAGAGAACCAGCTACAACCCATCTAACCGCAACCCCAACGGATAGTAACCCACTTATAGTTGACAAAGCACCATGTCCACCACAGAGTACCCCCACACGAGCAGTTTGTAAAGCTACTGCAGTGCCCAAAGCACGAAGACCACCACAGCTAACCCAAACTCCACGTTTAAAGCAGAAGAGCAACTGTTCTCAGGTTAGATTCTGTAGCTATGGTCCATACTCCTTTGTTGTTGCATCACTGTATTTACTCATACCAACTACTTTCGAATTTGAAGGATCCAATTGAAACTCCAATGGCACAACAGGTATGTTTTAAACCTATTTCTTTAATTGGATTGTTGTTCTAACTTCTTGCTCTATGTTGATATCAGTTTAAGTTGTATAAACAGTTATGTTCTCATGTGATGCACATTACAAGTGCTGCCAATGATGTGTAGTTTCTCACACTTATATTCTGTCTATGCTGCTGTGTCTTAAAAATATATGAGTTGAACTGTGTCTCTATCTTGATTAGGGAACATAAACTAGAATGATATGGACAATACAGTGACCATAGTACATAGATATATGTTTGTTTCATGCTGTTATCCTGTCCACCTTACTACTGAACCGGTTTACCAAAATGAGTTTCGTATACTACAAGCTAAACCTGTGATGTGTCTGCTTGTTTCTCTTGCAGTATGCAAACAGAATATTGGAGAAGAGCACCCCACTATGCAATGGTAGAGAAAGTAATGCAGATAAGGTTCAAGATAGTGAGACAACCCTGTTGGTCTCTAAGAAAGGTGATAAAAACAATCTTGTAGACAGTGAGAAAACCCCACAGTCCTGCATTGATGTAGTGTTCGAGTTACTGGCTAGTACCGCTGGCACAAGCTCTTCGAACTCGCTGCCTGAATCACTTCGGCTTCTTCAGTCTTAGCTACAAGATGAAAGGCATCAGTCAGTTGTGCTGCGGCAAGAAGCCGAAGGACTGAGGAAGTCCCTGCAGAATTCAGATGCATACTTTCTTGTGCAACAGCAAGCGCTGGAGGATTTAAGCGCCAAACAAGAGAAAGTTAATAAGCTTTCTAAACATCTTGCCAGCATTATGGGTACCCAGGATATTGTTTCTTGAACTCTTCTGAAGTGGTTTCAGTTCTGGACTTGTTTTGCTGCGGCATTTATATGCTGCTTTGTTCCCTATATTTGCACTGGTGGCGAACTTTGATGCCCAGTGGATGTAATATGTGTAATAGCCGTGATAGCCTGGCATAAGTTGCTTGCTTATTTATTTCCTTGTTGTATTGTTTATTTGTTTGCTTGTAGTCAGTGTAGTTCTTTTTCCGCGGTTTGCTAGTGGCTGCAATAACCTATTTTTTAAAACTAGGCCACAATAACCATGGGCTAATATTTACTGTAGTGACACTGGGCCTCCTATGGGCCGTAGAAACAGTGGGCCTTCTACGGGCCGTAGAAACAATAGGCCTTCTACGAGCCGTAGAAACAATGGGCCTTCTACGGGTCGTATCATCAATGGGGCTTATACAGGCCGTATGATCGATTGGCCAAACATGGGCCAATAACAGGCCGCATTATGGCCGTAAACGGGCTAGAGTTGGAATCGTCCATTCATGGGCCGACCATAACGGGCCATCATTAATAGGTCGTATTTGATGATGCTATGAAAATGGCCCAACGTATTAATGGACCACAAACGGGCCGACTGTAACCACAGGCTGAATTTGGCCCACAAGCAGAAAATGACAGTAACGGGCCGTAAGTAAACGAATGCTGGAAATGAGCCCAAGAATAAATGGGCTCTAAGAAGGCCGAAAGATAACATGGGTTGGAAATGGCCCAACGGAATAGCGGGTCGTTAATGGGTATAAAGTGATACACTATTCATTATGGGACATTTTCACCACGGGTCGTTAATGGGTGTAAAGTGATACACTGTTCATTACGGGCCAGTTTCATCACGGGCCGTTAATAGGCCAAGAGTTACATAGGGCCTCATATGGGCCGAAAGACGTCATGGGCCATACATGGGCCAGAAGTGAAAACGGGCTGGAATCATATTGGATGGCCCAGATGACGCTACTGGGCTAAATTCAGATAGGGCGTAACGGGCCTTGGGTTAGCTGGCTGTAAATGGGCTATATGCGAACAGGCCGTTAACAGGCTTTCCATGGGTCGGCCCGCCACCTTTTGACCAAGTCAAAAGGGCTGGCCTTTTCACAGGAATGGGCCTCTGCTGGGCCGTGCCACGTGTTGACGTATCATAGGCGCCTTCTGTCCAATGAGTGGATGACATCTGTCCCAACGATGAGCCGACACGTGTTTCCTCCAGCCAATGATGATTTTACACGTGGAAAATCCCCATTGGTCAGGGCTGTTAATGGGTTATCGGATCCAAAACCCGACCCTATAGCTTAACGGTGTTCCGTTACGGTGGATGCCACGTGTCGGTCACCCTTGATGAAAGCACTTCTGTGACGCGCGATTTATCGTCATGGAAGTGCACACTTCCGTGATGATAATTTTGGTAATGTCATGGAACACTTCTACGATAGCACAGGTATGACTATCTTGATTCTGTCATAAAATCATCATGGATGTACATGCATGACAAAAACACGACCTACTGTGACAAACACGTATCATCGCGGAAGTGTATTTTTTTGTAGTCATTGCACATATCGCATGAACGAAACGAATCCGAAAATATACCGATACTTGTTGAAGAAAGAGGAGATGCCTTCTGGGGCATCCCCAAGCTTAGATGTTTGAGTCTCCTTGAATATTTACTTGGGGTGCCTAGGGCATCCCCAAGCTTGAGCTCTTTCCTCTCTTCCTTCTTCTCATATCGAGACCTTCTCGATCATCAAACACTTCATCCACACAAAACTTCAACAGAAAACTCAGTAAGATCCGTTAGTATAATAAAGCAAATCACTACTCTAAGTACTGTTGCAAACCAATTAATATTTTTTGCATTATAGCTACTGTAGTATAACTTTTCCATGGCTTAATCCACTGATATAATTCGATAGTTTCATCAAAACAAGCAAACTATGCATCAAAAACAGAATTTGTCTAAAACAGAACAGTCTGTAATAATCTGAACATTCACCATACCTCTGGTACTCCAACAACTCTACCAAAATTAGGAAAAGTAAAAAATTTGTATAGAAAGACAGTGCAAAAATAATCAAAGCCAATTGCCATTCCAGCAAAAAATGTAAAATCGCGCACTACAGCCAAAGTTTCTATCCTGCACCGTACAAACCAACAAGCATTGTAAACATCCTAAAGGAAAACCTTGGCACATTATTTTTATAATACAATGGAATTGTACAAGGGGATAATTATTTTTGTTGAAAAGTTTCTGTAATTAAGATTCACAAAGTTTCCATGGGCATGAACAAAGTTCAAGGACGTCCCCCACTTTCACAATGCTCGTCTATCTCACTTTCACTTTTCTTTTTGAAAATTTTTGGGTTCCCCTCTTTATTTATTTTTTGTTTTTAAACTATATAAAAGCACACATAAGAAATAAATGACCCTCTAAAACTTCCGGGTTGTCTCCCTAGCAGTGCTTTCTTTAAAGCCATTAAGCTAGGCATATAGTGCTCAAGTAATGAATCCACCCGGATCCCAAGGTATATCAAAGCCAATTCTAATTAACAATGATTTGTAATTTAGTAGTGAGCACAAAGTAACATATATCATGTAACAACGAAGTCTAACTCTCTTCATGTGCATCGGCATGTCATAAAAGAACAATTCATTCACACATAGTAAAGGCCAATGCATAGTATAAACAGTTTCTTGCAATTTTATCGTATTGGAAACATAGAGAGGTGGAGATATAGTTCCTCTCTCATAATAATTGCAAGTAGGAGCAGCAAGCACATTCATATTATATTCATCAAAATCATCATGTGTAATATTAAAACGCAACCCATAATATAATCCTTAATAAGAGCAAACTTCTCAGATATAGTGTAGTCAGGAGAATTCAAAAAGATAATAGGACTATCATGCGTGGGTGAAATAGCAACAATTTCATGTTTAACATAAGGAACTATAGAAAGTTCATCTCCATGAGCATGATTTATATTGGCATCTTGGCCACAAGCATAGCAAGCATCATCAAAAAGGGATATTTCAAGAGAATCAACGGGATCATAACAATCATCATAGCAACCATCCTTCGGTAAGCACGAAGGGAAATTAAACAATGTATGAGTTGAAGAGTTACTCTCATTAGAAGGTGGGCATGGGTAGCTAATCCGCTCTTCCTCCTTTTGTTCTTCGCTCTCCTCATCATCTTTTTCATCCAATGAGCTCACAGTTTCATCAATTTCTTCTTCCATAGACTCCTGCAACATATTAGTCTCTTCTTGGACAGCGGAGGAGACCTCGATATATGGTTTAACATAGGCATTAGAAGCATAATTCTCATAACAATACTCAAAGAAGAGTAGCATCATACTTTTCAATCAAAGAAGCAATTTCATAAGCATCCTTAAAAGCAACAAATTCTTCAATTTGTTGAACATCATAGTAATTATAAACACCCTTAGCATAAGAAGATATGATTCCATTATCACTAAACAAACATTGGTAGGGAAGGTGTTTCTTAGGGTCTTCAGAACAACAAGTAATATCATATATTTCGCATAAATTCCAAGCATAGCATTGCAAACGATGAATTTGCTCCAGTAAATGTTTCCCTTTTTCAGATATGCGGTGTCGCACATAACAAGCATGCTCATATAAAGATTTTCCCTCAACTAAGCTAGTTGGGGTTTCAGCACGAGCACATAGGGATCAAAGATGATCCAAGTAATAAGCTTCAGGAGTGTGATAGATTTTGAGTGGTTCTTCAACCATTGGTTCAGTAGGTACAACTAATTTTTTTGGTATTTTGCGTTTCCTACCCATAACTAAAGATAGAAAACAACTAAGAACAGCAAATAAAAATTACTTAGTGATAAAGCAAACAAGCACACACAAGAATATTCACCCCACGCTATGGCTCCCCTGCAACGGCGCCAGAAAAAGGTCTTGATAACCCACAAGTATAGGAGATAAATTGTAGCCTCTTTCGATAAGTAAGAGTGTCGAACCCAACGAGGAGCTAAAGGTAGAACAACTATTCCCTCAAGTTCTATCGACCACCGATACAACTCTACGCACGCCTAACGTTCGCTTTACCTAGAATAAGTATGAAACTAGAAGTACTTTGTAGGTGTTGTTGGATAGGTTTGCAAGATAATAAAGACCACGTAAATAAAAAGTAGGGGCTGTTTAGATAAGGACACAACTAAGTTAGGTTTAGTAGAGAGCTTTTTGTTACGAGAAAGTTATTTGTCCCTAGGCAATCGATAACTAGACCGATAATCATTATTGCAATTTTATTTGAGGGAGAGGCATAAGCTAACATACTTTCTCTACTTGGATCATATGCACTTATGATTAGAACTCTAGAAAGCATCCGCAACTACTAAAGATCATTAAGGTAAAACCCAACCAGAGCATTAAAGAATCAAGTCCTCTTTATCCCATATGTAAACAACCTACTTACTCGGGTGTGCTTCTGTCACTCATGCCACCCACCATAAGCAAATCATGAACATATTGCAAACCCTACAGCGGGAATCCCTCACGCTTGAGCGACACAGAGAGCACCATAGGACAGCACCAATAATAAAACATGCAACTCAAACCAACCACGATCATCAAATAACCCATAGGACAAAACGGATCTACTCAAACATCATAGGATAGCCATACATCATTGGGAAATAATGTATAGCGTTGAGCACCATGTTTAACTAGATATTACAGCAGGTAAAAGAGGGGTTACACCGCTGCATAGAGGGGGTAAGAGTTGGTGATGATGGCGGTGAAGTTGTTGGTGAAGATTGCGGTGATGATGATGGCCCCCGGTGGCACTCCGGTGCCACCGGAAGCGAGGGGGAGAGAGCCCCCCTCCTTCTTCTTCTTCCTTGACCTCCTCCCTAGATGGGAGAAGGGTTTCCCCTCTGGTCCTTGGTCTCCATGGCATGGGAGGGGCGAGAGCCCCTCCGAGATTGGATCTGTCTCTCTGTCTCTCTCTATTTCTGTGTTCCCTGATTCTGCCCTTTCACCGTTTCTTATATTCCCGGAGGTCCGTAACTCTGATTGGGCTGAAATTTTGACATGATCTCTATCCGGATATTAGCTTACTTGCGGCGAAAGAAGGGCATCAACCGCCTTTCGGGGTGGCCACGAGGGCCCAGGGCGCGCCCCCTGCCTTGTGGCCCCCTCGGGCATCGTCTCGCGTGGATTTTTCTTCCCAAAAATTACATATATTCCAAAAAAATATCCGTTAGTTTTTATCCCGTTTGGACTCCGTTTGATATGGATTTACTGCGAAACAAAAAACATGTAACAAACAGGAACTGGCACTGGGCACTGGATCAATATGTTAGTCCCAAAAATAGTATAAAAGGTTGCCAAAAGTATATGAAAGTTGTAGAATATTGGCATGGAACAATCAAAAATTATAGATACGACGGAGACGTATCAGCATCCCCAAGCTTAATTCCTGCTCTTCCTCGAGTAGGTAAATGATAAAAAAGATAATTTTGTATGTGGAATGCTACCTAGCATAATCTTGATCACATATCTAATCATGGCATGAATATTAAGATACGAGTGATTCAAAGCAATAGTCTATCATTTGACATAAAAACAATAATACTTCAAGCCTACTAATAAAGCAATCATGTCTTTTCAAAATATCATGGCCAAAGAAAGTTATCCCTACAAAATCCCATTGTAACAACCTAGATTTTGGCCCTTTTCTTTTTCTTTTGATTTATTCGGTTTTTGCTCTGTTTTTCTTTTTGGAGTGGTTCTGTGGCCTTGTCACCTGGGAAATCAGCTTCATTTCCCCTCCCAAGTGGCTCGTCATCCTAAAAACTTTGCCAAAATCATGTCACTCCACTGCTTGACCAAACCCTAATTTCTTTTTCTAGGGAATATTCATTTTTCTATTAAAGGAATAACCATGTCTGCCCTAGGTTGTGAAGCAACCTATATTTCTGTCCACCCAAAAATCCCCAAATAATTCTTATAAATTGTTTAGGTCATATCTTCATCAAATATGTCAAAATATTTCATTGACCATATTTCTCATCATGCTCAATAAATTCATTTCCTATTCTGTCCTAAATGGCACATTGTGAAGCAAGTGCTATTTATTTTTTCCCATTTGCCCCCAAACTTTTTGGGCATGATATATCATCCAATTAATTGACATCTGCCAAAATTCAACTTTATTTGCCTATCCAAACTTCCTCAGTGATTTTTCAAAGTTCCTGTCTGAGGGAAGCCTTTGTGAAGGAAGTGCTAGCTAGGGTTATCCAAATGAGTTGACATTTTGCACACTCCTTCATGTTCTCATATTATCCTACTCCTACAAATTTCATCTCCATCCCTTGATCTATGTGAGCACAACATCAAATCTTTGATTCTGGCAATATTTTCAGGTTGTGAAGTAAGTATATTTTATATTGCTTCATTTTGCCTGAAAATTTACCAGAGCAATATCCTACCCAAATAACTTCTCTCCACCAAATTTGGAAGCATTTCATTGAGCAAATATTTCTCTAGAAGTTTTGCAAGTTTCTGGACAAAGGGAATAGCTGTGAAGGAAGTACCATTTTGGTAAAAAAAAACAATTGGTATGAAATTTTTACATCACCTTTATCTGGCCAAATCACTAAGCCCTGCCAAGTTTTACCTCAAGTGGTTACTCCATGTGAGTGCATCATCCAAATCTTGATTCTGGACCCATAATGTGAGTTACAAAGCAACTATATTAGTTTGTGCTCCATTATGCCTCAAAACCTCCAGGATCATAGTCCTTCCTTAGTTAATCACCCCAGACAAACTCTTTGGCGCCAGTAAAATCCCTATTGATCACCAGTGTTCACCCAAGTTTACTGTAGTAAACTTCAGAGGGTGATTACCTTTTAACCACAGCTCTTTTAACCGAGCTACCACCGCAGTTGGAACCTCCCCTGGGTGAACTACGCACTAGAAAATGTTTGCAAGTCCTTGTCATCTTCTCCCCACCAGTCTGCGTAGTGACCACCGCTTTGGCGTGCAATGGCCGCGTCCAGAACGACTTCTTGCTTGGGCCCCTCCTCTGCTCGGCGTCTCAGTGAGCACGAGCATGTCTAATAGATTTACCGTGTCATTGCCGTCCTCTTGGACCTCTCTCCCTCTCAGTAAAACCCCTCGCTGACGCTCACCGACGCTCGCCGCTGAATGCCCACGAGAGCACAGTGGTGGTTTGGCTCGGTTCGTCGCCGTCTTCTTCCTCCCTGTGCTTCGTTGGCCTCCTCTGCCCCGTGAGACGCTCCACTGCTCCTCCCCGTCATCTACGAGCAGGCTCGGGTGCGCGCACACACGTCCGCGGCGTTGGCCACGCGTCCGTGTGTAGCGACCTGACCCGAATGGATCAAGTCTCTGTGCTTAAGTGTCATCCCTGGATCGGTATGCTGACACACACAGTACTCGAAGGATTTATAACAGAGGTAAATCACATGTATAAAGTAACGTAAATACTATTACCTCAATCCATATGGCGGAAGCAACAAGGTTGTGGATTCCCATCAACACCAACAGCAAAGTTGAGTGTAGAAATCGTAACCCTAACGTATCACTTACTCGTCGTAAGATAATCCTACAACATGAGACGTTGCAACCCGAAACGGGTCAGTACATTGAATGTACTGGCAAATTCACACCATAGAGAATGATGAACAATGACTATCACTACATGCATATTTGGCTGGTGGAAAAGCTCTATGGTTATAAGATTTTTGCGTAAAGCCAATTTTTCCCTACTGCAAAGGAATACATTTTAATTAACTATCATGGTGGTTGTTGAACATTGAGAATGGTTGACAGCATTCTCAATCCCAATTAAGTAACATCATTAAACCCAACAATATTCATTTAAAGTAACGTGATGAGATTCACATGATATCCAAGTACTAGAGACTCAAGATGTCCATAACCGGGGACACGGCTAATCATGATTAGTTTGTACACTGCAGAGGTTTGCGCACTTTTCCCCACAAGACTTGATCGCCTCCGTTTGGATTCTCGCACTACATGGTGTTTGAGAAACGGATGACCGAGACATAGTCTTTCAGAAGCGCTAGCACCTTACATGTGGGTAGACCGGTACACCTACTTTCCCCTACATCTGCTAGTCTACCCGTAAGAGTTCGCACGACTTAATCAACTATGCCAGAGCCCATAATGGCTTATGGTTGCACACGTAAGTTTCTAGTTTGAATAATCTTATGATCCCTTTGAGCCTGGGTGGCGGTCCGAAGAAATACAGGCAAGTCCTGATAGAAACCAGGTGCCTCAATCCACCCAGATGTGTGTTTAAGTTGCCACCTTAAATAAACCATTAATTAACAATCTCACATCTGTCATGGATACACTCACCCAATCCACGTCTACTAGCGTAGCATGGCATAAAGCAAACGTAGAGTAACTCCCAAGGGTTTGAAAATAAACAGGTAATAGGTACTACCTCAACTACTTCCCATAACCCACAATTTAATTAGATCCAAATCATGCAATGTTTGAGGATTGATCTAATGCAATAAAACTGGGTATGAGAAAAGGTATGATCAAAGTGTGAACTTGCCTGCAATGTTGATGAAGATGATTCGCACTCAAAAAATCTTGATAGCTCTACTCGTCACACTCCGGTCAATCTATCGTAAGCAAGCAATGGTAACCACACATAAGCAATTACTCAAAAGATCAGAAAGATCGAAGAAGACAATTCGGAAACATCAAAACCAAGCAAATAACTCTTTGAACATAAAACAATTTCTAACAGTACCAAAATTATGTGAATTTGGCCTTATTAGAATGTTTAGGTCAAGAGCTTCGATTTGCAAAAGGAATCAACTCAAACGGAGTTACGGATAAAAAGATATGATCAAAAGAAGTTTGAATTCAAATCTGATCTAATTCAAATTTTACAATTTTCAAAAACATGTTTAAGTTGTTTATCCGGATAGAGGAGGTCATAACGAAGACGTGGGCGTTGGTTTCGTTGGATTTGGGCAAACGAGTAAAAAGTTATGAGCGTTTGAAGAACAGGGGCTAAACTGTAAAGAAAATCCTCACATATAGGTCCCTGGCCGAAATTAAAACAGAAAAAGAAAAAGACTAAATAGCGGACGTTCGTTACCGAACGCTAACGAACGAAAACCGTTCGCTACAAACCCTAAACTAGCGAGCGTTCTCTAATTAGATCTAACTAAAAGAACTAAACCGGTTTTTTTTAAACGAAAACCAAAACCCAAAAAAAACCGGCGAACCGGGCGGTTTTTGTACCGGTTCGGCAGCGGGTCGTCGGCGGCGGCAGATCGGCGACTGTGGCTCTCCGGCGAGGCAGGGCGAGGCGCGGGGTGGTGCGGCGCGGGGCGGCGGAAGCAGCGGCAGCGGTGAGGGGCGGCTCCACGCGGCGGGGAGCGGCGTTGCAGGCGGCGGGTCGAGGCGGCAGCGGCGAGCTCCGGCGACGAGGCGAGATGCGGGCGGCGGTGGCGGCTCTGGAGCTGCGGCGGCGGGGAAGAGAAGGGAAACGGGGCCCGGGGCTCCGAATTATATAGAGGAGAGGGGCGGCGCGAAGCTTGGAGGAGGGGGCAGAGGAGGCCGGGCGGCGTACGACGTCCATGGCGGCGCGGCAGCGTGCGGGAGCCGGAGTCCGGGCGGAGGTCGGGGACGCGCGGGGTTAGGCTGGCTGGGCCGCGGCCTGGCTGGGTGCTGGGCCGGCCCAGTCGGCGAAGAAAGTTTTTTTTTAACAGAGAGAAAAGAAAGAAAAAGAAAAATAAAGCAAAATATTATATAGGCATATAATATATCAAAATTTTCAGAAAAAGATTTCCAACAACATGGACATTTTTCTAGCATTAAATAAAATACACACAAAATCAGATAAATCAAAGAGTGCTACTGGTCTATTAAAATCCAACTAAAATCATTTTAAAAATACCAAAATGATTTCAAATTAATTTTCCTCCAATTTTCTAATGTAGGGAATCATGTTACCCTATTTTCCATATATTTTATTTTTGGAGGAAAATAATTTGAATAAAACTCAGATAAATCCAAATTGAAAATAAATTCAAAAGAACTTTGAATTTAATTCTTTGAAACTCCCAACTCATATTTCATATAATTTGAAGAAGTCATTTTATCTTCTCTCATGAAAATCATTGAGTTGCATAAAGTTTCTGAATCGGAAATATTTTCAAATGAAATTCAAATATTTTCAACACCCCTTGTCATTTAAATAAATGGAAGAAGTCATGTC
This sequence comes from Triticum urartu, assembly GCF_056163025.1. NCBI lineage: Eukaryota > Viridiplantae > Streptophyta > Magnoliopsida > Poales > Poaceae > Triticum > Triticum urartu. Next base: position 546,721,315 of record NC_141879.1, on the reverse strand, counting down.
ATCTTCTCTCCGAGGTTTTGTGTTTGAAAAGAATTTGAATTCATGGAGATCAGAAAGCAAATATGAAAGTTTGGGAATGTCCTTTTATTCCCTCTCATTTAACTTTCAAAGAGTTTCGAATTCACTCACTTTCAGTCAATCAATCAAATCTATCTATTTATTATAACATTCCAAAATTTAGAATTTTGGGATGTTACAAACCTACCACCCTTAAAATGAATCTCGTCCTCGAGATTCGGAGAGGCTAGCAAGAAAAGTTAGGGTTTGGGGGTCTCCTCAAAATCCATCAATCATCACAGGGGTCTGGGGTGCTACCACCCTTAGAAACGTTGTTACGGTCCCATCAATACTCATATACTCCATCCTTATTCTTGACAGTGTCGGTCTTCTCAGATCTTCAGGAAAATTCCTTATCCGGCTCTTCCGGTAGTGGCATAACCTTTTCCTCAATTCTTCTGTCCTTTCATCTTGGTAAGGTTATTTCGAGATTGGGTCTTCTTAGCTGACGGGTCGGGCGCCAAAACTAAACAACTATCGATATCTCAGGGTGGTCAACAATTTATGGTTTCTCCTACAGGAAATGGGTCTGGGTTGATCCTCACCGTATAACCTACGGTTGGCAAAAACTGCCTTGTACAAGGAGAAATACCTGTACCATTCTAAGGCTTAAACAAGGTTTTGATCGTCGTCTCTCCACTATAGGTAAGTCACTCAGATTCACCATCCCATATAACAAGGCGAATAATAAGAGTAAGTCGGTATGGTGATCAATCCATCCCGCACCCAAATTATTACCTTGTATATGGTTTAGCGAATCTCGCATTCTAACACTCGGTCATCCTCACAAGCATTGCAGAATTTCTCTTGTCGATGAACCAAGTTCGGATATATCCATAGATTCTGCAAGCCAAACAAACATCTATCGTTCCTTCACAACTCTCAGGTTTTGCGTTACTCCTATAAGATCGTCTTTCGATAAGGGCATATCCACTTCCAGGGTTTTTCCTTCAGCAAGAGTGTGCTTGCTTCTTGGCAGGTCCTGGGGCCTGTGGGTTATGGCCCATCTCATCACTTGTAGTCCTTGAACTTATCATCGGGCAACTGATCATTGTTCCAACTTCCTAGTATTCTTAAATCCATCCAATTGTATTGTCTTCCTTCCTTCTATTGGCACCAAACCAAGACGTGAGTACTCAGACTTGTCATGGGGTTGCCATTGCTCCATATTACCAACATCATACCTCCTTTATATCCAATAGTACTTCACCTCTTCATATTCTTGGGGTATCCAACATACCGAGATAAAAACTTATACTTATGAAGTTCATATTCCACTTCGTGGAACATCATTATCCTTTCCGCGGTCAAGCGTCTTTACAGGGGAATATTGGCCATCTCTGCATGGCACTTCTTCAACTGGGAAACGTGAAACACATCTTGAACTCCTGACAGTCCTTCGGGTAACTCAAACTTGTAGGCCACTTCTCTCATACGCTCCAAAACTCGGTATGGTCCTACAAATCTCGGGGCTAACTTTACCTTAACTCCAATTCGTTTAACTCCTCGCAGAGGGGGTCACACGAAGACATGCTCTATCTCCAATTTCATAGACTACCTCCTTGCGTTTTTAAGTCTGCATAACTCTTCTGTCTGGACTGAGCTACCTTCAGTCTATCTCGAAACAACTTAACATTCTCTTCTAACTCCTTGATCACATTTGGTCCAAACAACTGACGGTCTCCAACTTCATCCCACATACTCTTGGGGCATCACACATATCGAGACAAAACTCATATTTATTCTGTCCGAAATCCACTCAGTGGAGTATCCTTATCTTTTCCAGGGGTCAACGGTTCTTACAGGGTACTACCACCCCTTAAAATGCACAAATCTTCCATAGAACATATTTCTCATGTCCTCAAAATGGCCAAAATCCTTCTTCATAGAGTAACAACTCATAAAATCCATATCAGTACCAACGATGCTAACTTTATTCACTCTCACTTAATTACAATCTCTCGCTTTTCCATTTCATGTCTCAACTCAACACCTCAATATAAAAGAAAATGTTCTCACTTCTACTACTCCACTTCTTTTGTTGCAAACTCAACTATCTAGCATAAGTTTCCTTCTCCTTGGGGCATTCTCTGGCAAAGTGCCCTGCTCCATTACCACTAAAACATATTACTTCTGACAAGTATCGAGGTTTCCTTTTTGGGCAATTGTTGAGGTAGTGCCCTGACTCCTTGCACCTGTAACAGGTGATATGACTCAGATTCTTCCTGGAATCCAATCTGCTTCTCTTCCTTACCATGCCAATCATGGCTTGTATTTCCTGTGGGTCATATTCTACTTCCTCTGTCGGGAATTCTACTAGATCCCCATTCAAACAATTTTGGGAGATGTGTCCTTCTTCTCCACATGAATAGCAAGACTTAGTGCAGGGTTTACTCGGGTCTTCTTTAGGTGTGTCCTCCATCACAGCTTCTTCTAAAATTTCCATGAGGGCTCCTTTCATTTCTTCTTTCTTCTGCTGGATGGTTCGTTGTTCCATGGGGTAAATGTGACACTGAGCAGGATAGTGGGTAGTCCCTTCACACAAGAAACAAGTAATCTGCCTAGTTGGGCATTCTTCAACTGGGTGACTTCCTTCACAATTAGGGCATTCATCCTTGTGTTCTTTAGGGGTGTGTCCTATTTCTCCACAAATCTTGCATGCACAAGGTTTCCTCATATCCTTTCCATAAGGCTTCAACTTCTGGGACACAAGCCGAGACTTTGGCAAAGTCAACTTTGATTCTCTCCAAGTGGTTACTCCTTGCCATCCATTCATGGTTTGGTACATTCTCCACCAAGTAGCAGCACCTCCTTCAAAGCACTGAAGAGCATGCTGGGTCATATTATTTCCAACTACAGGGTTATTCTCCATGTGATCCTCCATGTTCTGAATCCATCGGTCTGCCTCCAACTGACTCATCGGTCCAGAAAATACAAGCTCATCTCCATTCATCCTCTATTGGGTCCATGGGTTTTGGCGTGAGATAAGAGAGATCAATAGGGATGCACACAATACAAACAAAAGTTTTGAAAAGACAGATTTTATTGTGGCTGTCGGAAAAACATCAAACAAATGACAGCTCACAAACGTCGCACCTAACGTAGGTATATAACAGGGGTTTGGTCTTCTAAGGTCGATAAATCTTCAACGTTTCCAAACTCTTCAAGCCTTGTTCATGCCTCCAATGGCTTCTTCCGATCATGCTTGTCTTTCTCAAGTTCTTTTGCCAGATCAATCTCTGTTGATGTGAAATCTCTCGTGACATCCTTTAATATTCCGGAGTTGCATTTCAAACTTATGGGTTTCATTATCCTTGGCATGAACCATGGTCCTACTGTCCTTCAGTTCCTGACGAATCTCCTGTATCTCAAGGTTTTACTCCTCCAGCTTAGCTACTTCCAACTTCTGGTCTTAAGTTCTTCATGAAATGCTTCCTTATCAAAATACGGCTTCTTGTTGGTCTATCTTATCTTCTTAATGTAATACTCCAGATCCTGGTGATACACCAGCTAAGGTTAAAACTGCATCCTTAACTCAGCATGGTGACAATAGCATCAGCGGGCGATGACATCACGGATAACCGTGTTTCTGCTCTTGTCATTCCCATGAGCTATCATTCCCTAGTTGATATCTCCTGCCTTAGGGTTTTCCTTGACAAATCCTTGAGTTCTTAACTCTACATGCTCCAGTCTTTCTCCAACACACCTTGATCTCGGGCATTGACAACTTCCATAGTCTGCCAAGTTCCATAAGGGTAGCATTCCTAGGTCATACAAATCTGGGGATTCTTCAGAGCCTCCAATTCTCCTAGTCTTCAGAGTCTTCAACAGCTGTAGTTTCCATTATCATAGTGTATGGTAAAATCCTCTTCATTCCGAATGGTCTTACTTGTCTGATATCTTGTACTTCTTGGAGTGATCTCTTCAGTCGAATCCTTGTGTGGTCAAAAGGGGAAAGGGGTATGGTCTCACTAAAATGGAATATTTGAATAAGCTCAGAAGAGAAGAGAGGTAAAAGATCTTTTTGAAAGGGAAAGTTGTAGAGACAAAACCTTTGCTATGGGCTTGCCAGTTTCTAGGGTCACGTCCTACAGTCAACATGTGCTCTGATACCATCTTGTAGCGACCTGACCCGAATGGATCAAGTCTCTGTGCTTAAGTGTCATCCCTGGATCGGTATGCTGACACACACAGTACTCGAAGGATTTATAACAGAGGTAAATCACATGTATAAAGTAACGTAAATACTATTACCTCAATCCATATGGCGGAAGCAACAAGGTTGTGGATTCCCATCAACACCAACGGCAAAGTTGAGTGTAGAAATCGTAATCCTAACGTATCACTTACTCGTCGTAAGATAATCCTGCAACATGAGACGTTGCAACCCGAAACGGGTCAGTACATTGAATGTACTGGCAAATTCACACCATAGAGAATGATGAATAATGACTATCACTACATGCATATTTGGCTGGTGGAAAAGCTCTATGGTTATAAGATTTTTGCTAAAGCCAATTTTTCCCTACTGCAAAGGAATACATTTTAATTAACTATCATGGTGGTTGTTGAACATTGAGAATGGTTGACAGCATTCTCAATCCCAATTAAGTAACATCATTAAACCCAACAATATTCATTTAAAGTAACGTGATGAGATTCACATGATATCCAAGTACTAGATACTCAAGATGTCCATAACCGGGGACACGGCTAATCATGATTAGTTTGTACACTCTGCAGAGGTTTGCGCACTTTTCCCCACAAGACTCGATCGCCTCCGTTTGGATTCTCGCACTACATGGTGTTTGAGAAACGGATGACCAAGACATAGTCTTTCAGAAGCGCTAGCACCTTACATGTGGGTAGACCGATACACCTACTTTCCCCTACAGCTGCTAGTCTACCCGTAAGAGTTCGCACGACTTAATCAACTATGCCAGAGCCCATAATGGCTTGTGGCTGCACACGTAAGTTTCTAGTTTGAATAATCTTATGATCCCTTTGAGCCTGGGTGGCGGTCCGAAGAAATACAGGCAAGTCCTGATAGAAACCAGGTGCCTCAATCCACCCAGATGTGTGTTTAAGTTGCCACCTTAAATAAACCATTAATTAACAATCTCACATCTGTCATGGATACACTCACCCAATCCACGTCTACTAGCGTAGCATGGCATAAAGAAAACGTAGAGTAACTCCCAAGGGTTTGAAAATAAACAGGTAATAGGTACTACCTCAACTACTTCCCATAACCCACAATTTAATTAGATCCAAATCATGCAATGTTTGAGGATTGATCTAATGCAATAAAACTGGGTATGAGAAAAGATATGATCAAAGTGTGAACTTGCCTGCAATGTTGATGAAGATGATTCGCACTCAAAAAATCTTGATAGCTCTACTCGTCACACTCCGGTCAATCTATCGTAAGCAAGCAATGGTAACCACACATAAGCAATCACTCAAAAGATCAGAAAGATCGAAGAAGACGATTCGGAAACATCAAAACCAAGCAAATAACTCTTTGAACATAAAACAATTTCTAACAGTAACAAATTTTGTGAATTTGGCCTTATTAGAATGTTTAGGTCAAGAGCTTTGATTTGCAAAAAGAATCAACTCAAACGGAGTTACGGATAAAAAGATATGATCAAAAGAAGTTTGAATTCAAATCTGATCTAATTCAAATTTTAAAATTTTCAAAAACATGTTTAAGTTGTTTATCCGGATAGAGGAGATCATAACGAAGACGTGGGCGTTGGTTTCGTTGGATTTGGGCAAACGAGTAAAAAGTTATGAGCGTTTGAAGAACAGGGGCTAAACTGTAAAGAAAATCCTCACATATAGGTCCCTGGCCGAAATTAAAACAGAAAAAGAAAAAGACTAAATAGCGGACGTTCGTTACCGAACGCTAACGAACGAAAACCGTTCGCTACAAACCCTAAACTAGCGAGCGTTCTCTAATTAGATCTAACTAAAAGAACTAAACCGGGTTTTTTTAAACGAAAACCAAAACCCAAAAAAACGGCGAACCGGGCGGTTTTTGTACCTGTTCGGCAGCGGGTCGTCGGCGGCGGCAGATCGGCGACGGTGGCTCTCCGGCGAGGCAGGGCGAGGCGCGGGGCGGTGCGGCGCGGGGCGGTGGAAGCAGCGGCAGCGGTGAGGGGTGGCTCCACGCGGCGGGGAGCGGCGTTGCAGGCGGCGGGTCGAGGCGGCAGCGGCGAGCTCCGGCGACGAGGCGAGACGCGGGCGGCGGTGGCGGCTCTGGAGCTGCGGCGGCGGGGAAGAGAAGGGAAATGGGGCCTGGGGCTCCGAATTATATAGAGGAGAGGGGCGGCGCGAAGCTTGGAGGAGGGGGCAGAGGAGGCCGGGCGGCGTACGACGTCCATGGCAGCGCGGCAGCGTGCGGGAGCCGGAGTCTGGGCGGAGATCGGGGATGCGTGGGGCTAGGCTGGCCAGGCCGCGGCCTGGCTGGGTGCTGGGCTGGCCCAGTCGGCGAAGAAAGTTTTTTTTTAACAGAGAGAAAAGAAAGAAAAAGAAAAATAAAGCAAAATATTATATAGGCATATAATATATCAAAATTTTCAGAAAAAGATTTCCAACAACATGGACATTTTTCTAGCATTAAATAAAATACACACAAAATCAGATAAATCAAAGAGTGCTACTGGTCTATTAAAATCCAACTAAAATCATTTTAAAAATACCAAAATGATTTCAAATTAATTTTCCTCCAATTTTCTAATTTAGGGAATCATGTTACCCTATTTTCCATATATTTTATTTTTGGAGGAAAATAACTTGAATAAAACTCAGATAAATCCAAATTGAAAATAAATTCAAAAGAACTTTGAATTTAATTCTTTGAAACTCCCAACTCATATTTCATATAATTTGAAGAAGTCATTTTATCTTCTCTCGTGAAAATCATTGAGTTGCATAAAGTTTCTGAATCGGAAATATTTTCAAATGAAATTCAAATATTTTCAACACCCCTTGTCATTTAAATAAATGGAAGAAGTCATGTCATCTTCTCTCCGGGGTTTTGTGTTTGAAAAGAATTTGAATTCATGGAGATCAGAAAGCAAATATGAAAGTTTGGGAAAGTCCTTTTATTCCCTCTCATTTAACTTCCAAAGAGTTTCGAATTCACTCACTTTCAGTCAATCAATCAAACAATCAATCAAATCTATCTATTTATTATAACATTCCAAAATTTAGAATTTTGGGATGTTACACCGCGGCGACGCCAGCACGACAGCTCCTCCCGTGGCTATATAAGCCCACCCCGAGTGCATTTCTCTTCACCAGCAGCCTCACTCCTCTCCCCTAGTTCCCCGAGCCCCTTCCCCGAGCACCAGAGCCCCTCCTCGACTCCCATGGCCACCACAGCCACCGTCGGGCTCCGCTCGAATCCGAGCAGCCCCGGGCTCCTTCCCTCCTTCTTCCACCTCTAAAGGCCCCCATCCACACCCTAGATCCACCCCAGCACTCCCAGTCCTCCTCCGGTGGCCTCTTGCCAGGAGTTCTCCGATGGCCGAAGCCCCTGTCCACCGGCGCCAAGCTCGTCGTCGTCTCGGGTCCTCCCACTGGTCGTGGATAGGATCTTTGGATGTGCCATTGAGCGCTGAATCCATCCATAGCCGGAGCCTCGCCGGAGATGCCCCGTAGCGCCAGCAATCGCCGTCGGGGCGTGCCTCTCCCCTCGGCCAGGAGCTCCCCGAGCGGGAGGTTGAAGACAGTCAGGCCGACGGGCCACTCCCTGTGAACCCCACCTGTCAGCGCCTTAAGCCCGGCCCCGCCGTCCACGTCAGATAAGTGGAAACGCAGTTCGTCTAAATACGTTTCGTTTAGTGAAAGCGTATTTCTGTCTTAGTTTGGTGGCAAATACATTTTCTTTATGAGGAAGTGTATTCTCATTTAACTAAGACTAGAAATACGTTTTCTCTGGTGTGAAAGCGTAGTTTTCTAAGAATGCATTTTCTGTTTTTCAGCTCAGGGGCCTGTTTGTAGAGTTATTTTCACATATTGGTCCCTGAACTTCGTCGGGCTATAACTTCTCGCTCGCAACTCCGTTTGAGGTGAATCCAAAGCCCACGTCTTTGTTTCGTCGAGCCCATTCTGTTGGTCACCATTTCACCATGTTTTTCCATTCTGAAAATGACCATTTTACCCCTGCCCTTATTCAGCCCCTCCGAGAGAGAACGTTTTCCGGCGATTATTTTCGCGGCTTCACCGCACTTTTTCTCGGTGATTTCTTCCACCCCAGGCAAGCCACACCCTCCATTTGCATGATTGCAATGCAGTGACATGGTTTAAGTCATTTGAACTTGTTTAAAATATTGCATGAGCTATGTATTATTTGTTCATGGCATGTCTCGGAGTATTGTTTTGATCTTGATATGGCCATGATATTGCTTGGAGTTCTAGGACTTATATTTTGATGATTATGTGGATGACATGTTGCCTTTGGATTCTTAGTGGCTATTATGATTATGTTCATGATGGTATTATGCTTTGGATGACATGTTGCCTTTGGATTCTTAGTGGCTATTATGATTATGTTCATGATGGTATTATGCTTTGGATATCATGTTGCCTTTGGATTCTTAGTGGCTATTATGATTATGTTCATGATGGTATTATGTTTTCGAGTATTACTTTGGATATCATGTTTCCTTTGGATTATTAGTGGCTAGTATTAGTTTCATCATGATGTTAGATGATATTATGTTTTGGAGTATGATGTTGGAAATGATGCATGCATGTGGATCATAGTTGGATAGTTAGTTATTGATATTTGAGTAGTATTATTATCATTCATGGGTTCATCATGATAGTAGTGTTATATTGTCCTCAGAGTATTTTGGTATGATGATAAGCTTTGGATTATTTGTTGGATAGTGCCATGACTTCGATTATAGGTTGATAGATCATATCGGAGTATCAGTCATTACTATTATATTTTTGGGGATAAATTCCATCATTAAGTTGGCCAGGTGCCACCGAACCGGGCTTTTCGAGTGCAACCACATTTGCCTTTATGGGAAGTCCCTAATGCGGTCTATTGTCGTGCCTCTCGCCGGTGCCTCCAATGAGGGAAGGTTATGGGCGTGCGGTACCCTGGCCCGGTAAGCAGACATAACCTTGTGTGTCTGTTGTTGTTGTTATGTGCACAGTCCCCGTGAGGGACGGTCCCCGTGAGGGACGTTTTGGCCACGACGGTGGTCGTTGTGTCTTTGGTAGACACGGGGCCACCCAGGACTAGCCCAGTTGGGAGTGGGTCGGAGTGGCCGGGAGAGTGTCATGGCAGTAGATCGGTTTTGTCGGAACGTCGTTGGTCCACCCGAATGGGAGTGCGAGGCCATGGGTTCCGTGGTGTGGGTAAAGTGCACTACCTCTGCAGAGTGTATTTGTTTAAACTATCGATAGTCGCGTCCTCGGTCATGGGCATGGGTTCGTACTAGGTCACACCGTTCGATCAACACTCACATGACGGAATGACTTATAGGTGATATATTTATATGTTGATATGTTAAGCAGTATAGATTGGAAGAATGTTGATGATGATGTTGGAGACCAAGTGTTGGTCATGGTAGTGATTGCCGGAAAGATCATGTTTGAGACCAAGTGTTGGTCGTGGTAGTGATCGCCGGAATGATCACCGTTTGGTTTGGATCACGAGGTGATCAAGATGGTATATTGCTTGGCCGGTTAGCCAAGAGTGATATGGTTATGGAGATCTGAGATGGTGATGTATTAGTATTGTATCAGTTTCATGCCATGCTTAGTAGTTGCTTCATCATAATAGTTGTTAATTTAATTAACCTATTAAATGATATGTTATTGTCTTGCCTTGATGTTTATGGTTGTTGTGAGCTTGCAAGTACATTCAATGTACTGACCTGGCGTGTCATGCCAGATTGCAGATGATGCCATGATTGCTTGATTGCTTGTCGATGGTTGCCGTGTGTGCGAGCTAGATCATGTCCCAGACAGTCCCTGTGGAGTGGAGTTCACCACCTTCGTCGTTGTTTCGCTGCTTCGAGTTGTTTCGCTGCTAGCATAGAGCAAGTGTAGTATCGCAGGCGTAATGTCGCCGTGCTGATGTGCTTCTTTGTAACATCAGACCCTTGTATTATTATTCTTGTAATAAGAGCTGATTTTTTCTATGTCAAGCAGTGCCGTATTCCAGAGACTTCTCCTCGATCTCTGGGCTGGAATACGGGGCATTCCGGTTTCTCTGAGCCGGGGTGCCACATCCATCTCACATGATGATCGGACATGGTTTAGTTGATATGGATCACGTGATCATTTAGATGACTAGAGGGATGTCTATCTAAGTGGGAGTTCTTAAGTAATATGATTAATAATTGAACTTAAATTTATCATGAACTTAGTCCTGATAGTATTTGCATATCTATGTTGTAGATCAATTGCTCGTGTATAGCTTCCCCGTTTTATTTATGATATGTTCCTAGAGAAAACTATGTTGAAAGTTGTTAGTAGCAATGATGCGGACTAGATCCGTAATATGAGGATTATCCTCATTGTTGCACAGAAAAATTATGTCCTTGATGCACCGCTAGGTGATAGAACTATTGCAGGAGCAGATGCAGACATTATGAACGTTTTGACAAGCTCGGTATGATGACTACTTGATAGTTAAGTGCACCATGCTTTACAGCTTAGAACCGGGACTTCAAAAATGTTTTGAATGCCACGGAGCATATAAGATGTTCCAAGAGTTAAAATTAGTATTTCATACTCATGCCCGTGTCAAGAGGTATAAGACCTCTGATTGTACTTTGCCTACAAGATGGAGGAGAATAGCTCAACCAGTGAGCATGTGCTGAGATTGTCTGGGTACTACAATTGCTTGAATCAAGTGGGAGTTAATCTTCCAGATAAGATAGTAATTGACATAAGTTCTCTAGTCACTATCACCAAGTTACCAGAACTTTGTGATGAACTATAATATGCAAGGGATGACGAAAAACAATTCCCAAGTTTGCGATGCTAAAATCGGCGAAGGTAGAAATCAAGAAAAGCATCAAGTGTTGATGGTTGACAAGACCACTAGTTTCAAGAAAAAGGGAAAAGGGAAGAAGGGGAACTTCAAGAAGAAAGGCAAGCAAGTTGCTGCTCAAGTGAAGAAGCCCAAGTCTGGACCTAAGCCTAAGACTAAGTGCTTCTACTACAAAAGGACTGGTCACTGGAAGCGGAACTGCCCCAAGTATTTGGCGGATACGAAGGATGGCAAAGTGAACAAAGGTATATTTGATATACATGTTATTGATGTGTACTTTACTAGTGTTTATAGCAACCTCTCAGTATTTGATACTAGTTCAGTTGCTAAGATTAGTAACTCGAAACGGGAGTTGGAGAATGAACAGAGACTAGTTAATGGTGAAGTGACGATGTGTGTTGGAAGTGGTTCCAAGATTGATATGATCATCATCGCACACTCCCTATACTTTTGGGATTAGTGTTGAACCTAAATAAATGTAATTTGGTGTTTGCATTGAGCATGAATATGATTTGATCATGTTTATTGCAATATGGTTATTCATTTAAAGTCAGAGAATAATTGTTGTTCTATTTACATTAATAAAACCTTCGATGGTCATACACCCAATGAAAATAGTTTGTTGGATCTCGATCGTAGTGATACACATATTCATAATATTGAAGCCAAAGGATGCAAAGTTAATAATGATAGTGCAACTTATTTGTGGCATTGCCGTTTAGGTCATATTGGTGTAACGCACATGAAGAAACTCCATGCTGATGGGCTTTTGGAATCACTTGATTATGAATCATTTGATGCTTGCGAACCATGCTTCATGGGCAAGATGACTAAAACTCCGTTCTTAGGAACAATGGAGTGAGCCACTAACTTAAAGGAAATAATACATACCGATGTATGCGGTCCGATGAGTGTTGAGGCTCATGGCGGGTATCATTATTTTCTGACCTTCACAGATGATTTGAGCAGATATGAGTATATCTACTTAATGAAACACAAGTCTGAAACAGTTGAAAAGTTCAAAGAAGTTCAAAGTGAAGTAGACAATCATCGTAACAAGAAAATGAAGTTTTCTGGGATTTGATCGCGGAGACGAATATTTGAGTTACGAGTTTGGTCTTCATTTAAAACAATGTGGAATAGTTTCGCAACTCACGCCACCTGGAACACCACAGCGTAATGGTGTGTCCGAACGTCATAATCGTACTTTATTAGATATGATGCGGTCTATGATGTCTCTTACCGATTTATTACTATCATTTTGGGGTTATGCATTAGAAACAGTTGCATTCACGTTCAATAGGGCACCATCTAAATCCGTTGATACGACACCATATGAACTGTGGTTTAGCAAGAAACCTAAGCTGTCATTTCTTGAAGTTTGGGGCTATGATGCTTATGTGAAAAAGTTTGAACCTGATAAGCTCGGACCCAAATCGGAGAAATGCGTCTTCATAGGATACCCAAAGGATAATGTTGGGTACACCTTCTATCACAGATCCGAAAGCAAGATATTCGTTGCTAAGAATGGATCCTTTCTAGAGAAGGAGTTTTCTCTCGAAAGAAGTGAGTGGGAAGAATGTAGAACTTGATGAGGTAATTGTACCTTCTCCCGAATTGGAAAGTAGTTCATCACAGAAATCAGTTCTGGTGATACCTACACCAATTTGTGAGGAAGCTAATGATGATGATCATGAAACTTCATATCAAGTTACTACCGAACCTCGTAGGTCAAGCAGAGTACGGTCTGCACCAGAGTGGTACGGTAATCCTGTTCTGGAAGTCATGTTACTAGACCATGATGAACCTACGAACTATGAGGAAGCGATGATGAGCCCAGATTCTGCGAAATGGCTTGAGGCCATGAATTCTAAGATGGGGTCCATGTATAAAGAACAAAGTGTGGACTTTGATTGACTTGCCTAATTATCGGTGAGCCATTGAGAATAAATGGATCTTCAAGAGGAAGACAGACGCTGATAGTAGTGTTACTATCTACAAAGCTCAAATTGTCGCAAAAAGTTTTCGACAAGTTCAAGGTGTTGACTACAACAAGATTTTCTCACTCGTAGCGATGCTTAAGTCTGTCCGAATCATGTTAGCAATTGCCACATTTTATGAAATCTGGCAAATGGATGTCAAAACTACATTCCTTAACGAATTTATTAAAGAAGAGTTGCATATGATGCAACCAAAAGGTTTTGTCGATCCTAAAGGTGCTAACAAAGTGTGCAAGCTCCAGCGTTCCATCTATGGACTAGTGCAAGCATCTCGGAGTTGGAATATATGCTTTGATAAGTTGATCAAAGCATATAGTTTTATACAGACTTGCGGTGAAGCCTGTATTTACAAGAAAGTGAGTGGGAGCACTAGAGCCTTTCTGATAAGTATATGTGAATGATATATTGTTGATCGGAAATGATGTAGAATTTTTCTGGAAAGCACAAAGAAGTGTCTGAAAGGAGTTTTTCAAAGAAAGACCTCGGTGAAGCTGCTTACACATTGAGCATCAAGATCTATAGAGATAGATCAAGACACTTGATGAGTTTTTTCAATGAGTACATACCTTGACAAGATTTTGAAGTGGTTCAAAATGGAACAATCAAAGAAGGAGTTCTTGCCTGTCTTGCAAGGTGTGAAGTTGAGTAAAGACTCAAAACCCGACTACGGCAGATAATAGAAAGAGAATGAAAAGCCATTCCCTATGCCTCAGTCATAGGTTCTACAAAGTATGCTATGTTGTGTACCAGACCTATTGTATACCTTAGCATGATTTTGGCAAGGGAGTACAATAGTGATCTAGGAGTAGATCACTGGACAACGGTCAAAATTATCCTTAGACTAAGTCCACATTTCTCCGATTTGGGTTCGAACTTATCAGGCTGAAGCCTTTTGACATAAGTGTCGCAACCCCAAACTTGAAGAAACAACAGCTTAGTGGTGGAAATATGCCCTAGAGGCAATAATAAAAAGGTTATTATTATATTTCCTAAATCATGATAAAGGTTTATTATTCATCCTAGAATTGTATTGACCGGAAACTTAAATACATGTGTGGATACATAAACAAATACCGTGTCCCTAGTGAGCCTCTACTAGACTATCTCCTTGATTAAAGATGGTTAAGGTTTCCTAACCATAGACATGAGTTGTCATTTGATAACGAGATTACATCATTAGGAGAATGATGTGATGGACAAGACCCATCCGTAAGCTTAGCATTTCATCGTTCAGTTTATTGCTATTGCTTTCTTAATGTCAAATACTTATTCAGTCGACTATGAGATTGTGCAACTCCCGGATATCGGAGGAATGCCTTGTGTGCTATCAGACGTCACAACTTAACTGGATGATCATAAAGATGCTCTACGGGTATCTCCGAAGGTGTTTGTTGAGTTGACATAGATCAAGATTAGGATTTGTCACTCCGAGTATCAGAGAGGTATCTCTGGCCTCTTGGTAATACACATCATAAGAAGCCTTGCAAGCAAAGTAACTAAGGAGTTAGTTGCAAGATGATGTATTACAGAATGAGTAAAGAGACTTGCCAGTAACGAGATTGAACTAGATATGAAGATACAGCCGATCAAATTTCAGTCAAGTAACATACCGATGGACAAAGGGAATTACGTATATTGTCATAAGGTTCGACCGATAAAGATCTTCGTAGAATATGTAGGAGCCAATATGGGCATCTAGGTTACGCTATTGGTTATTGACCGGAGAGGTGTCTCGGTCATGTCTACATAGTTCTCGAACCCATAGGGTCCGCACGCTTAACGTTCGTTGACGATATAGTGTTATATGAGTTATATGATTTGGTGACTGTCGGTGTTAAAACCGGCGGATCTCGGGTAGGGGGTCCCGAACTGTGCGTCTAGGCAGATGGTAACAGGAGGCAGGGGACACGATGTTTACCCAGGTTCGGGCCCTCTTGATGGAGGTAATACCCTACGTCCTTCTTGATTGTTCTTGATAATATGAGTAGTACAAGAGTTGATCTACCACGAGATCGAAGAGGCTAAACCCTAGAAACTAGCCTATGGTATGATTGTCTGTTGGTCCTACGGACTAAACCCTCCAGTTTATATAGACACCGGAGGGGGCTAGGGTTACACAGAGTCGGTTACAAGGAAGGAGATCTACACATCTGTATTGCCAAGCTTGCCTTCCACGCCAAGGAGAGTCCCATCCGGACACGGGACGAAGTCTTCAATCTTGTATCTTCATAGTCCAATAGTCCGGCCAAAGGATATAATCCAGCTGTCCGGATACCCCCTAATCCAGGACTCCCTCAGTAGCCCCTGAACCAGACTTCAATGACGATGAGTCCGGCGCGCAGATTGTCTTCAGCATTGCAAGGCGGGTTCCTCCTCCGAATACTTCATAGAAGATTTTGAACACGAGGATCGTGTCCGGCTCTGCAAAACAAGTTCCACATACAACCGTAGAGAGAATAATATTTTCACAAATCTAATCTGCCGACGCATTCCGCAGTGTGGCATCACACCACGGCCAGGTCACCATTCGAATCGTTTTTCACAACCAACCTCAGCGTGTTTCACGAGGCGGTTTCCTTGGCATGTCTTGTCGAAGCAGAGATCATATCCCCTTATTACGGGATTCCCATCAATATGGACATGGGTAACCCAACCGCGCCATCAATTACGGCGCTTGGGCGATAAGCGAGTTTTACCAGGCTGGTGGGGGCGCATAGTTTAGTCCGCCCTTATAAAGGGATAAGGGTTCACCTTTTTCTACCCACGCCTTCTTCCTCCTTGCTCATCCATTCTCACGCACTCGAGCTCCAGCGCCCAAGTTCACATCCTTCTCCTCAACCCTCTCCAAACATGTCCGGAGCGGGAGGCAAGTGGATGGTCTCCTCCGTTACAGAGGGAGACATCAAAAAGCTGCGTGGGGCCGGATACTTAGCCGCGGATATCGCGCACCGGCTGCCAGCCGTGGGGCAGATCGTCCCTACCCCGGAACCTCACGAAAGGGTGGTTTTCCTCACCCACTTTGTCCGCGTACTGGGGTTTCCCCTCCATCCATTCGTCCGCGGCCTTACGTTCTATTATGGGCTGGACTTCCATGATCTGGCCCCGAATTTCATCCTCAACATCTCGGCGTTCATCGTCGTGTGCGAGGCTTTCCTCCGCATCCTGCCCCACTTCGGCCTGTGGCTGAAGACCTTCAATGTCAAACCGAAGGTAGTAGGCGGCCAACAAGCGGAATGCGGCGGAGCCATGGTGGGCAAAATGCCCAACGTTACATGGCTCGAGGGCTCCTACATGGAGACCATAAAAGGGTGGCAATCGAGGTGGTTCTACATCACCGAGCCGCGCGACACCAACTGGGCGGTGGCCCCCGAGTTTCGATCCGAAGTCCCCACTCGGCTCACTTCCTGGAAGGACAAGGGCCTGTCTTGGGGCCCATCGGTGGAGCTGGATGGACTCCAAAAGTGTATCCGGAACATGATAGGCAAGAAACTCAAGCTTGTCAACATAGTCCAGGTCATGCTCTTCCGCCGGATCCTCCCGTGTCAACAACGGGCTTTCAACTTATGGGAGTTCGACCCGGCCCAGCACCAGACTCTACGCGAGCTCTTCGACACGACGCATAAGGACGTCTGGAAGGTGCTGTTCAAGGGCGCCGAGGTCCCCCCCTTCTCTTACCGAGGACTGCGGGCTAAGCGCGAAGCGCCCTACGAATCCGATAAGTTCTGTACATCTGGTAGGGTATTTATTTCCCATAGCTTAACCATGTGCGGGGTCTGAGCTCCCATGCCTTTGACAGGACTAGGTGGAGACATCGGAGCAGATTAACTATCCGGCCCCTCTGCCTGAAGACCCTGCAGACGCTCTCCTGACGGAGATGCGGACTCCGGCTCCTTATGAGGTGCCGGAGAAGACCAAGAAGAAGGCCACGGGAACCCGAAAGAGTTCCCGACACCAGGTGGTATCGGACTCATCATCCGATAACTTCCCGTGAAAACTAGGAGGAGGAAGATGAAGATTCTCCCCCTCCAGCCAGGGAAGACAAGAAAAGGAAGGTCGCCCCAACCGGGGAGGCCGAAGGGTCCGAGAAGGGAAGGACTCTCTTTCCGGACTATTCCACCACCGCCGCCGACGGTGAAGACGAGTGGTAACTCAGGGCCAAGCCCTTGGCGAAGTCGTAAGTATTCGAATACCAGAGTAACTCATAGCATACTTTTGTTGCACTGCTTCTCCTAACGTCGAATATGATTATGCAGTCCGCCCCGAGCCCGTATCGACGTATCCTCGTCGGACGGTTCCTTGGACTCGTCGGATATGAATAGCAAATCACTTCCAACCGCCTCCTCTCCTCGCCCTATGGACAATGTCGAGGTATTGTCTCAAGGGGCACCGAGCCGGGGGGAGATAGTCCTGGAGGCGCCTCAAGGCAACCTTCCGGACTCCAGGCGCAAAGGGAGCAAGACCCCCAAGGGCTCCAAGTTCGGCCCTCAGCCGAACACCGCGCCGGAACCTCCAGTGGTTCCGGACTCCGGCAGGCGGCCCCCTTCCAAGAGGGGCAAGCCGCCCGTGCCGGTGACCTCCGTCCATCCAAAGGCACCAGACAACCTGCTGGGAGCGCTTCGCGGCACTTCCATCGACGAAGAGCACCGCACTATTATGAGTGCGGTGATCAAGAAGGTTCAGTCCGCCAAGAGCGGACTGACTGAAGCCTGTGCCAGCCTTCTAACAGACTTTGAGGTAAGTATTTGAAATATAGGAAAATATTACCGCATAGACAGTAGCCCCTGATGCTCTGTTTGGTGTTCACAAAGAAAAGCCGAATAGAGGATCGAATAATATCTGCAGGAGTCTAATACAAGTATGTCTATATGCGTATGCAGGCTTCGCTGCTGACCTTTGTCGCACTGACTACAGAGGTCGTCACACTGAAGCAGAACCTCGAGCGGTCCGCGACAGAGCTCGGCCTTGCCAAGAGGCAGCTCAAGGAGAACAAAGGTAAGTAATGCCTTGTCTATATATATATATATAGATGCGGTTGCAAAATGATAGGATCATCATGGATGTGCCAGGGGCCACGACCGAAGTGGCGACCCTGAAGCAAGCGCTGTCCGAGGCCGAAAACAAAGCGGCCAAGGAGCGCACCGAGCGGGAAAAACAAGAGGCACGGGTGGGCAAGGTGTAGCAAGAGCACCATGCTCTCGTGAAGAAGCACGAGACTTTGGAGCTTGACTCGAAGACGCGAGAGTCCGAGCTTGCCGCGGCCCTCGAGGGCACAAAGCATGCCAAGGCTGAAGCCCAAAAGGCCCTCCAGGAAATTGAGGCAATGAGGAAGATAGCGGCGGGTAAGGCATTCATTATGCAAAGCAGGCATGTGAAAGTAAATTACTTGTTACTTACCCGAGTCTGTAGCTCTCCAGGAGCATTCGCAGATTTGCCCCGCAGCGTGTCCGATGCCGCAAAGTACTACCAGGCCGAGGAGGGAAGCTCGACGGAGAAGTTGTTCTGGTCTCAGTATACTGGGACCGAACACCCGATGCCTGTGAGCGACCAGCTGAAGCAATTGGTCGAGCTGCACAAGGCGGCCGAACAGGCCATGAGGGGCCTTATAGTCCGGATGTGGCATGGCGACTCCCTTCCCAACAGCTACTTCGGCCTAGTGAGGCGGCTTGTAGATGCTTGCCCACGGCTGGAAGTCATAAAGCGGTCCGTCTGCATCGAAGGTGCACGCCAGGCTTTTGCCCGTGCGAAGGTGCACTGGGCCAAGATGGACGCTGAGAAGCTGGTGAAGGAGGGGCCACCGCAGGGCAAGGGGGATCGCCACCCTGAGATGTATTATGAGGGTGTCCTGAAGGGTGCCTGCCTTGTGGCGGACGAGTGTGCAAAGGATGTAATTTTTGAATGAACTTGCTCGTGTGATCCTATATTATGAAAACTTGTTCATGTGCGCTATGCAATGCTTGTTTGAATTTAAAATATTACCTTCTATGAGGCTGTTTATCAAATCTGAGAGATGGCTAGTCGTCGGCTTCTGCCCCCATGCCACGAGTGCTGGGGTGTTCGGGATAAATCTGAGCACTCTTTTTCCCATTGTTGGGTCCTTCGAGGGAGGTGCTCAGCGCAACGAACAAGGCAATCGGACCATAATGCTTTATCACTCTCACTTAGCCATAGAAGTCTACAATTTTAAATTTTGGTGAAGCCCCTAGTATTCGGAAGGCCGAATTCGGGGCGCTATACACGCCTAAGCCGGACAAAGCCGACTCCTCGCCCTAAGCGGCATAAGTCTTTAGGGACTCGAGACCTCTCGAACAGCGACCAGCTCTCGCCTTATCATGACAGTCAGTTTTAGCTTTCCCTACTGAGGTGCTTGCTCAGATGAACCGGGGCACAATCGCAGTAGTTCTCCCAGTGCTACCTTAGCCGATATAGCGGAACGTAAGGTACCAAAACATGGGAGCCGGGCAAACCCAACTATTGACCCAAGACATGATTCGGAGCTGATGCATATAATGTTATAAGTTCGGGGTGCCACACTGTCGAAAGTGTTCGGACTTCTCATGCCGTATTATGGGGTATGCTTAAGCCCCTGGCGTATTGGCCGTACCAGAGTGTACGGGTGTTGAATGTCATGAATGAACATATATATAAAAAAGAATAGAGAATGCGGTAATAGTCTAGTGCTATGCATTGTTTACTCAAAAAGGTGCGTCGAAGCAGAATGATACAAGTAGTGCGATAAGCAAAAAGTAGGACTATTTGACATGTCCCCTCCAAGGGCAAGTTGAGGAATGGTATTTAAAGCAGTTATTTCACTCGTTATCAGAGACCACCTGGCAATTCCATGATGCGACGTAGCTTTCTGCCTCCTTGGTTGTTGTATCGTGTGTCCGGCAATCGTACTGCCGGACGGGGTTTCCAGAGAGTAAAGTCCTGAAAGAGAGAAAAAAATAATAAGGCGGGAAGCCCCTAGTGCGGTTGAGCCGCGTTTTGGGGCGTGCCGTAGTCGTGACCCCCCATCTATGCCCATGGTATTTTCAATGCGTAATTATGTACGTGTGGCACGGATTTCACCGTTTGGCGGGGACTGGGGTGGGGGCCGCATTGCTATGCGAGCTCGGAGCGTGACAGGTGGTCTTGTTGCAGATTACTCCGGGCGCGTTTGACGGTGTTCGGGTGTTTAATCACCGAACTGGTGGATTGCCTGAAGAGGCTGCTTTGTGCTTCTGCTGCGAGGGCCGCAGTGTGCTCCTCCGTGCGGAGAGAGCGCTTTGCGTTTCCATTGACTGTGATGACCCCCCGAGGTCCTGGCATCTTGAGCTTGAGGTATGCATAATGCGGTACCGCATTGAATCTCGCAAATGCGGTTCGCCCGAGCAGTGCATGATAGCCACTGCGGAACGGGACTATATCGAAGATTAACTCCTCGCTTCGGAAGTTATCCGGGGATCCGAAGACCACTTCCAGTGTGACTGAGCCTGTGCAATGGGCCTCTACACCTGGTATGACGCCTTTGAAGGTCGTTTTTGTGGGTTTGGTCCTTGAGGGGTCTATACCCATTTTGCGCACTGTGTCCTGATAAAGCAGGTTCAGGCTGCTCCCGCCGTCCATAAGAACTCGAGTGAGGTGAAATCCGTCGATAATTGGGTCTAAGACCAGTGCGGCGAATCCACCATGACGGATACTAGTGGGATGGTCCCTGCGATCAAAGGTGATCGGACAGGAGGACCATGGGTTGAACTTTGGGGCGACTGGCTCCAACGCATATACGTCCCTTAACGCACGCTTCCGCTCCCTCTTGGGGATGTGGGTTGCGTATATCATGTTCACCGTCCGCACTTGTGGGGGGGACCTCTTCTGTCCTCCGGTGTTCGGCGGCCGGGGCTCCTCCTCGTCATTGCTATGTGACCCCTTATCTTTCTTTTCGGCATTTAACTTGTCGGCTTGCTTGAACACCCAACATTCTCTGTTGGTGTGGTTGGCTAGCTTGTCGGGGGCGTCGTGTATTTGACATGAGCAATCGAATATACGGTCCAAACTGGATGGGCCCGGGGTGCTTCTTTTGAATGGCTTTTTCCGCTGACCGGGTTTAGAGCCTCTGAATCTGGCATTGACTGCCGTATCCTCGGTATTATCGTTGTTGATGCGGCGCTTGTGTTTGTTGTGACGTGACCTGCCATTACCATCCTTGGTATCCGAAGTACCATGGTTCTTTGATATATTATTGCTGCGAGCCAGCCGGCTGTCCTCTCCCGCGCAAAAGCGGGTCATGAGTGTCGTGAGGGCTGCCATAGATTTCGGCTTTTCCTGGCCAAGGTGCCGGGCGAGCCACTCATCGCGGATGTTGTGCTTAAAAGCTTCTAGGGCCTCTGCATCCGGACAGTTGACGATTTGATTTTTCTTTGTTAGGAACTGTGTCCAGAATTGCCTGGCCGATTCCTCTGGCTGCTGAATTATGTGGCTCAAGTCATCGGCGTCTGGTGGTCGCACATAAGTGCCCTGGAAGTTGTCGAGGAATGCGGCTTCCAGATCTTCCCAACAGCCAATGGATTCTGCTGGCAGGCTGTTGAGCCAATGCCGAGCTGATCATTTGAGTTTGAGTGGGAGGTATTTGATGGCGTGTAGATCATCACCGCGGGCCATGTGGATGTGCAGGAGGAAGTCCTCGATCCATACCGCAGGATCTGTTGTGCCGTCGTATGATTCGATATTTACGGGTTTGAAACCCTCTGGGATTTGGTGATCCATTACTTCGTCTGTGAAGCATAGGGGGTGTGCGGCACCTCTGTACTGGGCTATATCGCGACGCAGCTCAAATGAGTCTTGTCCGTTGTGTTCGGCCCGGCCGGATTTACTTTTACTGTATCCGGCGTGACGGTTATCGTCTCGCGTAGTGGCGCGCCCTCGTGATTCGTAGATCGATCTTGCATGTTTTGCTTTGTCCTCCAATACGTCTCGCAGGTCTAGCGCGTTTCCCCGTGCCTTGACATTTTTATTTGAGTGGCGTCGGGGTGCGGGCTGAGCTTTTGGCTGAAATGCCTCTCTATCGCGGCCACGAGGTGGCCGATCAGCCGCGTCATACGCTGGAGATGTAGGTTTTAATGCTTCCTCCTCTAGTCGGGGTAGCAACCTGCGCTTTGGGTAACTCTTGGAGGGGCGTTCGAGTTCATATTCCTCGGCCACAAGGACTTCAGTCCATCTGTCAGCTAGCAAATCTTGATCAGCTTGAAGCTGATGTTGCTTTTTCTTAAGACTATTTGCCGTGGCTATAAGCCGGCGCTTGAAGCGCTCTTGCTCGACGGGATCCTCAGGCACGACAAATTCGTCATCGTTGAGGCTTGCCTCGTCTTCGGAGGGAGGCATGTAATTATCATCCTCCGCCTCTCCATCTGCCGCTCTCTCGGGAGGGCTGGCTTCTCCATCCTCCTGCTCTAAATCTTGCTGGAGGGGATTGTTGTCATCTTCGGCACTATCCGGAGTGCTATTATCTCCTGTGCCGGTACCACCACTTTTTCTTTGGCGAGACTTAGAGCGGCGCCGCTGACGTCGGCGCTTGGGTTGCTTCTTGGAGGGGTCATCCTCCGATGTCCCGTCGCCATTGCCTTCTTTAGGTGTGTCCACCATGTATATATCATATGATGAGGTGGTTGTCCAGTGCCCTGTGGGTAGTGGTTCCTGTTTGTCTCCCGCATCGTCGTCCATACCGTCGATGTCTTCAGAGTCAAAGTCGAGCATGTCGGTCAAATCATCGACAATGGCTACTAAGTGGGTGGTGGGTGGGCGGCGAATTTCTTCGTCATCCGCATCCCAATCCAGCCGGACATAGTTCGGCCAGGACTCTCCTCACAAGGAGAGAGACCTTAATGAGTTCAGTATGTCGCCGAAGGGCGAGTGCTTAAAGATATCCGCGGAGGTGAACTCCATGATCGGCGCCCAGTCGGATTCAATAGGCGCGGGCGCATGCGGTTCGGAGTCCGTAGCCGGGGAAGAATCCGGTAGTTTGGCATCACGGCTCTCGTGAAGGGTAAGGTCGATACTCGGCTCGATCGTCGCTGAAAATGCGGCCTCCGTGGCGGGGTCTATCCACCCGTCCATGGATGGCGCAATTGGCTCCGAATTGAGGGTCGGAGCGGTTGCCGGTGCGGTCTCCTGAACACAGTCCGATGGTAGAGCTAAATCATGCTCATCGCAATAGACAATAACTCCCCCCCGAACACAGCTTACAACTTTCATCGTACTGTGTGAAGGGGAACGTTGCAGAAAACAAAAATTTTCCTACTCGTTTCACCAAGATCCATCTAGGAGTTCATCTAGCAACGAGTCATCGGATGCATCTACATACCTTTGTAGATCGCGTGCGGAAGCGTTTAAAGAACGGTGATGATGTAGTCGAACACGACGTGATCCAAATCACCGATGACCAAGCACCGAACGGACGGCACCTCCGCGTTCAACACACGTACGGGACGGGAGACGTCTCCTCCTTCTTGATCCAGCAAGGGGGAAGGAGAGGTTGATGAAGATCCAGCAGCACGACGGCGTGGTGGTGGATGCAGGGCGTCACAGTAGCAGGGCTTCGCCTATACTACGAGAGAGAGACGTAACGGGGAGAGAGGGAGGCGCCAGGGGCTGGTGTATGAAGTCCCTCCTCTCCCCCACTATATATAGGGGTGCTAAGGGGGGGCGGCGGCCAAGGGTGGGGGGCTTGCCCCCCAAGCAAGGGGGCGCCCCCTTTAGGGTTTCCCCTCAACCCTAGCCGCATGGGCCCTAGGGGAGTGGCGCCCCAGCCCACTTTGGGCTGGGTTCCCTCCCACTTCAGCCCATGGGGCCCCCCGGGATAGGTGGCCCCACCCGGTGGACCACCGGGACCCTTCTGGTGGTCCCGGTACAATACCGGTGACCCCGAAACTTGTCCCGATGGCCGAAACAGCACTTCCTATATATAATTCTTTACCTCTGTACCATTCCGGAACTCCTCGTGACGTCCGGGATCTCATCCGGGACTCCGAACAACATTCGGGTTACTGCATATACATATCTTCACAACCCTAGCGTCACCGAACCTTAAGTGTGTAGACCCTACGGGTTCGGGAGACAAGTAGACATGACCGAGACGACTCTCCGGTCAATAACCAACAGCGGGATCTGGATACCCATGTTGGCTCCCACATGCTCCACGATGTTCTCATCGGATGAACCACGATGTCGAGGATTCAATCAACCCCGTATGCAATTCCCTTTGTTAATCGATATGTTACTTGCCCGAGATTCGATCGTCGGTATCCCAATACCTCGTTCAATCTCGTTACTGGCAAGTCACTTTACTCGTACCATAATGCATGATCCCGTGACCAGACACTTGGTCACTTTGAGCTCATTATGATGATGCATTACCGAGTGGGCCCAGTGATACCTCTCCGTCATACGGAGTGACAAATCCCAGTCTTGATCCATGTCAACCCAACAGACACTTTCGGAGATACCCGTAGTCTACCTTTATAGTCACCCAGTTACGTTGTGACGTTTGGTATACCCAAAGCACTCCTACGGTATCCGGGAGTTACACGATCTCATGGTCTAAGGAAAAGATACTTGACATTGGAAAAACTCTAGCAAACGAACTATACGATCTTGTGCTATGTTTAGGATTGGGTCTTGTCCATCACATCATTCTCCTAATGATGTGATCTCGTTATCAATGACATCCAATGTCCATAGTCAGGAAACCATGACTATCTGTTGATCAACGAGCTAGTCAACTAGAGGCTTACTAGGGACATGTTGGTGTTTGTTATTCACACATGTATTACGATTTCCGGATAACACAATTATAGCATGAATAAAGACAATTATCATGAATAAGGAAATATAATAATAATGCTTTTATTATTGCCTCTAGGGCATATTTCCAACAGTCTCCCACTTGCACTAGAGTCAATAATCTAGTTACATTGTGATGAATCGAACACCCATGGAATTCTGGTGTTGATCATGTTTTGCTCTAGGGAGAGGTTTAGTCAACGGATCTGCTACATTCAGGTCCGTATGTACTTTACAAATATCTATGTCTCCATCTTGAACATTTTCACGAATGGAGTTGAAGCGACGCTTGATGTGCCTTGTCTTCTTGTGAAACCTGGGCTCCTTGGCAAGTGCGATAGCTCCAGTGTTGTCACAGAAAAGTTTGATTGGCCCCGACGCATTGGGTATGACTCCTAGGTCGGTGATGAACTCCTTCACCCATATTGCTTCATGTGCTGCCTCCGAGGCTGCCATGTACTCCGCTTCACATTAGATCCCGCCACGACGCTTTGCTTGCAACTGCACCAGCTTACTGCCCCACCATTCAAAATATACACATATCCGGTTTGTGACTTAGAGTCATCCAGATCTGTGTCGAAGCTAGCGTCGACGTAACCCTTTACGACGAGCTCTTCGTCACCTCCATAAACGAGAAACATTTCCTTAGTCCTTTTCAGGTACTTCAGGATATTCTTGACCGCTGTCCAGTGTTCCTTGCCGGGATTACTTTGGTTCCTTCCTACCAAACTTACGGCAAGGTTTACATCAGGTCTGGTACACAGCATGGCATACATAATAGAACCTATGGCTGATGCATAGGGGATGACGCTCATCTCTTCTATATCTTCTGCCGTGGTCGGACATTGAGCTGAGCTCAATTTCATACCTTGTAACACAGGCAAGAACCCCTTCTTAGATTGATCCATATTGAACTTCTTCAATATCTTATCAAGGTATGTGCTTTGTGAAAGACCTATGAGGCGTCTCGATCTATCTCTATAGATTTTGATGCCTAATATATAAGCAGCTTCTCCAAGGTCCTTCATTGAAAAACTCTTATTCAAGTAGGCCTTGATGCTGTCCAAGAGTTCTATATCATTTCCCATCAATAGTATGTCATCTACATATAATATGAGAAATGCTACAGAGCTCCCACTCACTTTCTTGTAAACGCAGGCTTCTCCATAAGTCTGCATAAACCCAAACGCTTTGATCATCTCATCAAAGCGAATGTTCCAACTCCGAGATGCTTGCACCAGCCCATAAATCGAGCGTTGGAGCTTGCACACCTTGTCTGCATTCTTAAGATCAACAAAACCTTCCGGCTGCATCATATACAATTCTTCCTTAAGGAAATCATTAAGGAATGCCGTTTTGACGTCCATTTGCCATATCTCATAATCGTAGAATGCGGCAATTGCTAACATGATTCAGACGGACTTTAGCTTCGCTATCGGTGAGAAAGTCTCATCGTAGTCAACCCCTTTAACTTGTCGATAACCCTTAGCGACAAGTCGAGCTTTATAGATGGTCACATTACCATCCGCGTCTGTCTTCTTCTTAAAGATCCATTTATTTTCTATGGCTCGCCGTTCAACGGGCAAGTCAGTCAAAGTCCATACTTCATTTTCATACATGGATCCTATCTCGGATTTCATGGCTTCTAGCCATTTGTCGGAATCCGGGCCCGCCATCGCTTCTTCATAGTTCGAAGGTTCACCGTTGTCCAACAACATGATTTCCAAGACAGGGTTGCCGTACCACTCTGGTGCGGAACGTGTCCTTGTGGACCTTCGAATTTCAGTAGGAGCTTGATCAGAAGTATCTTGATCATTATCATTAACTTCCTCTCTAGTCGGTGCAGGCACCTCAGGAACATTTTCTTGAGTTGTGCCATTTTCCGGTTCAAGAGGTAATACTTCATCAAGCTCTACTTTCCTCCCACTTACTTCTTTCGAGAGAAACTCCTTCTCTAGAAAGGACCCATTCTTGGCAACAAAGATCTTGCCTTCGGATCTGAGGTAGAAGGTGTACCCAATAGTTTCTTTTGGGTATCCTATGAAGACGCATTTTTCCGACTTGGGTTCGAGCTTTTCAGGTTGAAGTTTCTTGACATAAGCATCGCATCCCCAAACTTTTAGAAACGACAACTTAGGTTTCTTCCCAAACCATAATTCATACGGTGTCGTCTCAACGGATTTCGACGGAGCCCTATTTAAAGTGAATGCGGCAGTCTCTAAAGCATAGCCCCAAAAAGATAGCGGTAAATCGGTAAGAGACATCATAGATCGCACCATATCTAATAGAGTGCGATTACGACGTTCGGACACACCGTTACGCTGAGGTGTTCCAGGCGGCGTGAGTTGTGAAACTATTCCACATTTTCTTAAGTGTGTGCCAAATTCGTGACTCAAGTATTCTCCTCCATGATCTGATCGTAGAAACTTGATTTTCCTGTCACGTTGATTTTCAACCTCACTCTGAAATTCCTTGAACTTTTCAAAGGTTTCAGACTTGTGTTTCATTAAGTAGATATACCCATATCTACTTAAATCATCAGTGAGCGTGAGAACATAACGATAGCCACCGCGAGCCTCAACACTCATTGGACCGCACACATCAGTATGTATGATTTCCAATAAGTCGGTTGCTCGCTCCATTGTTCCTGAGAACGGAGTCTTGGTCATCTTACCCATGAGGCATGGTTCGCACGTGTCAAATGATTCATAATCAAGAGACTCTAAAAGTCCATCTGCATGGAGCTTCTTCATGCGTTTGACACCTATGTGACCAAGGCGGCAGTGCCACAAGTATGTGGGACTATCATTATCAACCTTACATCTTTTGGTACTCACATTATGAACATGTGTAGTATTACGTTCGAGATTCATAAAGAATAAACCATTCACCATAGGAGCATGACCATAAAACATATCTCTCATATAAATAGAACAACCATTATTCTCGGATTTAAATGAGTAGCCATCTCGAATTAAACGAGATCCCGATACAATGTTCATGCTCAAAGCTGGCACTAAATAACAATTATTAAGGTTTAAAACTAATCCCGAAGGTAGATATAGAGGTAGCGTGCCGACGGCGATCACATTGACCTTGGAACCATTCCCGGCGCGCATCGTCACCTCGTCCTTTGCCAGTTTCCGCTTATTCCGCAGCCCCTGCTTTGAGTTACAAATGTGAGCAACTGCACCGGTATCAAATACCCAGGAGCTACTACAGACACTAGTAAGGTACACATCAATTACATGTATATCACATATACCTTTTGTTTTGCCGGCCTTCTTGTCTGCTAAGTATTTAGGGCAGTTCCGCTTCCAGTGACCGCTTCCCTTGCAATAAAAGCACTCAGTCTCGGGCTTGGGTCCATTCTTTGGCTTCTTCCCGGCAGCTTGCTTGCCGGGCGCGGCAACCTCCTTGCCGTCCTTCTTGAAGTTCTTTTTACCCTTGCCTTTCTTGAACTTAGTGGCTTTATTGACCATCAACACTTGATGTTCCTTCTTGACTTCTACCTCCGCTGATTTCAGCATTGAGAACAACTCAGGAATGGTCTTTTGCATCCCCTGCATGTTGAAGTTCATCACAAAGCTCTTGTAGCTTGGTGGAAGCGACTGGAGGATTCTGTCAATGACCGCATCATCCGGGAGATTAACTCCTAGCTGAGACAAGCGGTTATGTAACCCAGACATAGTGAGTATGTGCTCACTGACAGAACTATTTTCCTCCATCTTACAGCTGAAGAACTTATCGGAGACTTCATATCTTTCGATCCGGGCATGAGCTTGAAAAACCATTTTCAGCTCTTCGAACATCTCATATGCTCCATGTCTCTCAAAACGCTTTTGGAGCCCCGGATCTAAGCTGTAAAGCATGCCGCACTGAACGAGGGAGTAGTCGTCAACACGTGTCTGCCAAGCGTTCATAACGTCTTGGTTCTGTGGGACGGGAGCTTCACCTAGCGGTGCTTGTAGGACATAATCTTTCTTGGCAGCTATGAGGATGATCCTCAGGTTCCGGACCCAGTCCGTATAGTTGCTGCCATCGTCTTTCAGCTTGGTTTTCTCTAGGAACGCGTTGAAGTTGAGGACTACGTGGGCCATTTGATCTACAAGACATATTGTAAAATATTTTAGACTAAGTTCATGATAATTAAGTTCATCTAATCAAATTATTAATGAACTCCCACTTAGATTAGACATCCCTCTAGTCATCTGAGTATTACATGATCCGAGTTAACTAGGTCGTGTCCGATCATCACGTGAGACGGACTAGTCAACATCGGTGAACATCTTCATGTTGATCGTATCTTCTATACGACTCATGCTCGACCTTTCGGTCTTCTGTGTTCCGAGGCCATGTCTGTACATGCTAGGCTCGTCAAGTCAACCTAAGTGTTTGCATGTGTAAATCTGTCTTACACCCGTTGTATGTGAACGTCTGAATAAAACACCCGATCATCACGTGGTGTTTTGAAACAGCGAACTGTCGCAACGGTGCACAGTTAGGGGGAACACTTCTTGAAATTATTATGAGGGATCATCTTATTTACTACCGTCGTTCTAAGTAAACAAGATGCAAAACATGATAAACATCACATGCAATCAAATAATAAACGTGACATGATATGGCCAATATCACATAGCTCCTTTGATCTCCATCTTGGGGCTCCATGATCATCTTGTCACCGGCTTGACACCATGATCTCCATCATCATGATCTCCATCATCGTGTCTCCATGAAGTTGCTCGCCAACTATTACTTCTACTACTATGGCTAACGCGTTTAGCAATAAAGTAAAGTAATTTACATGGCGTTTCTCAATGACACGCAGGTCATATAAAAGAATAAAGACAACTCCTATGGCTCCTGCCGGTTGTCATACTCATCGACATGCAAGTCATGATTTCTATTACAATAGCATGAACATCTCATACATCACATATAGATCATTCATCATTCATCACAACTTTGGCCATATCATATCACAAACCACTTGCTGCAAAAAACAAGTTAGCCGTCCTCTAATTGATGTTGCAAGTTTTACGTGGCTGAATTTAGGGTTCTAGCAAGAACGACTTCTTACCTACGTTAAAGCCACAACGCGATTTGTCAATTTCTATTTACCCTTCATAAGGACCCTGTTCATCGAATCCGCTCCAACTAAAGTGGGAGAGACAGACACCCGCCAGCCACCTTATGCAACTAGTGCATGTTAGTCGGTGGAACCGGTCTCACGTAAGCGTACGTGTAAGGTTGGTCCAGGCCGCTTCATCCCACAATGCCGCTGAAGCAAGAAAAGACTAGTAGTGGCAAGAAAGTTGACAAATCTACGCCCACAACAAATTGTGTTCTACTCGCGCAAGAAGAACTACGCATAGACCTAGCTCATGATGCCACTGAAGGGGAACGTTGCAGAAAACAAAAATTTTCCTACTCGTTTCACCAAGATCCATCTAGGAGTTCATCTAGCAACGAGTCATCGGATGCATCTACATACCTTTGTAGATCGCGTGCGGAAGCGTTCAAAGAACGGTGATGATGTAGTCGAACACGACGTGATCCAAATCACCGATGACCAAGCACCGAACGGACGGCACCTCCGCGTTCAACGCACGTACGGGACGGGAGACGTCTCCTCCTTCTTGATCCAGCAAGGGGGAAGGAGAGGTTGATGAAGATCCAGCAGCACGACGGCGTGGTGGTGGATGCAGGGCGTCACAGTAGCAGGGCTTCGCCTATACTACGAGAGAGAGACGTAACGGGGAGAGAGGGAGGCGCCAGGGGCTGGTGTATGAAGTCCCTCCTCTCCCCCACTATATATAGGGGTGCTAAGGGGGGGCGCCGGCCCTAGGAGATGGAATCTCCTAGGGGGGGCGGCGGCCAAGGGTGGGGGGCTTGCCCCCCAAGCAAGGGGGCGCCCCCTTTAGGGTTTCCCCTCAACCCTAGCCGCATGGGCCCTAGGGGAGTGGCGCCCCAGCCCACTTTGGGCTGGGTTCCCTCCCACTTCAGCCCATGGGGCCCCCCGGGATAGGTGGCCCCACCCGGTGGACCCCCGGGACCCTTCCGGTGGTCCCAGTACAATACCGGTGACCCCGAAACTTGTCCCGATGGCCGAAACAGCACTTCCTATATATAATTCTTTACCTCCGGACCATTCCGGAACTCCTCGTGACGTCCAGGATCTCATACGGGACTCCGAACAACATTCGGGTTACTGCATATACATATCTTCACAACCCTAGCGTCACCGAACCTTAAGTGTGTAGACCCTACGGGTTCGGGAGACAAGCAGACATGACCGAGACGACTCTCCGGTCAATAACCAACAGCGGGATCTAGATACCCATGTTGGCTCCCACATGCTCCATGATGTTCTCATCGGATGAACCACGATGTCGAGGATTCAATCAACCCCGTATGCAATTCCCTTTGTTAATCGATATGTTACTTGCCCGAGATTCGATCGTCGGTATCCCAATACCTCGTTCAATCTCGTTACCGGCAAGTCACTTTACTCGTACCGTAATGCATGATCCCGTGACCAGACACTTGGTCACTTTGAGCTCATTATGATGATGCATTACCGAGTGGGCCCAGTGATACCTCTCCGTCATACGTAGTGACAAATCTCAGTCTTGATCCATGTCAACCCAACAGACACTTTCGGAGATACCCGTAGTCTACCTTTATAGTCACAGTTACGTTGTGACGTTTGGTATACCCAAAGCACTCCTACGGTATCCGGGAGTTACACGATCTCATGGTCTAAGGAAAAGATACTTGACATTGGAAAAACTCTAGCAAACGAACTATACGATCTTGTGCTATGTTTAGGATTGGGTCTTGTCCATCACATCATTCTCCTAATGATGTGATCTCGTTATCAATGACATCCAATGTCCATAGTCAGGAAACCATGACTATCTGTTGATCAACGAGCTAGTCAACTAGAGGCTTACTAGGGACATGTTGGTGTCTGATATTCACACATGTATTACGATTTCCGGATAACACAATTATAGCATGAATAAAGACAATTATCATGAATAAGGAAATATAATAATAATGCTTTTATTATTGCCTCTAGGGCATATTTCCAACATTGTGCTCTCCAAAGAGCAACTCTTCTCAAAATCTCAAAACAAAAGGTGCTGAGTTGGAATCCCATTCTATGTGACCGTGCGGCGCACTCGGCAGGGGCTCGAATCCATCAAAGATCAAGTCTCCGCAGATATCGGCCGTGCAGTTTAAGCTTCCAAACCTGACCTGGTGGCCAGGGGCGTAACTCTCGATCTGCTCCAGATGGCCAAGCGAGTTGGCCCGCAGTGCGAAGCCGCCGAATACAAAGATCCGTCCGGGGGAAAAGTCTCACCCTGGACCGCATCTTTATCGATGATTGAAGGAGCCATCAAGCCTTATGGTGACGACACAGAGGAACTCTCAATGAAAGCACCAATGTCGGTGCAAAACTGGCGGATCTTGGGTATGGGGTCCCGAACTGTGCATCTAGGCGGATGGTAACATGAGGCAGGGGACACGATGTTTACCCAGGTTCGGGCCCTCTTGATGGAGGTAATACCCTACGTCCTGCTTGATTGTTCTTGATAATATGAGTAGTACAAGAGTTGATCTATCACGAGATCGAAGAGGCTAAACCCTAGAAGCTAGCCTATGGTATGATTATCTGTTGGTCCTACGGACTAAACCCTCCGACGTATATAGACACCGGAGGGGGCTAGGGTTACACCCACTTGGGGGCTGGTGCGCCCCTCTACATGACCGACCAGCCCTAGGGGAAGGAAAGGGGAGGGGTGGCCCGTCCTGCCTTTCCCTCCTCGGGAGAGAAAGGAAAGGAGGGGGACCTCCTCCTTCCTCCCCCCCCCCCCCGCACTCAAACAAGGAAAGGGGGCTCTTGGGAGAGACCCCAAGTAGGATTTGGCCTACTTGGGGCGCCTCCCTGGCTGCTCCTCGCTCCCCCACCTATATATATGTGGGAGGGGGCGTCACACATAACCACAACAATTGCTTAGCCATGTGCGGCGCCTCCTTCACTGATTACATCCCCGGTCATATTTTCGTAGTGCTTAGGCAAAGCCCTGCGGAGACAGATTCACCGTCACCACACCGTCGTGTTGTCGGAACTCATCCACTACCTCGCTGTCTTGCTGGATTAAGAAGGCAGAGGACGTAACCGAGCTGAACGTGTGCTGAACGCGGAGGTGCCGTACATTCGGTACTCAATCGGTTGGAGCGCGAAGAAGTTCGACTACATCAATCGCGTTAACAAACGCTTCCGCTTACGGTCTACGAGGGTAAGTAGACACACTCTCCCCTCGTTGCTATGCATCTCCATGGATAGATCTTGCGTGTGTTTAGAATTTTTTTGTTTTCCATGCAACGTTTCCCAACATCCTCCTCGTGCTGATGACAGCCCTCCCCAGACAATGGTCGTAGGCGTGTGCGCGGCATCATGCCGACACCTTCTCCGTCCTCGTCCCCGTCCCCGCCACCGCCGCCACCCATGACCGAGGAGGAGGAGGCCCGACTCATGAGGTGTGTCATGGATGACTCCATGATCACGCATGACGAGCAGCAATGGGATGGCCTGGAAACCGCTCTGGCCCTGTCGGCGGCCGGAGAATTGGCCATCCCGGGGATGGACATCGACGTCAAGGAGTAGGTGCCGGAGGAGGAACCCATCGTCGTGTGGAACCCTTGTTTGGTGGGCCAGGCGTGGAGCTGGTCGTGCACGGCGCTGAAGATGGCTGACTCCATGGGTGTCGGCCCATGGTCAGCCACACCACCGCGGTCACCAGAGCACGAGCAGGAGCCACGGGGGGAGGTGGTATAGGCGCCTCCGGCGCAGGAGCCACCGGCGCATGCGCCACCGGTCTGGCAGGGGCCGCCAGCCCACCTGTGGCAGCCACCGCCCTACGTCGACCTCACCGGCGACGACAACGAGTAGGACGACGACTCCTGAAGACGACGGCGGCCACCGACGAGGGCCTTTATCTACTTTTTTTATGTCTTTTATTAAGTTTTAGTTTAATTCAGACATGTGGTACTATGGACGTATGGGCGTGTGGACGGTTTTTGTTTATATTCATGTTTCGTATTATTTGTCAGTTTATTTTCTTTATTTTTAGGGCAAAAATAAAAAGGCCACAACCCCAGACGGTTCGGAGCGATGCATGCCCGTTGAGCCCATGGATGCCCGCATGACCGCAAGTGGACGGCCTGGTCTGTTTTACTGTTCCAAACGAACTAAAAACAGACGAACCGGATGTCCGTTTGGGGGCACCCGTGAGCTCCTGCACCCTCATCCAGTCGCCCCCGTGAACGCTTTCTAGCCAGAAACGGGCATGATATTTTCGCGAGGGAAACGTGCCACCGGCATCGGAGAGCATGCGCGCCATTCCATGCGGCTAAAACCCAATGCATACATGCGCGCGCAAGAGCCAACAGACACACAACACCGACACAGAAGACGAGAGTGCACGAACAAACCCTGCGGCTACGGAGAGAGGGAGAGCATGAAAGGTGACAACGCCTCGGGCACTCTCCGGTCCCCTTTGTCAACAGTACTAGGTAGCTCGTCGCGGATGTTTGTTTTCTGAGCGTCGTGAAAGGAAAGAAAGCGACGGCGCCACACGTGGCGGTCATTTTCCGAAGGTCGTCTCGCTTCATTCGTTGTCCCGGTCGGACGTGCAGTGGTCGCGGGAGCAGTAGTTTCGCGTCCGCGTCGCGAGAATCCGTCCGGCCGAGGTCGTTTCGACGGTGTCACAGCGCGCCTGTTTGGTTTCAGGTTTGCGTGATTCGGTTTCTCGGCCGGCCGGGGATCGATCGTCCTGCACCTGCACGTATCGTCAGTCTGCCTTTCGGGCCCGTCGTCGCGCGATCCCGCCTTTTCTTTTCTTTTCTTTTCTTGGTCCGGAGAGGCTGGAGAAAGAGGTTCACACGCACTATTATATGTGTAGTTTTGCTAAAGCACATCTAGATATGCCATAAGTATTGCATATCTAAGTCCTATATCATTGATCTTACATTGAGATTCGTATGGATTTGTCATTTTCTTTTTTCTCTTTCTCTTTATGCTTAATTCACTCATTTAGATGTGCAAAAATCAAAGCACATCTAGATGTGACCTACACCCATGTTATGTGCTTTTCATTTTTCTTTTCTTTCGACGAGACAGCATGGATGCCAAATTGCCAATCCGCGCGCCAGCATTCCGTCGGTCTCTCTCGGGGTCGTGAAACACGATTCTTTGCGTAACATCGGCCCATCATATTAAGATTACCTCCCGTGTCGTTGTTATGGTTTGTTTGGGCTGACCATGGTCCCGTCGAAGCTAACCCATGGTCAAGTTCTAAAAGAAATACCATAAAAATCGTTTCATGTGCTAAAAAAAATCAAAACTAGTTTCATAATTTTTTTCTTTACTTGGAAAAGATCATTTTATCGTGATGTCTACCTCGACAATTCCGCATTGTAGCACGAACTAATCTGGAGTCTAATGGTTAGGTAGACAGTGGTATCTAAGCCCACCAGAGTTCAAGTGCTGATGCTCGCATTATCCTGAATTTATTTTAAGATTTTCGACGATGCGTGTTCAGTTGGTGGAGACGTTCCCATCGACTATAATGCGCCTATGATTTCATAAAACCTTAAGATGATATACCGGCTTAGTCTCTCCGATGCGCTCATCTCTACTCCTAATGTTTCAGTTGGTAGGTCGCGTTCCAGGTTTTATTTTCGTCCCACCTCACCTGGTCTTTTTTGGTACTTCCTCCCACCTCCCTCTCAGCCGCGAAAAACCAAGGAAAACCCCGCGATCGAGTCCCGCACACGCCCAACCTCCGGTCTCACGCTAAGCCGCATAGAACCAAAAAAAACCTCAAGCCGAGTCCCCCGCCCGCCCCACGCACTCCATGCCCTAACATCCCGTCGCACCAAGACAGACGAACCAAAAAAATCTACAAAAATTAACCGACGAAAATTAACCAGCGATAAAAATCCAGAACCAATCGCCCGCACGTAGCGCTAGGTCTCCTGCCCTCGAACGAGAAACACTCGCACGCACGAATCTCTGCTCTCGTTCGCCCGCCGCCGCCCTTCGTCCCTTCGCCGAACCCTAGAAGCGGAGGAGCGGTGGCGGTGGTGAACCCTAGAAGCGGAGGGATCGGGGGAGGAGATGGGGGGCGGGCAGCGCCGGGAGCCGGGGAGGAGGTGGGGGGCTGAAGCTCCCACCATTCATCCCCACCTCAGGAGGGCCTCGTTGGATGTGGTAGCGGCCGACCGGCCGTACTCGTCGGATGCCTCGGTGGGGGCGTCTCCGCTTCCTAGATCCGGGTCGGAGACTCTGACGCAGAGGCCCGCAAGGGAGAAGCAGAGGGTGGAGGAGGAGCGGAGTCCATGGAGGAAAGCAGGCGACGGCTACAGGTAGGCGCTCAGCTTGCCCTACTGTGTAGTTCAGTGCGTCACCGTAGGGATAGGAGCGCCGCCACCGTCTCCAGGTACGTCCTCGACCAGGTCGTGCTCGGGCTGCCCTCGGGCATGCCCACGCCATAGACCAGGTCATGATCTCGTGTTTGAATGCCTTCCGAGGTCTCCCTGAAGTCTGATCTGATGCCCTTGTTGAACCCATCCCTTACTCTCCGCCAGCTGGGTCTCATTCGATGCTGACGCTTACTACCATAGTGTGCTTCAGGAGATCAACAGCATGCTGAGATGGAAGCAACTAAAAGCATCAGTTTTGCCATTACACGACGGCATGCAAAAGTAGCACGTCATCAATCACACCTGACAACACATACAAAATCCATTAATTTGCAATTCTTCAGTTGACGCACTTGAACAAAAGCATCAGTTTTCTACATTGTGACGATCACAAGCATCTAATTATGCTTCTCAAAGTTTGTAATCATGTGATGCATCCTTGAAATCAGTTTGTTCTCCACCATTGAGTATCATACTCCTTCCGTCCCAAAATAAGTGTCTTAACCTTGGTACAAAGTTGAGACATTTATTTTGAGACGGAGGGAGTACATGATACATCAATGTGTTAGGTATAAATTTCCTGCACTAAAACATGTACGACAACCAAACTGCCACATTCATTCAGTACAACTCATCCTGCTTCAGCATCGAAGTTTTGAGGGGCCATGAGTGTAGAGGTAGCCAAGTCGTCGTCACATTAAGGCAGAGTGAGGACGTAATTAGCTCATTAGGAGGAGTTCAATTGTTTCCCCAAATTTCCTTCCACGATTTTGTAACCCTTTGCAGAATTGCATGGGGAGGTTCGCAACATTGTCTACTCATTTGATAGGAAATCAGTATCTATTGTCTATCATGTGACTATGGAACTGATGCAAAGTACCCTTCTTTGCATGGGAGTTATATGTGGTTCAGTTTGCAGAATCTTGTTTGGTTTTACATTGATCTTGCATGCTCAGTTTTTGGGCATATAACCAGTTTGTAGGTCCTACTATTTGATCTGTGGACGTGACCAATGAGGGCATGGAGATTATGGCGAGGCATGGTGATGCGGTGGCAGTGGTGAAGGTAACCACATCGAAGGCAGCGGCAATGGGTGGTTGTCGATGAAAGCAACATGGGGATGGGGGAGGTGGAGAGGCGAGGGATGGAGGCGGAGGAGGGCAGCCAGGGAGACGGAGTGGCAGTGAGATTGGACGAGCTCGCCTGCGGAGTGCGTGGGCAAGATTTCCTTTCCGGGTTGGACGAGGGCTTCTTTTTTTTTTGTGTGTGTGCATGTGTGAGTTCACACCGATACTCGACCAAATACTGTGCATGGTTATCTGAAATTCTAGACAATAGTTCACATCCCAGTGGCAGGTAAGAACCTTCTTTTTAATTTATCAAATGGCGTCAATAGACCATAAAATTATCTTCATTTATAATACTAAAGATATGTCAATACATGTTCTTACATTTAGGCTCCTAAACCTGTTGAATGAGTTCTATATACAAGATTTATATTGTCCTTCTATAAATTAAGACTACACTTGCTATTGATGAGTCTATAATTGTCAACCTGGACAGTAACAACACACTATCGTTTTATCTCTCAATGTGAGCAAGTAAGATTTTTTTTCAGAGCTTTATTCTTTTGTATTATTTTTCTATTACAGAAGTTGATGCTCCATCTTGTTATTCATTTCCTGGGATCATTTCTCGAGGAATGTACGGATTTCTCGAAGTGACGCAATGCTATGATCTTCAACCATGAAAATGAAACTGTCAGCGCTGATGGCCTGCTCCTGTGATCTCATAGGTACCAAAATGCAGCTTAAATCTCTTTTTGAGAATTGGTTCCTGATGTTACATTTAGCTACTCCTGTATATCTTTTAGATTTTTTTTCTCTTTGTAAATTTTGTTTTTTGTTTGCTCACCTTGTAATCAACTCTGTATTTGATGATTTAGAAATCAGAATTCAGTTTAACTCTGCAATTAACCCTTAATGATAATATAATTGTTCTGGTTTCACTCATCCCTAATTCATAGCTTCACCAATGGTGATAGCATTGTGTCAAGGAGCAGGTGGAGAGGGAGAAAGAGAAAGGGAGAATGGAAGCCAAGTGATAGACAAAGAGAGTGAAAGGTAGAAGACATGCAATAACTTGTGTTATCTTACTAATGCTTTATTTATTGAAGACCTATACCAATGCACAAGTATTTGTCGTTGTATGATGGAAACCAGATGCCATCATGCTTACAGCATATTTTTGAATTAAAAGAATAATTTGATCATTGTATCTATATTTTATGATTTCGTGTCAACGCACTGGCATTTGGCTTCAGCCCATCAATTAGACCAGCTAGGTCTAAGCTATTAATTCTTGGATGAGTGTGTTTGGAGGCGAGAAGGGAAATATGTTACTCTGCAAATTCCAAGTCTTTTATCATGACTATTATTACACGTCAGACATGGAGTAATGAGAGCGTGAGTGTGTTTTGAATTCTTAATTGGTAAATTCTGGTGATTAACTGACCAGGGGTTCAGTTTGGATAGCTACCCAGGGGTATGAGTGTGATCAGTGTGACTAATTGTGATTTGTTTAGTGGTGAAAATGTAGGAATTAATTTGTTTCACCAATTCTGCACTTGCATTTGGCCATAGAATTTAGTTGGGGTAGCATATGCCCAGAATTTAATTAACCACAATTTTGAGAAATTTTTGGAAGTTGTTTATTTGTTTTATTAAACATGGTCGAATTTTCTTATAATTGCAGGTATTTGGTTCAAAATATATTTTTCTACTGTTAACCGATAGCATGGATATCACTATTTATGATCATGATGTCCATAAGAAATCATCATGACATGTCGAATCCTCAACCACTCAGTTAGATGTTGATGGATCTGCATCACAGCTTCTGTTGAACTCTCATGGTTGGAGATACTGCAAGAATTCTGATTCGGCACGGCCCTCATGGAGACAATGGAGATGGTGTTCAGCGGTGCGCTCAGCCAGAGTTCGTCGTACGTCCGACATTTGCAGATTCGGCAGGGCCCTCATGGAAACAAAGTACGTCCGACATTTGCTCTTCTGTGAATCAGTCCATAGGCCCTTTAATAGTTGTGTGTTGCTGGGTGTTTTCATCATGGGCTTCTTGTTTCTTTTAGTCTATGAAAGACGCATTGGAGCACCAGGTCAAGAGCAAGGCCTTTTTCAAGATACTAACCTAAATGCTGAAATACTTCGTTGTTGCCACTTTTAGTGTAGCTGTACTGATGCAGATAAGCTAAAAATCTCTCTTGCCTTCTCTTTGATGCCCTGATGACTTGTGTGCTTAATTATTAAGTAAATTACATTATGGCACATGTTATTTCCCATGTCGCCATAGGGCATTGTTCTTTTGGGACATGCATAGGGGTGCTTTGTACCGGTACGTAACTTCGTGCTGAAAACAAGAGCAACATGTTTTCTTTGTAGGTCAGAATTATTAACAAGATATGAAGAACTAACCTATTAATTTCTTTGCAAAGGAATTGGCCAGTTAGTATTTTACTAAATAACTATGGACTAGCTACTATTTTTACAATGGGTTGCTTATTGGACTAGGGACGTGTGATATCTTTCTCCCGTTGCAAAGCTAAACCACGTCGTGTCATCTTTGTAGTTTACATATTTTTTAGATGTGTTGGCACACATTTTGAGGCATCATTTTCTTTCAAGTCGTTCATCATCATTGGTCCCATTCTGCACAAGACTATCGATGATACCACTCTGCATTGGACCTACACAATCATCAATTTTACCAATGTCACAAATGGTCTGTCTTGTAATGTGACATTATGGCTAACTGTTTGGTTTAAATTATGGCTGGTAGCTGTCCTTGGATGCTGTAAATTTTGTTAACCTAACTCCCTGCTATATGCACAGTTCAGGGCGCAGAGAAACTAATGGAGCAACCAGGAGTCCAATCATTTTAAGGCAGAACATTGAACATATCAGTGATCGGACACTCGAGACAACTCTTAATGAGTTCTAGCAACCAAAGACAGAATATTTGCGTAGGATGCAACAAAGCTGCATGTCATGAGATTATTGAATACGTTGAGTAATTTGGAATGGAAACATTTTTGGTTAAATAGGATGCTCTTGAGATTATTTCTCATGCCAACATGGCATGCCCGAGCTAAAAATGTGCCACCCTTTGACAGGACCATGCCTTGTTAGAGGAGGTTTCTGGTTGGATAAATGAGAAGGCCATGATGCCTATTTGGGCTAAGATGACTCCTAACATTGCAGGTATTACAGATGGAACTTAAGCTTCCATAATGCATTTGTTGAGTAATTAGCAGTCACATATCTTCTGTGTTTTTAATTGCTATACGGTGTCAACAAATGATGAGGTTCTAAATTATTATTTTTATCATTGCCTACTTTTCAAGTGCGTAGTTTCTCTCTGCATTGATCTTAGTAGTTTGATTCTCCGGTAGTACATTTGGTGATCCTAACCAGAAGCTAGCTGTTAGAGAATGACAATGGACTATTCATGTAAGATAGTTTTTGTCCAACATTGCATTGTTCTATATATCTTCTCTCGCATGTTTGGCTTTGGCATCAATAGGGACAGGGTGGGCGATCATGGTGGGATTAGGCATGTGAATTCTGGTTTTAGTTTCACTTCCATGTTTGGTAAGACAGACAAAAACTCTGAGTGGCTGATTTGTATCTTGAAATGCATCCTGTGATGAATCATCATCAAGTGCCAAGGTATATTAAACTTTCTAAAACGGTGGGAGTTCAACCCTCAAATCATAATCCATCCCCCACCACCCCTCCCTAATTACTGTCCCTCCAGCCAAACAACCCCGCAATTTCTAATTTAATGTTCTGTTTGCTGTATTAAAAATGAGTCCTGGTCTTGTTGCATTGTAAAGATCAGATATGTAGTGCACAATTGATGATAATCTTTCAGTCTTACTCCCTCCATCCGGAAATTCTTGTCCTACAAATAGTTTTATCTAGACTTGTTTTAGTTATAGATACATCTATTTTATCCATTTCTAGGATAAGTATTTCCGGATGGAGGGAGTAACATTCATTAGCCAATGGCCCCA
The DNA here is from genome assembly GCF_056163025.1 of Triticum urartu. NCBI lineage: Eukaryota > Viridiplantae > Streptophyta > Magnoliopsida > Poales > Poaceae > Triticum > Triticum urartu. The sequence continues at coordinate 546,679,824 of NC_141879.1, read as the reverse complement.
CATTAGCATGTCCACCTAGCTGCTAGGCACATTACTTCATTGTGCACACATCCGCTCCTCCTGCTTAATTAAAAGGAAAAGAAGGGCACATAGATGGCCCGCGATTCCTGGACATCGTGATGCCTTAGTTTAACCGAGCGCTTGTTTCTCTTCGAATCGCTCCAATTTCTTTTGACGCTACAATTCCAAATTGTCTATTATGTTATTCCGTCGTGCCTTTTCACTTCGGTTGTGGATCATCAAGCGCTGACACCGACGAACTATGTTTAGGTATGTGAATGGTTATCCTTAGTAAATCATGCTTTTAGCATTTTATTTTTAGTTCTTCCACATCACATTGTTGCACTGTTAGGGGCTATAAAGGGTATCATTGTCACCCATTTTCTAGGAGGAACTGGGTTCGGGCCTTTTGCTCTAAAAAGAAGCGAGTGAGAGTGAATACTTGTCACTGTGAATGAAAACCATATTATGTCAAGTTCAATAAACATTTCTGATTAGAACAATTGAGTTTGTACAAAAAAAATCATGTCGCAAAACCATCATCAAACATCGCCATCGTGAGTGGCAGCAGCTTCACTTCACCCCCTCTCCATATATGGGACGAGAAAATATGTATTAGAAGAACCGATATTTATAGCAATACAATCATAAGTCGCATGCAACATCCACGTGATGAATTACAATTTATTTGAATGGTACTATCTATATATATATTAAAAAAATTGGCCCGTGGCAACGCACGGGCATTATACTAGTAGGGGTAGGACATGCGTGTGTGCGTTTAGGTGAGTGTATGCGTGTATATATAAGCGCTTGAGTCTGTATTGTATTAAAATGTCGGCATTGTAGCTCGAGATATTTCTTTTCGGCCAACACTAGGCGTGAGGCAACCGACCGTGTCTTGCGCCGGTGGCCTTCCGAACTGCCTTTTAATAGCCATCAAGTCTTTTTTTTTTCTTTTTTTGCGAGAAACTTTCAATCTATTCATTTTCAATCATGGTAGTACAATAAACATCAGAAATAGTAAAAATTACATCTAGATTTATATATATATATATATATATATATATATATATATATATATATATATATATATAGACCACGTAGCAACGACTAACAAAAACCGAAGCAAGCCGCCGTCATCATCCCTCTCTCATCGGAGTCGAGCAAAACTTGTTATAGTAAACAGCCGGGAGTCGTCATGCTAAGGCCTCATTAGACCAACAAATCAAAAGAGCAACCATCTCTGATAAAGAGAGTTGTCGATCGAAAGGACCTAACCTAAAGACACATGAACGTAGTCGAACGACGAACAGATCCAAGCAGATCCACCAAAAGATAGATCAACCGGCGACACATCTCCACACGCTTACCGACGATGCTAGACACACCACTTGAACGGGGGCTAAGCGAGGAGAAACTTATTCCATCTTCATGGAGCCGTCGCCGTCTCGTTTTTCTGAGCAGGACATAAACCCAAACAAAACTCAAAATCTAAAAACAGAGCCCTCCCACCGATAAGGGTCGGCATCCATCACGCTTCTGTGACCCTAAAGCCGCCGGAGACAAGGCGGTGGCACCGGCGGGAGGCACAGAAAACCTAAGCTTGGGAGAGGATCTGACAGCTCATGATTCCCTTTCCTTCACCTTTGACGCGCATCTCTCTACACCAAAAGAGACAAAACGGAAGAAACAAATAGTGCCCCCCCTCCCTCACGCGCATCCCCGCTTGTATGGGCAGTCCCAGAGCAAAACCCCCCAGTGTCCTGGTATACACCATACACAATGGATACCTGAAAAAACAAGAATACCAAACAATAATATACATAAAAGTAACACACTTTACAACTTAAAACGTTTGATAGTAAAATTTCTTATAGAAAGTGAATCGTTGCATTTTTTGCAGTTGAAAATAAAATAAAATAAATAGTTCCATTTGAAATGCTAGTTGATTACTTAAAGTTGAACAGAAAAACATAGGAACTTCAAACAATAAAAGTAAATATGATCAATGACGACAAGATAAATTCCTTGTAACCCATTGATTATTATGCTATTGCAAGTGCACAACGGCTTACGTTATTATGTGTGTTTGTAAATGCATGAATAAAAACAATAAATATCTCAAAAAATGAATAAAGCATATTGTTGAACTATACAGTTACGAAGTTAAACTTACTCTACATATGTCCTATTGATGCTGCACACATTCGATTCGAGATAATCCAAAATACCAATTAGATATGAATCACTAAAGAAAATTGTCAAATCACAACAGTCTTATTCTCAACTGTAACGTCCTTATATTTGACAACCCTAGCTAAACAATCTAGACAATGTTTTTTTAGAGAAATTGAGATATGTATGTACATATGCTTGGCCGAGATTGGCAATCTTACAAAGAACCGTACCTATTTCCTTCGATTATTTGGTGATTTGCAGCAGCCAGCGGGCGAGGGCACAGGCGGGCGGCTGCTGACTGCTGAGGGGGCGACGAGCAGGCAACAACCGAACAGATGCAGTTACCCACGTACTCCCTCCGGTCATTTTTAGTTCGCATATAAGATTTGACTGAAGTCAAGTCTCGTAAAGTTTGACCAGCTTTGTAGAAAAAAAATGTCAACATTCACAATCTGAAATCAATACCACTAGATGTTTCATGACTTAAAGTTTCATATTATATAACTTTAGCATGACAGATGTTGATATTTTTTCATATAAATACAGTCAAACTTTATGAAGTTTGACTTTAGAGAATTCTAATATGTAGAGTAAAAAGGACCGGAGGGAGTATCTACATAGGGATTAGGGACCTCCCATTTAGCCTTTTATTTATGGGAAGAGTCAATTACACCAGTGGTGCTAGAATTTAGCGCAAACGATTATTTTAGTGCTAAAACTTATGACATACATTAAAGTGGTGTAAAAATTTGTTTTTGGAGTGCAAATACGGTACAAATCTTTGTTTGTATATAACCATGGTGCCGACGAGGCATGACAACTTGGTGTTGGGCCCGTTGTTAGTGATAGCGTGGTCAAGACAGGGGCGTACGGCATGCTCTTTTTACAAAAATCCCCTTGATTTTTTATTTTTCTCACGAGCAGCCTCTTGCCAGGTGTACAGTTGGAGGGTCCCACCTGTCAAGTATGCATCACAATTCTTTTATTACAATGAAAAATTAGGCCACGGGATTCGAACAGGTGACCCCGGTGTACAGCGTGTGCGCAGCTAGCCACCGGCCGATAGTTAAGTTGACGACACGTCTTATATCTTTGGATTAAATACCCCTAAAAATATATTTGGATTAAGTAACATACATTGAAAATTTTAATCCGGAGAGTTTCGAACCAGCGAATAAAACAAACAGGGGGTCTTGCCACTCCAACTAATGGAGTCTCGTATCTATATATTTTTTGTCACACTTCTCATGTCTATATAAAATTGTTACAGTTTTGATAGTATGACATAATGTGCTCGTGGGCTACAATTATGTTAGTTCTTTTTTCATTTTATGATTTAAAAAAGTATTTTCTAATTATGAATAATATACCTATAAATAAAATAAAATAGACAAAAAAAATGCTCACCTATTAATTAGAAAACCATCAACTTAAACTATGAATTATATGTATATTTTTAAAAATTGGATATTAAATAAAAAATTAATGTAGTTTTAGAAAATATTTATACTTCCAAAATGTATCATATACCTTCAAAACATTTACAAGTTCTTTTTATAAAATATTCGTGTTGTACCTAGAAGTGATCATGCTTTAATTTTTCATATGTTGTTCTGAAAGTGTTTATTCGTTTCAATAAATTTTGTGTGTTTTCTAAGAAATGTATATGTATTTTAAATAGATATAAATATATGCATGAAAAAATGACGCTAGCGTGCCCTCGGACTGCAGATTCTCAAATGAATACACATTTACATATGTTTTGCAAATTCGGAAAAATGAAAAAGAAAAAAACTAACATGTTTAAAATGGGTCGTACTAATTGTGTTTTTTTTAGCCCGGTGGTCGTTCTGTTGTGTACATACAAAGGTTGACAATCCTCTGTAGCCACGAAATAGCTTGGTTTTATTGGTAGGCCCTCTTGTCTGAACATCTCAGGGCGCTGGTTCTAATGGCATTTCCTATTTGGCGCTGCAGGCGCCCGTTACACAGTGCAATTAGCAAACGGGCGCCTGCAGCCGAGTTAGCTGGGCTCAGCCCGTTTTGCTTTTTTTTCTTCTTATTCTGTTGTTAGAGAAACATCAAAAAGTGCATGAAACGAGGGATCGAACCCAATACCTCGCCAATGCGAGCGCTACGCTCTAGCCACCCGGCCATGACAGCTTCCGTTAATAGATATTTCAGTTCACATATTTATTATCCACGTTAGTTCAGTTTTTTATTTTTCTTTTCCCTTTTTATTTTTTCCTCATCCTTTTTCAAAATCTGCGAACTTTTTTCGAAATCAATTAATTCCTTTTCAATTTCGATGAACTTTTTTTTAATCTGTTGAACCTTTTTTCAAATCCAATGAACTTTTTCAGATTCGGTGAACTATTCTCAAAATTGATGAACTATTTTCGAAATCAATGAACATTTTTTCAAATCTGATGGAATTTTTTTCAAATTTGATGAACTTTTTTCCGAAACAATGATCTTTTTTCAGGTTCGATGAACTTTTTCCCAAAATCTAAGATTTTTTTTCCAAAAAAATGAACTTTTTCCGAAATCGATGAACTTTTTCAAAATTGACGAGCTTTTTTCCAAAACGACGAACTTTTTCAAATTTGATGAACTATTTTCATTTTTGTGATTGTTTTCACTTAAATTCATCAGCCTTTTTTTAACTGATGAACTTTTTGTTGTGAATGATTTTTTTAATTCCTAATTTTTCAAAAAAGCATACACATATTTTTTTGAACAGTCATCAGTCAACTAGTCACACTGTTCAACTGGTGAACACTGTTTCTCAAATTATTGACCTTGTGCGCAATAGTTTCTTAGATTTTTTTTATATTTTTTTAAGGGAAAACCAAGTTTATTCAGCAAAATCCACATGGAGTGGAATACAACTTTGGTCGTGGGGTACGCCCAACCAAACGTGGCGACCCGGACTTCTACATAATGCAAACTTGGCTAAGCTATGTGCCTCATAGTTAACGACACGAGACTCAAAAGTAAAATTACATTGAAAAGTAAAAGCTCTAAGGTTTATTTCAGTAACGATTGCACCATATGAACACCGTGCACCTCCATGGATGTCCGAGACAACTTTCTGGCAATCTGAAGCCACAACAAATTGCTGGATACCCAGGTCTTCTGCAAGAGAAAGAGCTTCTCGACAAGCTATCACTTCTAGAGTGGCTGGGTCATGAACTCCTTCAATTACCAGCGCCGCACTACCAATATAGTTTCCCCATCGTCTCTGCAGACAGCAGCTGCGGTTCCTCGCTGTCCTGCTGCAACACCCGCATCAACGTGAATCTTGCAGAAGCCCAAGGGCGGTTTCTTTGGCTTTTGAGTGACCTGTGGGGTGGCTCTTGCGTGCGAGTGCACCTGCCTGTTCCTGATGATGCCTAGCTCCTCTATAAATCTGGCAATGAAGCTATGAGTAGCCTGGGGGCTCTCGAAAATTGACTCATGGATAACCTTGCATCTCGCATGCCATATTGACCACAAAGTGACCGTCATGAGAACGAATTGATCATGAGGTAAAGCCTGCACAAGTGTAAACAGCCACTGTTTTGCGTTAGGCTCCGTGTTCGCTATGATTTTATGTGTGAACTCATTGTCCGCCAATGCCCAGACGCTCCTTGATGTTGTGCAGTCCAGCAAGGAGTGACGCCATGAATCCTGAGCTCCACATAGACCACACTGGTCAGAATCAGCCATGTGTCGATGTGCACGTACATCGTTAGTCGGCAGCGAGTGCTTGGCGAGTCTCGAGAGGAACATCCTGATTTTTTCGGGTACTTCAGTTTTCCATAATGATTTCCATGCACTTTCTTCAGCTCTAGGGTTTGAAGTGCCTGCTGACCCATCAAGTATTGCCTCCCCTCTTTGCTTTGTAGCAACAAGCATTCTGTATGCAGATCTTACAGAAAAACAACCATGTTTCTCATAGTGCCAGGCCCAGAAATCCTGTATATTGCGAGTACACAAAGGGATCCCCATGATGGTCTGTACATCCATGGGCATGAACATTTCTTGGATAAGCTGGATGTTCCATGAGGCACTTGTACTCACTATCAGATCCGAGACTCTTTGCGGTGGGTTCGGTGCAATGCTTCCATAAGGCCGAAGCATTTCATCACGTGGAAGCCAGTTTTGATTCCATATGTTGGTGTCGACACCATTGCCAATACATTTAATCACCCCCATTTTCAGAGTGTCTTTTCCTTCGATAATAGCTCGCCACACCTGGCTCGGGTGACTCCCCAGTTCTGCTGCGAGGAAATCCGAGTTTGGATAATAAATACTTTTGAGAACACGAGCGCAAAGTGTATCCGGACCTTGCAGCAAGCGCCAAGCTTGCCTTGCCAGCATCGCAAGATTGAATAACTCGAAATCTTTGAATCCTGGCCCACCCATGCCCTTGGGTTGAGTCATCGTCCTCCAAGACACCCAATGAGGCTTCCTCTTTCCCTCCTTACTTCCCCACCAAAATTTTCTAATCAGCATATTATAGTGTTCACAAAGCCCTCTTGGAAGCTTAAAACATGACATAGAGAAAACTGGCACTGCCTAAGCGACAGACTTGACTAGAACTTCCTTGCCAGCCGTGGACATGGTACGTTCGATCCATCCCTATACCTTGCTCCAGAGTCTATCCTTTAGGTATTTAAACACACCATTTTTTGAGCTCCCAATATTAGAAGGCATCCCTAAATACTTCTCGTTAAGAGTTTCATAGGGACATTGAGTGCCTCTTTGATTTCCTGTCTCACCAAATCAGGCACTCCCTTGCTAAAATATATTGATGACTTTGAGTGATTGATACGTTGTCCTGTTGCTTGAAAATAAGTATTCAGAGCATGGTACACCTCATTAGCACCCACAATGTTTGCCTTGAAAAACAGCAGGCTGTCATCCGCGAATAGGAGATGGCTCACCGGTGGCGCCGTAGGAGCAACCTGTAGACCACTCATGTTTGATGACTCACTTTTTGATTTCAACGGGCACGAAAGGCCCTCTGCTGCTAGCAAGAACAAGTATGGAGATATAGGGTCCCCTTGTCTGATTCCACGTGATGGTTTGAACTGTTGGAGCTTCTTTCCATTAAACAACACAGAGAAAGTTACTGTACTTACCAGACTCATCACAATATCCACCCATCCGGGATTAAAGCCCAGTTTGAGCATGATGGCCTTAAGGTAAGACCATTCTATCCTGTCATACGCCTTCATCATATCCAGCTTAAGGGCATAAGACTGATGTTTCTTTGCCTTATTTCTCTTCATGAAGTGTAAACACTCATAAGCCATTATGATGTTATCTGTGATAAGCCTCCCCGGCACAAAGGCTGACTGTTCTGCTGAGATGATTTCTGGCAATACTAGTTTCAATCTATTGGAGATGACCTTAGAAGCAATTTTGTACAGGACATTACAAAGGCTGATAGGACGGAATTGGGATAGGAGTGATGGGTTTTTTACCTTCGGGATAAGGACCAGAATCGTGTCATTGATGCACTCAGCTGATTCGGTACCATCAACAATTCTCAAAACTGCCTTAGTGACCTCCTCTCTGCAAGTGTCCCAATGGTGTTGGAAAAAGTGAGCCGGGTAACCGTCTGGGCCTGGCGCCTTAATGGGGTACATCTGGAACAAGGCTGTTTTGACCTCCTTTTCGGTGTATGGAGCGCACAAGTTCTCATTCATTGCTTGTGTGACTTTTATTGGGACTGTTTCAAGAACCCTTTCCATGTCCTGGACTCCTTCAAACGTATACAGGTCATGATAAAAAGCGGTGGCCATGTTTTCCATCTCCATCAAATTTTCAATTAACTGCCCATCCGGTTTATGAAGTGATTTTATCTGGTTTTTCCTGCGCCTACGGCTTGCACGTAGGTGGAAAAAGTACGTGTTCTTATCCCCGTGTATTAGCCATTCTAGCCGGGCTCTCTGTCGCCATAATATTTCTTCTCGGTGATATAACTCAGTGAGCCTGTCAACAATCTTGATCTCTACATGCATTGGTCCAGACCGGTTTGGCGTGTTCTCAACTCCTGTAGATCCTTTTTTAACTCAAATATCTCCTTTCGCACATTCCCGAAGTGGATCTTGTCCCAGTTTGACAGATCCGAGGAAAGCGACCTGAGCTTGTCCTTCACCGCGCTGACAGATTCTGCCGATCCACTTTTCCAAGCTGTTTCCACTGTTGGCTGCAGGCTCGGGTCCCGTTCCCAGGCCAATTCGTATTTAAATGTCCGTGGGGCCCGGATGCATGCATCCTCATGCATGTATCTCACGTAAATGGGTACGTGATCGTTGGTCGCAGCTGTTTTATGTTCCAGGCGTGCATTCGGAAAGGCGATCGACCACGCCGGGTTGGCCACTCCCTGGTCGAGTCTAACCCTCGTAAAAGTTCCTCCTGCAACTTTCCATTCAAACGTCCAGCTAGGTCCCGTATATCCAATGTCCGCAAGGCCACACGTATCAAGCGCGTCTCTGAAAGCGTCCATTTGTGCTTGACTTCTGTTTCCTATTCCGTCATGCTCATGGGGCTGCGTCACCTCATTGAAATCGCCTAGGACCAGCCATGGCAAGTCACTTGTACCAACAATTCCTCTTAAAGTGTTCCATGTTTTGTACCTTTCATTTACTTGGGCTTCTCCATAGACAAAAGTCACCCGAGTTCTGACATCAACAAGATCATTAATAACAACATCAATATGGTACTGGGAATAACCAACAATTTCAAGCTTTATTTCATCGTTCCAAAAAACTCCTAATCCTCCACTTCTCCCCGAGCTACTGACAGCAAAACTTTTACTGTAACCTAGTGAACCACCCATACTCTCAACTCTAGAGCCCTCCATCTGAGTTTCAAGGATACAAAGCACAGAGGGGGCAAACTGCTTCGTTAGATCACGAAGCTCTTGAACTGTCGCGGGTTTGCTAGCGCCACGACAGTTCCAACATAGAAGACTCATTGCGCTTGGCGCGACCCCCCTGGGAGGCCCGCCAGACGCGCATCTATGTTTTTGGTGGTCACCGTGTTCTTTCTCGTGGGCTTCTCGCTGGTCGTTACGCTCAACTTGTTCCTCTTGGGCTCCTGTTTTGCAGAAGGACTCGCTGGAACCTCGGGAGCGGGCAGCAACATGAGCTTGTTGGTGTCAGATGGATTTGACGTTGAGGGCACCGAGGCCATTGGGACGCCTACCATGGCCGCCCTCTTTCTATTGTTCTCAGCTTCATGCATGGCAACGTCATGATCGATATTCTCAAGTTCTTCACCACGATCCTCAAGAGCAGTCTGCGGTATTCCACGACCGCGCCCTCTGCCCGATCGGCCTCTGCCTCGCCCCCCCTCGTTGCAGGGCCATCCCCCGTGCCTCTTACTTCTCCTGGTCCGTTTCCCGGTTCCTTGAATCAAGTTGCTTTTAGGTCCTTAAAAACTAGAGATTCTGGGGGTGAACTCCATCGCCGCACTCTTTGAAGAGATGCCCAATATATCCACAAACTGCACACCAATCTGGGAGACACTCATATTTCACCCTAAAGATCACCCTCTGCAAGTTTTCCTTCTTCTTGATAACCAGGGAAACAACGTTCTTGAGGGGTTTTGTCACATCAAGCCTCAGCCGAACTCGTGCAAAGTTTCCCTCAAAATCTTGTGATTTTGGCTCCTCGTAGATGAACTCCCCTACTGTAGCAGAGAGAGCCTTAATCTTTGAGAAAAAACCATCTGGCAAGTCATGGATCTGCATCCATATGTCAATCTTGTTCAGCTCAATAGTCGAAGGTTTGGTGAAGCCATCATAATGTGACAGAATCACAACTTTCCCTTTGAAAGTCCATGGACCCTCCTCCATCACACGTTCCCAGTCGCCAAGACAGCCGAACTGCATCGTGTATAGATTGTCCTCTAGTGGCCTTATCTTCACCTCCTTTGCCAGATCCCATGCAATTCTCATATTCCTGAAGAACCAATACTGCCTGTAGGGTTTCTCCGTGTGTACCCTAGCGATTGCCATCCAGCGGGTAGCCTCAGCTGTTAATGAAGGAAATATGCCCTAGAGGCAATAATAAAGTTATTATTTATTTCCTTATATATCATGATAAAAGTTTATTATTCATGCTAGAATTGTATTAACCGGAAACATAATACATGTGTGAATACATAGACAAATAGAGTGTCACTAGTATGCCTCTACTAGACTAGCTTGTTAATCAAAGATGGTTATGTTTCCTAACCATGGACAAAGAGTTGTCATTTGATTAACAGGATCACATCATTAGATGAATGATCTGATTTACATGACCCATTCCATTAGCTTAGCACCCGATCGTTTAGTATGTTGCTATTGCTTTCTTCATGACTTATACATGTTCCTATGACTATGAGATTATGCAACTCCCGTTTGCCGGAGGAACACTTTGTGTGCTACCAAACGTCACAACATAACTGGGCGATTATAAAGGAGCTCTACAGGTGTCTCCAAAGGTACATGTTGGGTTGGCGTATTTCGAGATTAGGATTTGTCACTCCGATTGTCGGAGAGGTATCTCTGGGCCCTCTCGGTAATGCACATCACATAAGCCTTGCAAGCATTGCAACTAATGAGTTAGTTGCGGGATGATGGATTACGGAACAACTAAAGAGACTTGCCGGTAACGAGATTGAACTAGGTATTGGATACCGACGATCGAATCTCGGGCAAGTAACATACCGATGACAAAGGGAACAACGTATGTTGTTATGCGGTCTGACCGATAAAAGATCTTCGTAGAATATGTAGGAGCCAATATGAGCATCCAGGTTCCGCTATTGGTTATTGACCGGAGACGTGTCTCGGTCATGTCTACATTGTTCTCGAACCCGTAGGGTCCGCACGCTTAAGGTTATGATGACAGTTATATTATGAGTTTATGCATTTTGATGTATCGAAGGTTGTTAGGAGTCCCAGATGTGATCACGGACATGACGAGGAGTCTCGAAATGGTCGAGACATAAAGATTGATATATTAGAAGCCTATGTTTGGATATCGGAAGTGTTCCGGATGAAATCAGGATTTTACCGGAGTACCGGGAGGTTACCGGAACCCCCCGGGAAGTATATGGGCCTTAGTGGAAGAGAGGAGAGGTGGCCAGAGATGGGCCGCGCGCCCCTCCCCCCCCTTGGTCCGAATAGGACAAGGAGAGGGGGCCGGCCCCCCTTCCTCCTCTCTCTCCTCTTTTCCCCCCTCCGCGAATCCTATTCCAACTAGGAAAGGGGGGGAGTCCTACTCCCGGAAGGAGTAGGACTCCTCCTGGCGCGCCACCTCTTGGCCGGCCAGCCCCCCTTTGAGCCTTTATATACGGAGGCACGGGGCACCCCTAGAGACACAAGTTGATCCACGTGATCATATTCTTAGCCGTGTGCGGTGCCCCCTACCACCATAGTCCTCGATAATATTGTAGCGGTGCTTAGGCAAAGCCCTGCGACGGTAGTACATCAAGATCGTCACCACACTTTGCTGGATCGGAGTCCGGGGATCGTCATCGAGCTGAACGTGTGCTAGAACTCGGAGGTGCCGTAGTTTCTGTGCTTGGTCGGTCGGGCCGTGAAGACGTACGACTACATCAACCAAGTTAATGCTTCCGTTGTCGGTCTACAAGGGTACGTAGATCATACTCTCCCCTCTCGTTGCTATGCATCACCATGATCTTGCGTGTGCGTAGGATTTTTTTTGAAATTACTACGTTCCCCAACAGTGGTATCAGAGCCTAGGTTTTATATGTTGATGTTATATGCACGAATAGAACACAAGTGAGTTGTGGGCGATATAAGTCACACTGCTTACCATCATGTCATACTTTGGTTCGGCGGTATTGTTGGACGAAGCGGCCCAGACCGACATTACGTGTACGCTTACGCGAGACCGGTTCTCCCGACGTGCTTTGCACATAGGTGGCTTGCGGGTGACAGTTTCTCCAACTTTAGTTGAACCGAGTGTGGCTACGCCCGGTCCTTGCAAAGGTTGAAACAGCACCAACTTGACAAACTATCGTTGTGGTTTTGATGCGTAGGTAAGATTGGTTCTTACTTAAGCCCGTAGCAGCCACGTAAAACTTGCAACAACAAAGTAGAGGACGTCTAACTTGTTTTTGCAGGGCATGTTGTGATGTGATATGGTCAAGACATGATGCTAAATTTTATTGTATGAGATGATCATGTTTTGTAACCGAGTTATCGGCAACTGGCAGGAGCCATATGGTTGTCGCTTTATTGTATGCAATGCAATCGCCCTGTAATGCTTTACTTTATCACTAAGCGGTAGCGATAGTCGTAGAAGCATAAGATTGGCGAGACAACAACGATGCTACGATGGAGATCAAGGTGTCGCGCCAGTGACGATGGTGATCACGACGGTGCTTCAAGGATGGAGATCACAAGCACAAGATGATGATGGCCATATCATATCACTTATATTGATTGCATGTGATGTTTATCTTTTATGCATCTTATCTTGCTTTGATTGACGGTAGCATTATAAGATGATCTCTCACTAAATTTCAAGATAAAAGTGTTCTCCCTAAGTATGCACCGTTGCCAAAGTTCGTCGTGCCCAGACACCACGTGATGATCGGGTGTGGTAAGCTCTACGTCCATCTACAACGGCTGCAAGCCAGTTTTGCACATGCAGAATACTCAGGTTAAACTTGACGAGCCTAGCATATGCAGATATGACCTCGGAACACTGAGATCGAAAGATCGAGCGTGAATCATATAGTAGATATGATCAACATAGCGATGTTCACCATTGAAAACTACTCCATTTCACGTGATGATCGGTTATGGTTTAGTTGATTTGGATCACGTGATCACTTAGATGATTAGAGGGATGTCTATCTAAGTGGGAGTTCTTGAGTAATATGATTAATTGAACTTAAATTTATCATGAACTTAGTCCCTGATAGTATCTTGCTTGTTTATGTTAATTGTAGATAAATGGCCCATGCTGTTGTTCCGTTAAATTTTAATGCGTTCCTTGAGAAAGCAAAGTTGAAAGATGATGGTAGCAATTACATGGACTGGGTCCATAACTTGAGGATTATCCTCATTGCTGCACAGAAGAATTACGTTCTGGAAGCACCGCTGAGTGCCAGGCCTGTTGCTGGAGCAACACCAGATGTTATGAACATCTGGCAGAGCAAAGCTGATTACTACTCGATAGTTCAGTGTGCCATGCTTTACGGCTTAGAATCGGGACTTCAACGACGTTTTGAACGTCATGGAGCATATGAGATGTTCCAGGAATTGAAGTTAATATTTCAAGCAAATGCCCGGATTGAGAGATATGAAGTCTCCAATAAGTTCTATAGCTGCAAGATGGAGGAGAACAGTTCTGTCAGTGAGCATATACTCAAAATGTCTGGGTATAATAATCACTTGATTCAGATGGGAGTTAATCTTCCAAATGATTGCGTCATTGACAGAATTCTCCAATCACTGCCACCAAGCTACAAGAGCTTTGTGATGAACTATAATATGCAAGGGATGAATAAGACTATTCCCGAGCTCTTCGCAATGCTGAAAGCTGCGGAGGTAGAAATCAAGAAGGAGCATCAAGTGTTGATGGTCAACAAGACCACTAGTTTCAAGATAAAGGGCAAAGGGAAGAAGATGATATGGACAGTACAGGTGCTCTTGTCGTTCCACCGTTACTATCAAGTAAAATATCAGCCAATCGAGAGGCTCGCTATGAAAGCAACATGCAAAAGTATGTGGTTCCCGCTCTACGTCATAAGAAGATCATGTGTGCTACAGAACAGAAGGGGATTTTAAGTGTGAAGCCTGTTCCATATGCTACGCTTGTGCCTCAGGAAGAAGTGAAGCCCACGTTCAGAACACCTTGTCAATACTTCAACGTAACCAGCAGAATGAAAGTTTGAAGGCTGCACCATCAAGTTCATTTTAGTTTTGGCCTAGCAACCATACATGCAAGTATACGTACGTGTGTCTTTTTATTTGTTTTTACTAGTTTGTTCAGATTTCCTAGTTTACAACTTGTAATTGATGAGGAGTCCTCATCGTGTCCTAGTCTAGGTCGGGCTTAGCCCAGGTGTTACGCACAACTTATATAAGCAAGGGGTGCAGTTTCTGTCTAGGGTTTAGGTTTTAGTTCAGGAAGAAAACTCATCTGATGGATGCGTATTTGTACTTCTGCGTCCCTGTCTAGGGTTTGATAATTGCATGTGTTTCGGTAGCTTGGATCGCCAAGGCACAAGTGTCGTTTGATTCTTGATCTACAAGGGTCAATCTAGCTAGCTTCCCGTTCTTCTCCATCTACTTCTGCTAGTGCTTATTATTGCTAAATACTCCATCGCCGTCGCCGCCGCTAATCGCCATCAGCTTAATCCCTCCATCTAGCTCTAGTACTACTACACCACTTTTACTACTTCCGATCCATCTAGTCCAAGTTCTTCCACACGTACACATCTCTACACATATATATCTCTGTCTGCTCTAGTACGTCTGCCTCTGATCAAGTATATTCTTCTAGCTCTTTGCGCCGGTGAAAGATCAGGGACATCCCACAAAATCGACTCAAAGTTATTTGAGCCGTATCAACTGGTATCAGAGAGCGCCAGGTTTATCACTGCGCGCGATGTCAACCGCAAGCAAGCGTGACGGGGATGAGGTGCGGGAGGATGACGGGCCGCCGCAATATGGTCCCGATCTGGACCCAGGTGTCCGTGCTATGTTCAAGGCTACATACCAGCACTTCGACAACCGCATGAAGGCCCTCGACGAGACGGTGACCGACGGGTTCCAGGCCATGCAAGCAGCCCTCCATCGCCTAGAGGCAAGGGCAACCGGCGTGGCTGCTCCAGCGAGGGAACAACATGCCCTGCAGCAGCGAGCACCTCAACATGTCCGTGACGCGGACGTTACCAACGACGACAATGATGCTGAGTTCGAGGATGGTTCTGATGCTCGCGGCGACTTGCCTCGCCGACCACGACAGGATGCTCGTCCCCGTGATGATGGACCAAGGCGGTGCCGCGATGAGGACGAGGACGGAGGTATTGGTAGAATAAAAATTACTATACCTTCGTTCACAGGCAAGGCCGGTCCCGAGGAGTATCTTGAGTGGGAGATGCGTGTGGAGCAGATTTTTGATAATCACCGTTACTCCGAGGAGCGGAAGATTCATTTTGCTTCTCTTGAATTTTCAGGTTATGCATTAATTTGGTGGGATCAGCTCAACCACAACGACGCACGACCAGAGTCATGGCGTGAGATGAAGCGTACAATGCGTGCTCGCTTTGTGCCAGCTTATTTTCAGAAGGAGCAACACACAAAGCTTCGCCGTCTTGTTCAAGGAGCCATGACGGTGGATGAGTATTACCAACGGATGCAAGTTCTGATGATCAGAACTAATGTGCATGAGTCTGATGATGCAACAATGACACGCTTCTTTGAGGGGCTGAATGAGGATATACGTGACCGTGTTGATTTGATGCAGTATAATGATATGCAAGATCTTCTTCATCAGGCGGAGCGTGCCGAACAGTGGGTCAAAGCCAAGCAAGTTTCCAAAGGCCGCACCAATTTCAGCATGGGGCGACGTTCCTATTCGCATGACGATGATAATGTCAAGCCAGCTTCATCCTATAGGTCAGCTGCTACCGATCACAAGGAGATGAGCAAAGAATCTATGGCCGCGAGCAAAGTGGCTTCAAGGGCTGATTCAAGTGCGCAGTCTGCTATGCGTACTAGTGAGATTGTTTGTTACACATGTGGAGGTAGGGGACACAAACGCATTGATTGTCCGAACAAGAAGAGAGTGCTCCTTGTTAATGATGGATATGTTTCCGAAGACAAAATTGACTCAGAGTCTGATGAGCCCAAGGAAGGGGAAAGTGAATCTAATCCTATCATGTGCTATCCTCTAGATTATGATGACCTGCCATGCATCATGGTGCAGCGAGCTAAAGAGGATCAAATTCCAAGTTCTGGACAGCGGTGGAAAATTTTTCAGTCACAATGCAAGATCAAAAACAAGTGTTGCAAGTTGATTATTGATGGAGGGAGCTACACCAACATCATAAGCAAGCTTGTGGTGGATGCTTTAGGATTGAAGGCATGGCCACATCCGCAGCCACATTGCATTGAGTGGTTGTACAACTCCGGGCGTTTGAAGGTGACTCACAAGGTACGCGTAAAGTTCAATATTGGCACGTATTACGATGAGGTGATTTGCGATGTTGTGCCAATGGATGTGTGTCAGTTGCTATCGGGTCGTCCATGGCAATATGATCGCAACGCTATACATGAGGGGAGGTCGAACACTTACGTGTTTCGAGATGTTGGCATCAAACGTGTGCTGCAGCCCATGGGTAACAATGCTATCAAGATTGATCATGTGTTTGTATACAACAATTTTTTGAAGAGTACCCTGAAACCGAGGACGGTTTCGCTTAAAGGGGGAGAGGATGATATGGACAGTACAGGTGCTCTTGTCGTTCCACCGTTACTATCAAGTAAAATATCAGCCAATTGAGAGGCTCGCTATGAAAGCAACATGCAAACGTATGTGGTTCCCGCTCTACGTCATAAGAAGATCATGTGTGCTAAAGACAGAAGGGGATTTTATGTGTGAAGTCTGTTCCATATGCTACGCTTGTGCCTCAGGAAGAAGTGAAGCCCACGTTCAGAACACCTTGTCAATACTTCAACGTAACCAGTAGAATGAAAGTTTCAAGGCTGTACCATCAAGTTCATTTTAGTTTTGGCCTAGCAACCATACATGCAAGTATACGTACGTGTGTACTTTTATTTGTTTTTACTAGTTTGTTCAGATTTCCTAGTTTACAACTTGTAATTGATGAGGAGTCCTCATCGTGTCCTAGTCTAGGTCGGGCTTAGCCCAGGTGTTACACACAACTTATATAAGCAAGGGGTGCAGTTTCTGTCTAGGGTTTAGGTTTTAGTCCAGGAAGAAAACTCATCTGATGGATGCGTATCTGTACTTCTGCGTCCCTGTCTAGGGTTTGATAATTGCATGTGTTTCGGCAGCTTGGATCGCCAAGGCACAAGTGTCGTTTGATTCTTGATCTACAAGGGTCAGTCTAGCTAGCTTCCCGTTCTTCTCCATCTACTTCTGCTAGTGCTTATTATTGCTAAATACTCCGTCGCTGTCGCCGCCGCAAATCGCCATTAGCTTAATCCCTCCATCTAGCTCTAGTACTACTACACCACGTTTACTACTTCCGATCCATCTAGTCCAAGTTCTTCCACACGTACACATCTCTACACATATATATCTCTGTCTGCTCTAGTACGTCTGCCTCCGATCAAGTATATTCTGCTAGCTCTTTGCGCCGGTGAAAGATCAGGGACATCCCACAAAATCGACTCAAAGTTATTTGAGCCGTATCAGAAGAAGGGGAACTTCAAGAAGAAAAGCAAGCAAGTTGCTGATCAGGAGAAGAAGCCGAAGTCTGGACCTAAGCCTGAAACTGAGTGCTTCTACTGCAAGCAGACTGGTCACTGGAAGCGGAACTGCCCCAAGTATTTGGTGGATAAGAAGGATGGCAAGGTGAACAAAGGTATATGTGATATACATGTTATTGATGTGTACCTTACTAGAGCTCGCAGTAGCACCTGGGTATTTGATACTGGTTCTGTTGCTAATATTTGCAACTCGAAACAGGGACTACGGATTAAGCAAACACTGGCAAAGGACGAGGTGATGATGCGCGTGGGAAATGGTTCTAAAGTCGATGTGATCGCAGTCGGCACGCTACCTCTACATCTACCTTCGGGATTAGTATTAGACCTAAATAATTGTTATTTGGTGCCAGCGTTGAGCATGAACATTATATCTGGATCTTGTTTAATGCGAGACGGTTATTCATTTAAATTAGAGAATAATGGTTGTTCTATTTATATGAGTAATATCTTTTATGGTCATGCACCTTTGAAGAGTGGTCTATTTTTGATGAATCTCGATAGTAGTAACACACATATTCATAATGTTGAAGCCAAAAGATGCAGAGTTGATAATGATAGTGCAACTTATTTGTGGCACTGCCATTTAGGTCATATCGGTGTAAAGCGCATGAAGAAACTCCATACCGATGGACTTTTGGAACCTCTTGATTATGAATCACTTGATACTTGCGAACCGTGCCTTATGGACAAGATGACTAAAACACCGTTCTCCGGTACAATGGAGAGAGCAACAGATTTGTTGGAAATCATACATACAGATGTATGTGGTCCGATGAATGTTGAGGCTCGTGGCGGATATCGTTATTTTCTCACCTTCATAGATGATTTAAGCAGATATGGGTATATCTACTTAATGAAGCATAAGTCTGAAACATTTGAAACGTTCAAAGAATTTCAGAGTGAAGTTGAAAATCATCGTAACAAGAAAATAAAGTTTCTGCGATCTGATCATGGAGGAGAATATTTGAGTTACGAGTTTAGTCTACATCTGAAACAATGCAGAATAGTTTCGCAACTCAGGCCACCCGGAACACCTCAGTAATGGTGTGTCCGAACGTCGTAATCGTACTTTACTTGATATGGTGCGATCTATGATGTCTCTTACAAATTTACCGCTATCATTTTGGGGTTATGCTTTAGAGACGGCCGCATTCACGTTAAATAGGGCACCATCAAAATCCGTTGAGACGACACCTTATGAACTATGGTTTGGCAAGAAACCAAAGTTGTCGTTTCTTAAAGTTTGGGGCTGCGATGCTTATGTGAAAAAGCTTCAACCTGATAAGCTCGAACCCAAATCGGAGAAATGTGTCTTCATAGGATACCCAAAGGAGACTGCTGGGTACACCTTCTATCACAGATCCGAAGGCAAGACATTCGTTGCTAAGAATGGATCCTTTCTAGAGAAGGAGTTTCTCTCGAAAGAAGTGAGTGGGAGAAAAGTAGAACTTGACGAGGTAACTGTACCTGCTCCCTTATTGGAAAGTAGTACATCACAGAAACCTGTTTCTGCGACACCTACACCAATTAGTGAGGAAGCTAATGATAATGATCATGAAACTTCAGAACAAGATACTACTGAACCTCGTAGATCAACCAGAGTAAGATCCGCGCCAGAGTGGTACGGTAATCCTGTTCTGGAAGTCATGCTACTAGATCATGATGAACCTACGAACTATGAAGAAGCGATGGTGAGCCCAGATTCCGAAAAATGGCTTGAAGCCATGAAATCTGAGATGGGATCCATGTATGAGAACAAAGTATGGACTTTGGTTGACTTGCCCGATGATCGGCAAGCAATTGAGAATAAATGGATCTTCAAGAAGAAGACTGACGCTGACGGTAATATTACTGTCTATAAAGCTCGACTTGTCGCAAAAGGTTTTCGACAACTTCAAGGGGTTGACTACGATGAGACCTTCTCACCCGTAGCGATGCTTAAGTCTGTCCGAATCATGTTAGCAATTGCCGCATTTTATGGTTATGAAATTTGGCAGATGGATGTCAAAACTGCATTCCTGAATGGATTTCTGGAAGAAGAGTTGTATATGATGCAACCGGAAGGTTTTGTCGATCCAAAGGGAGCTAACAAAGTGTGCAAGCTCCAGCGATCCATTTATGGACTGGTGCAAGCCTCTCGGAGTTGGAATAAACGCTTTGATAGTGTGATCAAAGCATTTGGTTTTATACAGACCTTTGGAGAAGCCTGTATTTACAAGAAAGTGAGTGGGAGCTCTGCAGCATTTCTGATATTATATGTGGATGACATATTACTGATTGGAAATGATATAGAATTTCTGGATAGCATAAAAGGATACTTGAATAAGAGTTTTTCAATGAAAGACCTCGGTGAAGCTGCTTACATATTAGGCATAAAGATCTATAGAGATAGATCAATACGCTTAATTGGACTTTCACAAAGCACATACCTTGACAAGATTTTGAAGAAGTTCAAAATGGATCAAGCAAAGAAAGGGTTCTTGCCTATGTTACAAGGTGTGAAGTTGAATCAGACTCAATGCCCGACCACTGCAGAAGATAGAGAGAAAATGAATGATGTTCCCTATGCGTCAGCCATAGGCTCTATCATGTATGCAATGCTGTGTACCAGACCTGATGTGTGCCTTGCTATAAGTCTAGCAGGGAGGTACCAAAGTAATCCAGGAGTGGATCACTGGACAGCGGTCAAGGACATCCTGAAGTACCTGAAAAGGACTAAGGATATGTTTCTCGTATATGGAGGTGACAAAGAGCTCATCGTAAACAGTTACGTTGATGCAAGCTTTGACACTGATCCGGACGATTCTAAATCGCAAACCGGATACGTGTTTACATTAAACGGTGGAGCTGTCAGTTGGTGCAGTTCTAAACAGAGCGTCGTGGCGGGATCTACGTGTGAAGCGGAATACATAGCTGCTTCGGAAGCAGCGAATGAAGGAGTCTGGATGAAGGAGTTCATATCCGATCTAGGTGTCATACCTAGTGCATCGGGTCTAATGAAAATCTTTTGTGACAATACTGGTGCAATTGCCCTGGCAAAGGAATCCAGATTTCACAAGAGAACCAAGCACATCAAGAGACGCTTCAATTCCATCCGGGATCTAGTCCAGGTGGGAGACATAGAGATTTACAAGATACATACGGATCTGAATGTAGCAGACCCGTTGACTAAGCCTCTTCCACGAGCAAAACATGATCAGCACCAAGGCTCCATGGGTGTTAGAATCATTACTGTGTAATCTAGATTATTGACTCTAGTGCAAGTGGGAGACTGAAGGAAATATGCCCTAGAGGCAATAATAAAGTTATTATTTATTTCCTTATATATCATGATAAAAGTTTATTATTCACGCTAGAATTGTATTAACCAGAAACATAATACATGTGTGAATACATAGAGAAACAGAGTGTCACTAGTATGCCTCTACTAGACTAGCTTGTTAATCAAAGATGGTTATGTTTCCTAACCATGGACAAAGAGTTGTCATTTGATTAACAGGATCACATCATTAGATGAATGATCTGATTGACATGACCCATTCTATTAGCTTAGCACCCGATCGTTTAGTATGTTGCTATTGCTTTCTTCATGACTTATACATGTTCCTATGACTATGAGATTATGCAACTCCCATTTGCCGGAGGAACACTTTGTGTGCTACCAAACGTCACAACGTAACTGGGTGATTATAAAGGAGCTCTACAGGTGTCTCCAAAGGTACATGTTGGGTTGGCGTATTTCAAGATTAGGATTTGTCACTCCGATTGTCGGAGAGGTATCTCTGAGCCCTCTCGGTAATGCACATCACATAAGCCTTGCAAGCATTGCGACTAATGAGTTAGTTGCGGGATGATGGATTACGGAACGAGTAAAGAGACTTGCCGGTAACGAGATTGAACTAGGTATTGGATACCGACGATCGAATCTCGGGCAAGTAACATACCGATGACAAAGGGAACAACGTATGTTGTTATGCGGTCTGACCGATAAAAGATCTTCGTAGAATAAGTAGGAGCCAATATGAGCATCTAGGTTCCGCTATTGGTTATTGACCGGAGATGTGTCTCGGTCATGTCTACATTGTTCTCGAACCCGTAGGGTCCGCACGCTTAAGGTTATGATGACAGTTATATTATGAGTTTATGCATTTTGATGTACCGAAGGTTGTTCGGAGTCCCGGATGTGATCACGGACATGACGAGGAGTCTCGAAATGGTCGAGACATAAAGATTGATATATTGAAAGCCTATGTTTGGATATCGGAAGTGTTCCGGGTGAAATCGGGATTTTACCGGAGTACCGGGAGGTTACCGGAACCCCCGGGAAGTATATGGGCCTTAGTGGGCCTTAGTGGAAGAGAGGAGAGGTGGCCAGAGATTGGCCGCGCGCCCCTCCCCCCCTTGGTCCGAATAGTACAAGGAGAGGGGGTCGGCCCCCCTTCCTCCTCTCTCTCCTCTTTTCCCCCCTCCGCGAATCCTATTCCAACTAGGAATGGGGGGGAGTCCTACTTCCGGAAGGAGTAGGACTCCTCCTAGCGCGCCACCTCTTGGCCGGCCAGCACCCCCCCCTTGAGCCTTTATATACGGAGGCACGGGGCACCCCTAGAGACACAAGTTGATCCACGTGATCATATTCTTAGCCGTGTGCGGTGCCCCCTACCACCATAGTCCTTGATAATATTGTAGCGGTGCTTAGGCGAAGCCCTGCGACGGTAGTACATCAAGATCGTCACCACGCCGTCGTGCTGACGGAACTCTTCCCCGACACTTTGCTGGATCGGAGTTCGGGGATCGTCATCGAGCTGAACGTGTGCTAGAACTCGGAGGTGCCGTAGTTTCGGTGCTTGATCGGTCGGGCCGTGAAGACGTACGACTACATCAACCAAGTTAACGCTTCCGTTGTCGATCTACAAGGGTACGTAGATCATACTCTCCCCTCTCGTTGCTATGCATCACCATGATCTTGCGTGTGCGTAGGAAATTTTTTGAAATTACTACGTTCCCCAACAGTTAATTCCTCATCCTCAACCACAACGTCCTGGAGATCCTCCTCCTTCAACCCTAGTTCCTTCATCATGGCCGATAGGTCCGAGGCGCCCTGGCCCGAACCCCTCGCAGCATCGCTCATGATCTCTTGCCCGTAGAGAATTGGTCCGCGGGCGGTAGGTTCCCTAAACTCGCCTCACACCCCACCCCTAGCGAGGCCCAAGGAGCCCCGGCTGGTCGGCGGGAAGGAGAGGGAAGGGGAGAGCGAGACTCTACGGTGGTCGCTATCATCGCCGCCGAGAGGAGAGACAAACCCTAACGAGAGGGGAGTTGGAGAGAATCCATAGTTTTTTAGATATGCATGCTGCTTTCAATCACTAGCACCCGAGTGATACAGTGGTAGCTAGTCTCTTACAGACGCCCGCTTTTTCTGTGTGTTTTTGCGCTACAGTATTCTGGTGCGGTGCGTTAAGTGTTCATGGGCCAGCCCAGTAGGTTCTCCTGTGAGCGCCAGTTTCGCCTCGGGGCGCTTAAGGCGCCGACTAGGACCTCCCAGTTTGAAACCCGGTAGGGGCCTTTTCATAAGAAAAAACAACAAATACAAATCCGAGGAGCTTTTGGAAAAAAGACTACGCCACATGCCCAGACTCCACGGTGCGGTCACTGACAGTCAGCGTCGTCAGCATATACAAACGAGATTTCCATCGTATTTGCACGTCCGAGTCAAGTTTTTACATCACTTCGATGTATGCCGCAAGTTCTAGCACTAAAGTGATCGTTTGCGTCAAATTCTAGCACCACCAGTGTAATTGACTCTTATGGGAAACGTTTGCTTGCGAACGACCGGCCGAGCGCTCGCCCGGTCACCGCTTGCTCGCTCACTTTTTTACGCGGAAGCGGACTGGGCCACGTGAGTTCATGGGTCTTTTAAGTGAGATGCTCTTTTCCTTGTCTCTACTGTGTAACATTTTTTGCGAGGTCCGTGTAATTTTTTCCTGCTACTCTAGAAAATAACTTTTTTCCGCTATTCTAAAAAAACTTTATTTTTCTGCTTCCTTCTTCCTCTTGCCTCTTGTTTCTTTCCTCTCTCGTTAGGCTGCAAGCGTCTCCTTTCCCACACACCTCAAACTGCTCCCCTGTCGATGCTACAACCGAACAAATCTTTTGTTGGAATTGGTGGCAATTTTTGCTGGAATCAGCGTTGCTTTTTGATGCGTGTGTGCTGGAATCAGATTTGTGCAACCGCAAAGCTGAAACCGACACCTGAAAAAGCAACAACCGTCCATGAAAAAACATCAACCGGATATGGCTGAAGCCGAAGGCGGCCAGTGCTGCAATCGTTGACAGAAAAAGGTTCAACCGTATATGAAAAAAACTTCAATCAAGTACCATGCAACGGAAAAAGGTGCGACCATAGATGAGAAAAGTTTCAACCATAGATGAAAAAAGCTTCAACTAGACAGTGCGCAATAGAAGAAGTTACAACCATTGATAGAAAAAGCTTCAACTATAGATGAAAAAAGCTTTAACCAAAGACAGGTAATAGAAAAAAGGCTTCATAGAGGCTCACGTTTCCATGGAAGTTGCAACCGGCGTCGACGGGTGCTGCAACTTGCAAAGACTAATGCTACAACCAGCAATGGTGAAGCTACAACCGTGCAATTCATAGCTACATCTGGCATGAAAAAGTTGTGACCAGCGAGCATGGAAGCTATGACCGGTGACGAAAAAAAGCTACAACCGTCGGGCATGGCAACCGGCGACAAAAAAGCTACCATCGACTAGCCCAGAAGCTATGACCGGCGTGCAAAAAAAGCTTGAACCATCAGATGATTTTATTGTAGCTAGCCCAAGTTTATTTATGAGAGCTTCCGCCTAGAGTTTCCCGATGCAAATCCAGTTGAAGCTAGCTCATTGTGCACACGTGCTACTGTCGATCAATTAAGCTGCTTGCATGCTTGCTGGCAAGCTAGCTTTGCACGTACGACGTACACTTTGACGATTTGGTCTAGCGGTATAGATCCAACACGTAGGGTGGTTTCGGGCGTGTACGGGTGGCGCGGCTAGTCGAGGACGAGCGCCGGCGGGCGCTAGTGGCCGACAAGCGCAGGCGGCACGTTCGCCCGACGAACTATGCGGGGTTGTTGTTTTATTTGTTTGCGTGCGTTCAGGTCAGAGATTCAGGTCAAGAGCATGAGGAAATCGAACGACATAGGGCGTTTTGATCCAACGTGCGCGCGGACCGGTCGAAATTTGAGCCGGTCCGCCGGCGCGTATCATTGCCCTTTATTTATTTCAGAATATCTCCTATTTAGCCGCAAAACCTTTCGCTTATAGCGATTGGACCATAGGTCCCGCCTGAAAGGATGAATAGCTATACTACTGGGGCAGCCTGTTTTTATCTTTTTTTTTTCGTTCGATCAAGACACTCGATGTGATTGTGTTTGCTCGCTTTATTCGTTTTTTCTTTGGTTTTCTTTAGTTTCTTCAACGGATTTTCTTTCTTTTTATTGTTTTCCTTTGTTTTTGGACCGGTTACATTTGTTTCTCTTTCTCGGTTTTCATTGGTTTAATTTCTTTCATTCTTTCTTTTTCTTTAGTTATTTTTCTTACTCGGTTTTCTTGTTTTCTTTGTTTCTTTTCCTTTTTTAGCACTGAGTTCTCTCTGGTTTTCATTTTTTTCAATTTTGTTTTCTTTCTTCCTTGGTTTTTATTTTTTTGCATGTATTTTCTCTGGTTTTTTTTACCTTTTCTCTTTGATTTACTTTCTTTCTTTGGTTTTCTTTATTTTTTTCCTTTTTATTTTATTTTTTCAACAAGTGTCTAAGTTTTCGTTACATACTATACATTTTTTTGCATACATCAAGAATATTTTTAATACACTTTTTATATTTTATAAATACATGATTAACATTTCTTTCAAAATAAATGTTTTGACGTCTATTGTTTTCATACACAGTGTACATTTTTATATACATCTAAAGAATATTTAATACATGTTTAAAAAATTTCATATATCTGTTTAATATTTTTTTCAAATATATGTTTTGATATCAAATTTTGTTCGTATGCATCATACATTTTTTATACATCCTATATATATATATATATATATATATATATATATATATATGTTTTTATCAGTTTGCATATAGATGATTAACATTTTGAAAACATATTTTCTTCGTTTCTAAATACAAGTCTTTAAAGAGATTTCACTAGAGACAACGGATGCATATAGACATATTTTAGAGTGTAAATTCATTCATTTTGCTTCACATGGAGTAGTTCATACTAGAATCTCTAAAAGGACTTATACTCCCTCATTCCCATATTCTAAGGCGTATTAGTAGCTAGCATGAAAATTAGCGTTGTTTAATTGTGACTTGAACCATCATACATTCTGCTGAGATGAAGGCATCCACAAGAGACCCAGCTAGAGATTTGTTTATCTTTACACAAAAATAGCGACCATGAGTGGTTGTTGTAAATGAATGAGAGAGAAAAAGGCATTTGCGCCTTAGATTTTGGGACTGCATGTAAAAACTTGCACGCCCAAGATTTTGGGAAGGAGGGAGCATTTAGAAATGGAGGGAGTATACTTTTGGATGTCTAATTTTTTTCATACACATTGTACATTTTTTGTATACATTAGGAACATTGGTAGTTAGACGTTCAACATTTCCAAGTACATGATTAACATTTTTGAAAACTTATATTTTTTATGTCTACTTTTGTACATAGAGTTTGTACATTATTTGTATACATCGGAAATATTTTTATATACACATTTAAAATATTAAATGCATGATTTTCATTCTTCATAAATTTATGTAAAGTGTTTTCTGTAATATATATATTGCAGAAAAAAACTAGCATGCTAAAACATCAGAAAAACGAGGCAGTGGCCTCCCGCGCGCTGAGCCGCTCCATTTAGGTAGATGCCTAGTTACGCGAGCTGGTTGGACCGGCCCATTCCTGTGCTCTCTTAGGGCGAGAGCTGCACATTGTTGTCTAGATTATTTGGCTGGATATGCACATTGTTGGTCGGATCTGCATTGTTGTGTTGGTCATTTGGCCGGATATGCACATTGTTGGTCATTTATAGTAATTTGACAATGTTTTTTTTGTAGTCATTTCATGCGTCCAATGTGTTCTTGAAGTTGGAGAAGAAGAGCTTCACCATCATGCATTGTTGGTTGAAGTTGAATGGACATTTAATCAATTCATTGCAAGACCATCGCCCATGAAACCGAGAAAGAAACCGAGGTCTAACCGACCCAACAAAACAACCGCCCAAGAAGGTTAGAAGAGGGTTCCGGTGAAAGAAGTGGGATGAGAAGGCGAAGCGAGAAGGGGCGGCGGCCAAGATGACGATGAGGTTCAAGGACATCTTAGCAAAGGAGATATATGTCAAGCGCTCTAACGTCAATGAGGAAAAAAAAGGTCGAGAGGTTTAACATGTTGATGGCGGCGACCGAGAAGAAGCCCAAACTTGAAGAGAGGAAGACCATGCTCGAAGAGAAGAAGATTGAGATCACAGACGCTTCGGAGGACGCGAAGATGTTGGCCTTGAAGAAGGAGGATTTAGTTGTGTGCAAGCCGTCCGTTTTAAGATATTGAAAGGGTAGAAGGATCGGTTGGAGGAGCCGGACAAGGAGGCGGTGGACAAGGAGGAGGCCAAGACGGCGGCGGCGACAAATTGAACATGGAGGCTTGTATTGCCAGTCCATTAGGATAGAAAATCCAATTTTTTGTATGAACTACCGGACTGATATTTTGCTGTGATCGGGCATAAAGAAACTATGCATACTGTCTTTTTTTTTATTGTGATTGGGGCTAACGTGGTTCTGCGATGGTTTTGAATTTTAAATTGACCGTTATGAGCGGATATTTAGGGGATAGTTTTGGATGGCCGGCTCGGCACGAGTGTTTGTGGCGATAAGGTTTCGGGTTTGGAGTTCCTCAGTCGTGGCATCCTCTCGTGAACCTGCAAACGAGACCGCGTAGGCAGAGCTTGAATTCTAAGATGGAACCTTGGAGAGCACATTAATGCCGAGCAAACCATTGTTTGCATTGCAATCCATGACCCCAACAAATCAGAAGCACTTAACAAATACAATCTCACTCCCTAACAATACAGCAAAGAAGGGAAAATGGAACCCTCAAGAAAAGGGAAAAATGGAAGAACCCTAGCTAATCATCAGTAACCAAACGCTTCAATCGCACAAGACGGAGAGGCCAAAGCCAGGCTCTCATAAAGGGCTCACGGTCGACTCACGATCAGAGGTGGTCGCCGTTCATGAGCGCGGTGGCCGTGGCGCCGCAGGAGACGGCCTCCTTGGGCACCTTCCCGACGCGGTCGATGGCCTCGGCGAAGATGACCCCCATCCCCATGTGGAGGTGCGGCTCGATGTGGCAGTGGAACGCCCACACCCCGGGGTTGTCCGCCACGAACCGCAGCGCCGTCCACCCGTACGGGAAGATCACCGCCGTGTTCCGCAGCGGCGGGTTCGCCAGGTTCAGCCTCGCCGCGTCGGCGGCGTCGCCCCTGTACGCGCCCTCGCCGTACCCGAGCACCCAGAAGTCGTGCCCGTGCAGGTGCCACGGGTGCACCTCGCTCACGTTGTGCTGCAGCGCGTTGGCGTTCTGGAGCACCACGTCCACCGTGGTGTTGTGGCGGAGCACGTACACGTTATCCCCCGTCGTCGTGTTGGGGTTGTGCGGCGGCCGCGTCACGTCGTAGGCGCGCCCGAACGTGTCCGCCGGCCGCGCCGCGGCCAGCGCCGTCTTGAGCCCCAGCTTCAGGGAGCCCAGGTACGGCGTCGCCGGGAGCACCAGGGACACGTTGTTGATGGACCACTTGATGTGACCGTCCAGCTTGTTCTGCGTGTTGAGCAGCTCGATGCGCCGGTCCGACGTCGCCGGCGGCGGGGGCGTGCCGGCGCGGGCCTTGATCTGGGTCGTGAACGCCTTGCTGTGCGCCGTGTCGTTCCACGCCGGGGTCACCGGCGGCGCGATGGCCGGCAGCTTGAACCCGCGGTTGGGCCGGTAGTTCAGGAGCGCCAGGGCCGGCGCCGTCTTGGGCGCCCGGCCGCGCACGCCGATGCTGACCCAGTAGTTGGACGACGGGTCCTGGTCGGTGGTGAGCAGGACGGAGTAGCTGTCGCCGGAGTAGATGTCCATGTCGTCCACCACGAACGGCTCCACGTAGTTGCCGTCGGCCTCCACCACCGTCAGCTTGTGATTCTGAACAATAAAAAAACCTCACCGGATTAAACAATAGCGCAAGCATCCGACATTGCTTCAGGATTCTGCACACTGCACAGTTTATACTGTTTTATTATCTTGGAATCAGCTCGTCTCGGATTTGCTTACCCCGATCGCGAGGTTGAGGGAGGCCAGCGAGGTGGTGCTGGCGATCCTGAGCCTGTAGGTCTTGTTGGGCTGGACAGGGAGGATCACCGGTGCGCAATGCCTGTTGCCGCCGGCGGTGCACTGCTTGGTGCCCGGCGTGTGCGCCGCCGCGAGCGAGCAGTTGAACTGCCCCCTACCGTTGATCAGCAACGACTGCAGCACAACAAGAACACACGGTGCGTGCCGTTAGCCCAAAGAAATCCAGGCAGAATCTCCAGACAATTTCGACATCAAACAGCGTCTGACATAATAAAAAGTTAAAAACTACACGAAGATAGCAACATCTACCAAGGCAAAGTGTCGCCTGGATTATTACCAAGGTGACCAGAGATTCAGATTACAGTGCTGTGTCATTGCCCAATATCTTAGCGAACACTTCCACTTGTCTTTCGGCTGTGTTAAAATCAACACATCAATTTTCAAACACTCCAGCAGATGCTCATGGTGCTTGTGAACCAGCAGTGACATGTCACTGTTCTTGCTGGGCTGCCTTCCCCAACACATGCACACATGTGCTTTGTGCGCACAAGAAAAAAAAGTACCACTGTCAGTGTGGGATGCACTCATGTTGGCTTGACTCTTTCCCTGACCACCCAGTGGCCAAGCCAAAGCTCCCCACACAATAATGTAGGAGTGCCACCTAGGGTCACTGTACCCTCTGTAACTTTTTTCAAAAAAATACCACATCACCTCTGCTCTGCATCATGCATCTGCCCAGGCAGGCGGGCAGATGTTTCCAAGATCAAGAGAGAAAAGGTCCTTGCATGGATGCTTTTTGGTGGCACATGACCACAAGTGTCCCCTCTGAAAATCATGTGGCCTTGTGTCACCCCCAACCTTTTCTTCAGAAAATTTGTAATGTGTGTGTGTGCTGTGCATAGGAACATGATCTGCTCTGACACTTTAGGCATTAGCACAGATATGATACTGGTCTTGAGCCTACAAAGGGTCCTATACATGGTGTGTGTCTCTTTTACTTTTTGAAGTGTGAGTGCTTCTTTCTAGGAAGCCCAATGGGGTGGGTTCCATTTCTTTTGCCTTTCTCATCACCACAGTTGGCCCTGGATGCATGTAAGCTTTCTGGTCCTGATGAGAAAGCTGAGTGTGTGCATCATCAGTTTATCACCATCAGCTGGGGTCTTTGAGGCCATGCTCTGCTTAGCTTTAGTGACTAGCCTGGCAATCCAGGATTTTTATCCTAAACCGCTATTCAACTCACAAGAGCAAGTGTTTTCATAACAAATAAACAGTAGCCATGCTTTATGCTCCCTTTGTTTCAAAATAAGTGTCTCAATTTGAGTATAATTTTGTATTAAAATTAGTACGAAGTTGAGTCACTTATTTTGGGACGGAGGGAGGACTACCCTGCATACATAGGTATGCTGCACCAACAACTGCATTTTAAATTTTAAATTGCTCTTTATGTGATCATCTAAAGCGCCCAATTCACCAGCTAGCTGAACTTTTCTAGTGCACTTGCATTTTAAATTTCAAGAAGAGGACAAACCAATTGCCCTTTCCAAGATCATCCAAATCAGATGGACGGGCTCCGATCTCCCAGTGCCATTTGTCGTTTTTGTGTTTTAAATTCTACTTGAAAGAGTGCATTTTGGACTGTCCTGGCTGTAAATCCAACCTACCAAAATACCCTTTGTCTACGGTGAAAACTGCATCTTGCTGAAGCAGACATAGCAAAACATACAGTATATAGCAAGAGCATTAGTGTGGTTTTAACAGTTACCTGGGGCTCGCCGATCCATCTCATGGGGCTGGAGGAGAGGCCAACCATCTGGTTGTAGATGCTGTCGTGGTACCAGTCGCTGAGGAGCAGGTTCAGCTCGCCGTCATACTTGAACGGCTCCTCCTCCCCGTCCGCCACATCCACGATCAGAGAGCCGTACAGCCCTGCCGCCCTCTGCATGCCGTAGTGCCCGTGGTAGAAGTATGTCCCCGGCTGCAGCCATGAACCATCCATGGGTCAATCACAAGTCACAAGTCAAACTAAAAAGAAGGAAAAGGAGAAAGTTTTGCAACGGTTACTGAAACTAATGTTGCGATTAATTTCAGTTTCTTGGCAGCAACTATGGTGTGCGTCATGTAGGTGATTTGGACAGTGGAGGTACCTTGTCGACGACGAACCGATAAGTGAAGGTTTCTTCGGGGTTGATGGCGCACTGGGAGATGGCGGCCGTGCCGTCCGCCCACGGCGTTCCAATCTGCCATGATTTTTGTTCATGAAATGTCAGGACAACATAAAGGTCAGCAAAAGAACAAAAATCTGCTAGCAGCATGCAACGGGGAAGAGACAAGGCAGTGACGGTGTGCTCATGCCGTGGTTAATCACTCGCCTGTCTGACGCCGTGCCAGTGGATGACGACGCCCTCGGTGTGCAGCCCGTTCTTGAGCTCGACGACGATGGTGTCGCCGGCCTTGGCCCGGATGGTGGGGCCGGGGAACTGGCCGTTGATGCCGATGAGCACCTTCTCCTCGCAGTCCGGCGACCAGAACATGTGGCCCACCTCCCACTTGAGGTGCCGGGCCTTGGCCGCCTCCGCGCAATGCAGCAGGCCGCCGCACGCCAGGAGGAGGGCGCACCATGCAAAGAGAGCCCTCATGGCGGCAACGGGGAGGAAGAAAGGCTAGTAAGTGGAGGAAAGGTTCAGACAATTTCTTTCCTCCAGGCAAAGCGGATGGGAGGAGGCTCTTGAGACTGCTGAAGCCTGGTGAAGCCGGTGAGGGTGCGTGCTAGTTTTATACTGGCAGAAGGGCCCTCTCAAAAGCCTCAACAAATGATGCTGTTTCATAAACTATTTTATTGCCATTATTCTACTTGTTTTTTAGCATGATGGAAAAATAAATATTAACTGAAAGTGGATCAGCTCAGTGGGGTTAGGTTGGGCTTGGGGACAGTGGCATGAGCACCTGCGGAAATAGGCCGTTTCCTAGAGGATTGCAGCCTTGCCCAAGGGCTAGAAATGGCCCAACTTTCTTGATTTTCCACTGCGTCTTTCTGGCCAGCGAGTAAAGAAGGTTCATACCAGCATCATTTTGTGCTGCTTTTGCCAGTTCATATTATGGGAAATCTGGTCGCCTATTTCTGTGTGTCTACACAAGTGGTTTTATGCAGTGGCCAGACAAAAAAGCGCGTCCACTGCTGGACTACCTCATACCCTCACAACTTCACATGCCTAAATGCATACGTTCTTGGTAGCTAGCGTGCGTTTTTGGCAAAAGGATTTTCTCCCCTTTCTTTTGCTTAAGCTGGGAGGAAAGATGCGGGGATTATGCACATGGCTTTGTGTTTTGCAAAAAGGAACTATATAATATGTGTGCATTGCTTTAGAATTGTTTATTGTCTACACCGACGATTATCTGCCTTTATTCACTATCCATGTGTTTGACACCGACGATTATTTGCCTTTTTTACATTCTCTCGTTCGCACAGTACCAACCATCCTCGATTACTTTTCTGGACACAATACCTGCTAAAAGATGTCGACTTCCTGTAACTAGTAATTATGTACGTGCAATGCATATATTAATACTTCCTTCGTAAACTAATATAAAAACGTTTAGATCACTAATAAAGTAGTGATCTAAACGCTCTTATATTAGTTGACGGAGGGAGTATTAGACAAGATATAAATTGCATGTTAATATTAGACAATATATAAATTACATGCACTTTAATATTATGTAGAATACAACTGCTTGGTTAACGCTGACGTTTTTATTTGGCATGATATCAACTAGAGAAGGATGATAAACATGTTTAGTGATAAACGTGTTTAATGCTAAAGAACGGGTAATGTTTGTTGGATATCCACAGCTCGCTCTTTTTATATTAGTATACAGATATAGATGTAGAAGTATATGTATAAATATAGATATATGTATGGATATGGATATAGATACAGAAATAATAAATAAAGATATAGAAGTATAGATATACATGTAGATATAGATATAGAACTATATATGACATCCTTTTACACATTAACTATAAGGATTTCATTTCATAGTGCACAAAGTACAGTTAAATAGGTGGTACTAAAAAATCAGGGAGAGTGCAAATTCATGCACAGGATCAACTGTAATTTTTGAGTCATACATATATGTTAATCGGTATTCTAAATACAAAATATGCAGGTGTCACATTGCTTCACTAGAAAAGGCGTAGCTTGGTCGACAACACAAACTTGCACCGGATGCATAGCGCTCATACATCAATTGTTCTTCAATCGTAATTCACCGTGCTCTGTTTCTGAAGCTCAAATCATGTTTTCTTCATGTACAATGTACGGAGTAGTACTCTGTTGCTTTACCTCAAGTGAAAACCATCATTATGATCTTGTGCATAATCACTGCCGCGTTCGTAGTAAATTAAGATCGAAACAAAAGCAAAGGGTCTCAGTTGTAGACACTGCAAATCTAGATGGCATGATTATGATGGCAGGCACCCCCTTTTTGTCTGGCTTTGACCATATTTTTGGCACGGAATCAAGTAGAACGCACGCAAGGCATTGCCAGTTTTCTTCACCTACTTAATGAGCAGTATTATTTCTCCATTCACTTCACACTTTGAGGATTAGGGATGAATCCATTAATAGTGATGGAAGCATGGGTCAAACCACACTCAAGGCTCATTTGGTTGCCCGATATCCCCCTGATATCCCCTTCCTTTTCCTGGGCAGCTGCCACCCGTGGAATCCCTTCCCATGGTTGTGTGGCTGTGCATTTGGTCGATGCAGGGGAGAGGGATATCGGGCCCATCCACATTAAATCCCCGGGCTAAAGAAAAACTACCCCTGACCCCGTGGAAGATTTTCCGTGGCGCTTTCTCTCTTTCTCGCCGCCGCCGTCATTCTGGCCGAGTTCATCTCACCCGCTTCCTTCGCCCTTCCCCCTCCGACAAGTCTACCATGTCCTCCCGCCCCACCCTTCCTCACTATTGACAAGCTTGAGCCGCGAAAGAACAAATCTCCCGACAACTTGATCCAGGGATTTTGGATCTTACAACGTTTTTGCATTGGCGATTAATACCGAGTGAATTGAGTCGAGCGAGCCCATCGGAGCTG
Source organism: Triticum urartu (assembly GCF_056163025.1). NCBI lineage: Eukaryota > Viridiplantae > Streptophyta > Magnoliopsida > Poales > Poaceae > Triticum > Triticum urartu. The sequence goes on along the minus strand of NC_141879.1, from coordinate 546,645,675 downwards.
CTTCAGCTCATTGCGTCCATGGGAGATCATATGGGCCTACTGCTCAGCCATGGCTGGCTTAGATGCAACCACAATTTTGTTGGAATTAACAATTTTGTGATCGGTCTGTGTGAGTTCCCCATCCGCTTGGTAAAACTGAAGTATGATTTCCTCCCTTTCCTGAAGCTGGCGGTTGGCTATGCTTTTTTCTAGAAACGGCGGCTGGCTATGCTGATTTGCATGGTTAATCGGAGGTTGAAGATGGCTATGGCTTGCTCGGTGATGCGACGCCCAGCTTCAAGAGGAGAGCCTCATTTTTTGTTTCCTGCTTTTCTCTGTTTTCTTCACGGAGGCCAGAAAACCTCGTCCCCCGAGCCCCGAAGTGCCAAATGGTTGTGGAAGAATATCACGTGGATTTCAAGTTGTCAAGAAAATTACTCCCGTGTTGTATTTACCCTAGAATTTCTCACCCTAGCAACCAAACATAGCCGCAGCGGACAAGAAATTTAGACGTTGACTAGATTTTGTGGGATCGATTTCCAAAGCCTCTCGTTCTTGTTCCAAAAAAAAACCCGAAGGGTTCTCATATATTGGTCAAGTGAATTTTTCTTCTTCAGAAGTAGTCTAGTGATTGATTATTGCATCCACTCAAAAGTGTTTCTCCCAGTCTGCACACACCTTTCTTTCATTGTTAAGTACACGGTGAATATTGTTATTTTCTAACCTTCACAGATGACTTAACTAGATATGGGTATATTTACTTAATGAATCACAAGTCTGAAATATTTTAAAAGTTCAAGGAGTTTCCGAGTGAAGTAGAGAATCATCGTAATAAAAAATAAAATTTCTACAATTTGATTGTGGAGGTGAATATCCGAGTTACGAGTTTGGAGCGAATTTAATATAATATGGAATTGTTTCAAAACTCACGCCACTTGGAACAGCACATTGTAATGGTGCGTCTAAACGTCGTATGGATATGGTGCATTCTATGATGTCTCTTACTAATTTGCCACTATCGTTTTGGGGTTATGCATTAGAGACAACTGCATTCACTTTAAACATGACACCGTCTAAATCTATTGAGGCGACACCGTATGAACTATTGTTTGGCAAGAAACCTAAGCTGTCATTTCTTAAAGTTTGAGGATGTGACGCTTATGTCAAGAGGCTTCAGCCTGATAAGCTCGAACTCAAAGCGGAGAAGTGCGTCTTCATAGAATACCCTAAAGAGACCATTGGATATACCTTCTATCACAGATCTGAGGGCAAGATCTTTATTGCCAAGAATGTATCATTTCTAGAGAAGGAATTTCTCTCGAAAGAAGTGAGTGGGAGCAAAGTAGAGCTTGATGAGGTAATCGTACCTTCTCTCGAATTGGAGAGTAGCGCATCACCGGAATAAGTTCCTCTGATGCCTACACCAGCCGGAGAGGAAGCTAATGATGATGATCATGGAACTTTGAATCAAAATTCTTTTGAACTTCGTAGGTCGACTAGGACACGTGCCGCCCTTGAATGGTATGGTAATCCTGTTTTGGAAGTCATGTTGTTGCAACGGTGAACCTACAAATTATGAAGAAGCAATGATGAGGCCGGATTCCGACAAATGGCTTGAGGTCATGAAATCCGAGATAAGATCCATGTATGAAAACCGAATATGGACTTTGGTAAACTTACATGGTGACCGAAAGGCCATTGAGAACAAATGGATCTTTAAGGAGAAGAAGACGTTGATGTTAATGTCACCATCTATAAAGCTTGACTTATCGCAAAGGGTTTTCGACAAATTCAAGGGGTTGACTACGATGAGACTTTCTCACCCATAGCAATGCTGAAGTCTATTAGGATTATGTTAGCATTTGCTACATTTTTCGATTGTTAAATTTGTTATAGATGGACGCCAAAACAGCGTTCCTTAATGGTTTCCTTACGAAAGAGTTGTATATGATGCAACTGGAAGGTTTTGTCGATCCTAAGGATGCTAATATGGTATGCAAGCTCCAGCAATCCATCTATGGCCTGGTGCAAGCATCTCGGAGTTTGAATGTTCACTTTAATGAGGTGATCAAAGCTTTTGGTTTTATACAAACTTATGGAGAAGGTTGTATTTACAAGAAATTGACTGGGAGCTCTGTAAAATTTGTAATACTGTATGTGGATGACATATTATTGATTGGAAATGATATATAATTTCTGGAAAGCATAAATGTTTATTTGAATAAGAGTTTTTCAGTGAAAGACCTAGGTGAGGCTGCTTACATATTGGGCATCAAGATCTATAGAGATAGATCAAGACGCCTGATAGGACTTTCACAGAGCACATACCTTTACAAGATTTTGAAGAAGTTCAAAATGGACCAGTCGAAGAAGGGGTTCTTGCTTGTGTTGCAAGGTATGAAGTTGATTAAGACTCAAAGCATGACCACGACAAAAGAAATAAAAAGGATGAAAGTCATCTCCTATGCCTCAAACATTGGCTCTATAATGTATGCCATGTTGTATACCAGACCTGATGTGTGCTTACCATAAGTATGTCAGGTCGGTACTAGAGTGATCCAGGAGTGGATCACTGGACATCGGTCAAAAATATCCTGAAGTACCTAAAGAGCACTAAGAAAATGTTTCTCATTTATGGAGGTGGCGAAGAGATCGTCCTAAAGGGTTACGTCAATGCAATCTTCGACACTGATTCGGATGACTCGAAGTCTCAAACTAGATAAGTGTTTATTTTGAATGGTGGAGCGGTCAGTTGGAGTAGCTCCAAGCAGAGCATGGTAACAGCATCTACATGTGAAGCGAAATACATAGCTGCTTTGGAAATGTCACAGGAAGGCGTCTGGATGAAGGAGTTCATGTATGATCTATGAGTGGTACCTAGTGCATCGGATCCAATGACTATATTTTGTGACAACACTGGTGCCATTGCCATTGCCAAGGAATGAAGGTTTCATTAGAAACAAAGCACATCAGATGCCGCGTCAACTCCATCCGTGTTTACATCGAGGAGGAAGACATAGAACTTTGCAAGTACATATGGATCTGAATGTTGTAGACCCATTTACAAAACATGTTCCACGAGCAAAGGATGATCAGCACCAGAACTCTACTGGTGTTAGATTCATTACGATGTAAACTAGATTATTGACTCTAGTGCAAAGTGACAGACTGCTGGAAATATGCCCTAGAGGCAATAATAATGATGCTATTATCATATTTCCTTGTTCATGATAAATGTTTATTATCCATGCTTCAATTTTATTGATTGGAAACTCAGATACATGTGTAGATGCATAAACAATACTGCGTCCCTAGTGAGCCTCTACTAGACTAGCTCGTTGATCCAAGATGATTAACGTTTCCTAACCATAGACATGAGTTTTTATTTGAAAACGGGATCACATCATTAGGAGAATGGTGTGATGGACAGACCCAACCGTAAGCTTAAGATCGGATCGTGTCACCTAGTTTATTTGCTATAGCTTTCTTCATGTCAAGTATCAGTTCTTTAGACCATGAAATTGTTGGAAATATGCCCTAGAGGCAATAATAAATAGTTATTATTATATTTCCTTGTTCATGATAATCGTTTGTTATCCATGCTAGAATTGTATTGATAGGAAACTCAGATACATGTGTGGATACATAGACAACACCATGTCCCTGGTAAGCCTCTAGTTGACTAGCTCGTTGATCAATAGATGGTTACGGTTTCCTGACTATGGACATTGGATGTCATTGATAACGGGATCACATCATTAGGAGAATGATGTGATGGACAAGACCCAATCCTAAGCCTAGCACAAGATCATGTAGTTCGTATGCTAAAGCTTTTCTAATGTCAAGTATCATTTCCTTAGACCATGAGATTGTGCAACTCCCGGATACCGTAGGAGTGCTTTGGGTGTACCAAACGTCACAACGTAACTGGGTGACTATAAAGGTGCACTACGGGTATCTCCGAAAGTGTCTGTTGGGTTGGCATGAATCGAGACTGGGATTTGTCACTCCGTGTGACGGAGAGGTATCTCTGGGCCCACTCGGTAGGACATCATCATAATGTGCACAATGTGACCAAGGAGTTGATCACGGGATGATGTGTTACGAAACGAGTAAAGAGACTTGCCGGTAACGAGATTGAACAAGGTATCGGGATACCGACGATCGAATCTCGGGCAAGTATCGTACCGATAGACAAAGGGAATTGTATACGGGATTGATTAAGTCCTTGACATCGTGGTTCATCCGATGAGATCATCTTGGAACATGTGGGAGCCAACATGGGTATCCAGATCCCGCTGTTGGTTATTGACCGGAGAGTCATCTCGGTCATGTCTGCATGTCTCCCGAACCCGTAGGGTCTACACACTTAAGGTTCGGTGATGCTAGGGTTATAGAGATATTAGTATGCGGTAACCCGAAAGTTGTTCGGAGTCCCGGATGAGATCCCGGACGTCACGAGGAGTTCCAAAATGGTCCGGAGGTAAAGATTTATATATGGGAAGTCCTGTTTTGGTCACCGGAAAAGTTTCGGGTTTTATCGGTAACGTACCGGGACCACCGGGAGGGTCCCGGGGGTCCACCAAGTGGGGCCACCAACCCCGGAGGGCCACATGGGCTGTAGGGGGTGCTCCTTGGCCTACATGGGCCAAGGGCACCAGCCCCAAGAGGCCCATGCGCCTAGGGTTTGAAGAGGGGAAGAGTCCCACAAGGGGAAGGCACCCCTAGGTGCCTTGGGGGGAAGGGAATCCTCCCTTGGCCGCCACCCCAAGACCCATCTAGGGCTGCCGCCCCTCTAGGGGTGGGAACCCTAGAGGGGGCACACCCTCCTCCCCTTCCCCTATATATATGAGGCCTAGGGGCTGCCCAATACACGTGATCTGATCTCTGCCCGTTGGTGCAGCCCTCCCTCTCTTTCTCCTCATATCTCGCGGTGCTTGGCGAAGCCCTGCAGGATTGCCACGCTCCTCCATCACCACCACGCCGTTGTGCTGCTGCTGGATGGAGTCTTCCTCAACCTCTCCCTCTCTCCTTGCTGGATCAAGGCATGGGAGACGTCACCGGGCTGTACGTGTGTTGAACGCGGAGGTGCCGTCCGTTCGGCACTAGGATCATCGGTGATTTGGATCACGACGAGTACGACTCCATCAACCCCGTTCTCTTGAACGCTTCCGCATAGAGATCTACAAGGGTATGTAGATCCACTCCTCCCTCGTTGCTAGATGACTCCATAGATTGATCTTGGTGACACGTAGGAAATTTTTGAATTTATGCTACGTTCCCCAACAGAAATCATGCCACTCCTGAATATCGGAAGAATACTTTGTGGGTTATCAAACGTCACTTACTAATTTGGTTATCATAAAGGTGCTCTACAAGTATCTCGGAAAGTGTTTGTTGGGTTGCATGGACCGAGATTGGCATTTTTTGCTCCGTATGATGGGGAGATATCTCTAGGCCCTCTCGGTAATACAACATCATGAATACTTTGCAAGCATGTGACTAATGAGTTTAGTCACGGGGATCTTGTATTACGGAACTGAAGGAAATATGCCCTAGAGGCAATAATAAAGTTGTTATTTATATTTCCTTATATCATGATAAATGTTTATTATTCATGCTAGAATTGTATTAATCAGAAACTTAGTACATGTGTGAATACATAGACAAACAGAGTGTCCCTAGTATGCGTATACTTGACTAGCTCGTTAATCAAAGATGGTTAAGTTTCCTGACCATAGACATGTGTTATCATTTGATGAACGGGATCACATCATTAGAGAATGATGTGATGAACAAGACCCATCAATTAGCTTAGCATAATGATCGTTTAGTTTTATTGCTATTGCTTTCTTCATGACTTATACATGTTCCTCTGACTATGGGATTATGCAACTCCCGAATACCGGAGGAACACCTTGTGTGCTATTAAACGTCACAATGTAACTGGGTGATTATAAAGATGCTCTACAGGTGTCTCCGAGGGTGTTTATTGAGTTGGCATAGATCGAGATTAGGATTTGTCACTCCGTGAATCGAAGAGGTATCTCTAGGCCCTCTCGGTAATGCACATCACTATGAGCCTTGCAAGCAATGTGACTAATGAGTTAGTTACGGGATGATGCATTACGGAACGAGTAAATAGACTTGCCAGTAACGAGATTGAACTAGGTATGAGGATACCGATGATCGAATCTCGGGCAAGTAACATACCGATGACAAAGGGAATAACGTGTGTTGTTATGCGGTTTGACCGATAAAGATCTTTGTAGAATATGTAGGAGCCAATATGAGCATCCAGGTTCTGCTATTGGTTATTGGCCGGAGAGATGTCTCGGTCATGTCTACATAGTTCTCGAACCCGTAGGGTGCGCATGCTAAACGTTCGATGACGATTTTGTATTATATGAGTTATGTGTTTTGATAACCGAATGTTGTTCGGAGTCCCGGATGAGATCATGGACATGACGAGGAGTCTCGAAATGGTCAAGACATAAAGAATGATATATTGGACGATGTTATTCAGACACCGGATGAGTTCCGAGAGGTATCGGGTAACTATCGGTGTTGGGGAACGTAGTAATTTCAAAAAATTTCCTACGCACATGCAAGATCATGGTGATGCATAGCAACGGGAGGGGAGAGTGTGATCTACGTACCCTTGTAGATCGACAGCGGAAGCGTTAGCACAACGCGGTTGATGTAGTCGTACGTCTTCACGGCCCGACCGATCAAGCACTGAAACTACGGCACCTCCGAGTTCTAGCACACGTTCAGCTCGATGACGATCCCCGGACTCCGATCCAGCAAAGTGTCGGGGAAGAGTTCCGTCAGCACGACGGCGTGGTGACGATCTTGATGTACTATCATCGCAGGGCTTCGCCTAAGCACCGCTACAATATTATCGAGGATTATGGTGGAAGGGGGCACCGCACACGGCTAAGAATATGATCACGTGGATAAACTTGTGTCTAGGGGTGCCCCCTGCCCCCCTGTATATAAAGGATCAAGGGGGGGGGGGTGCGGCCGGCCAGGAGGAGGGCGCGCCAGGAGGAGTCCTACTCCCACCGGGAGTAGGATTCCCCCCCTTTCCTAGTTGGAATAGGATTCGGGAGGGGGAAAGAGGAGAGAGAGAAGGAAGGGGGGGCGCCGCCCCCCTCTCCTTGTCCTATTCGGACTAGGGGGGAGGGGCGCGCGGCCCAGCCCTGGCCACCTCTCCTCTCTTCCACTAAAGCCCACTAAGGCCCATATACCTCCCGGGGGGTTCCGGTAACCTCCCGGTACTCCGGTAAAATCCCGATTTCACCCGGAACACTTCCGATATCCAAATATAGGCTTCCAATATATCAATATTTATGTCTCGACCATTTCGAGACTCCTCGTCATGTCCGTGATCACATCCGGGACTCCGAACAAATCTTCGGTACATCAAAATGCATAAACTCATAATATAATTATCATCGAAACCTTAAGCGTGCGGACCCTACGGGTTCGAGAACAATGTAGACATGACCGAGACACGTCTCCGGTCAATAACCAATAGCGGAACCTGGATGCTCATATTGGCTCCCACATATTATATGAAGATCTTTATCGGTCAGACCGCATAACAACATACGTTGTTCCCTTTGTCATCGGTATGTTACTTGCCCGAGATTCGATCGTCGGTATCTCAATACCTAGTTCAATCTCGTTACCGGCAAGTCTCTTTACTCGTTTCGTAATACATCATCTTGCAACTAACTCATTAGTTGCAATGCTTGCAAGGCTTATGTGATGTGCATTACCGAGAGGGCCCAGAGATACCTCTCCGACAATCGGAGTGACAAATCCTAATCTCAAAATATGCCAACCCAACATGTACCTTTGGAGACACCTGTAGAGCTGCTTTATAATCACCCAGTTACGTTGTGACATTTGGTAGCACACAAAGTGTTCCTCCGGTAAACGGGAGTTGCATAATCTCATAGTCATAGGAACATGTATAAGTCATGAAGAAAGCAATAGCAACATACTAAACGATCGGGTGCTAAGCTAATGGAATGGGTCATGTCAATCACATCATTCTCCTAATGATGTGATCCCATTAATCAAATGACAACACATGTCTATGGTTAGGAAACATAACCATCTTTGATTAACGAGCTAGTCAAGTAGAGGCATACTAGTGACGTTTGGTTTGTCTATGTATTCACACAAGTATTATGTTTCCGGATAATACAATTCTAGCATGAATAATAAACATTTATCATGATATAAGGAAATAAAATAATAACATTATTATTGCCTCTAGGGCATATTTCCTTCAGTCTCCCACTTGCACTAGAGTCAATAATCTAGATTACACAGTAATGATTCTAACACCCATGGAGCTTTGGTGCTGATCATGTTTTGCTCGTGGAAGAGGCTTAGTCAATGGGTCTGCTATGTTCAGATCCGTATGTATCTTGCAAATCTCTATGTCTCCCACCTGGACTAGATCCCGGATGGAATTGAAGCGTCTCTTGATGTGCTTGGTTCTCTTGTGAAATCTGGATTCCTTTGCCAAGGCAATTGCACCAGTATTGTCACAAAAGATTTTCATTGGACCCGATGCACTAGGTATGACACCTAGATCGGATATGAACTCCTTCATCCAGACTCCTTCGTTTGCTGCTTCCGAAGTAGCTATGTACTCCGCTTCACATGTAGATCCCGCCACAACGCTTTGTTTAGAACCGCACCAACTGACAGCTCCACTGTTTAATGTAAACACGTATCCGGTTTGCGATTTAGAATCGTCCGGATCAGTGTCAAAGCTTGCATCAACGTAACCATTTACGATGAGCTCTTTGTCACCTCCATATATGAGAAACATATCCTTAGTCCTTTTCAGGTATTTCAGGATGTTCTTGACCGCTGTCCAGTGATCCACTCCTGGATTACTTTGGTACCTCCCTGCTAGACTTATAGCAAGACACACATCAGGTCTGGTACACAGCATTGCATACATGATAGAGCCTATGGCTGAAGCATAGGGAACATCTTTCATTTTCTCTCTATCTTCTGCATTGGTCAGGGATTGAGTCTTACTCAATTTCACACCTTGTAACACAGGCAAGAATCCTTTCTTTGCTTGATCCATTTTGAACTTCTTCAAAACTTTGTCAAGGTATGTGCTTTGTGAAAGTCCAATTAAGCGCCTTGATCTATCTCTATAGATCTTAATGCCCAATATGTAAGCAGCTTCACCGAGGTCTTTCATTGAAAAATTCTTATTCAAGTATCCTTTTATGCTATCCAGAAATTCTATATCATTTCCGATTAGCAATATGTCATCTACATATAATATCAGAAATGCTACAGAGCTCCCACTCACTTTCTTGTAAATACAAGCTTCTCCAAAAGTCTGTACAAAACCAAATGCTTTGATCACACTATCAAAGCGTTTATTCCAACTCCGAGAGGCTTGCACCAGTCCATAAATGGATCGCTGGAGCTTGCACACTTTGTTAGCTCCCTTTGGATCGACAAAACCTTCCGGATGCATGATATACAACTCTTCTTGCAGAAATCCATTCAGGAATGCAGTTTTGACATCCATTTGTCAAATTTCATAATCATAAAATGCGGCAATTGCTAACATGATTCGGACAGACTTAAGCATCACTACGGGTGAGAAGGTCTCATCATAGTCAATCCCTTGAACTTGCCGAAAACCTTTTGCGTCAAGTCGAGCTTTGTAGATAGTAACATTACCGTCAGCGTCAGTCTTCTTCTTGAAGATCCATTTATTCTCAATTGCTTGCCGATCATTGGGCAAGTCAACCAAACTCCATACTTTGTTCTCATACATGGATCCCATCTCAGATTTCATGGCTTCAAGCCATTTTGCGGAATCTGGGCTCACCATCGCTTCTTCATAGTTCGTAGGTTCATCATGATCTAGTAGCATGACTTCCAGAACAGGATTACCGTACCACTCTAGCGCGGATCTTACTCTGGTTGATCTACGAGGTTCAGTAGTATCTTGTTCTGAAGTTTCATGATCATTATCATTAGCTTCCTCACTAATTGGTGTAGGTGTCACAGAAACAGGTTTCTGTGATGTACTACTTTCCAATAAGGGAGCAGGTACAGTTACCTCGTCAAGTTCTACTTTCCTCCCACTCACTTCTTTCAAGAGAAACTCCTTCTCTAGAAAGTTTCCGAATTTAGCAACAAAAGTCTTGCCTTCGGATCTGTGATAGAAGGTGTATCCAATAGTTTCCTTTGGATATCCTATGAAGACACATTTCTCCGATTTGGGTTCGAGCTTATCAGGTTGAAGTTTTTTCACATAAGCATCGCAGCCCCAAACTTTCAGAAATGACAACTTTGGTTTCTTGCCAAACCACAGTTCATATGGCGTCGTCTCAACGGATTTTGATGGTGCCCTATTTAACGTGAATGCGGCCGTCTCTAGAGCATATCCCCAAAACGATAGCGGTAAATCAGTAAGAGACATCATAGATCGCACCATATCTAGTAAAGTACGATTACGACGTTCGGACACACCGTTACGCTGTGGTGTTCCGGGTGGCGTGAGTTGCGAAACTATTCCACATTGTTTTAAATGTACACCAAACTCGTAACTCAAATATTCTCCTCCACGATCAGATCGTAGGAATTTTATTTTCTTGTTACGATGATTTTCAACTTCACTCTGAAATTCTTTGAACTTTTCAAATGTTTCGGATTTATGTTTCATTAAGTAGATATACCCATATCTGCTTAAGTCATCTGTGAAGGTGAGAAAATAACGATATCTGCCACGAGCCTCAACATTCATCGGACCACATACATCTGTATGTATGATTTCCAATAAATCTGTTGCTCTCTCCATAGTACCGGAGAACGGTGTTTTTGTCATCTTACCCATAAGGCATGGTTCGCAAGTACCAAGTGATTCATAATCAAGTGGTTCCAAAAGCCCATCAGTATGGAGTTTCTTCATGCGCTTTATACCGATATGACCCAAACGGCAGTGCCACAAATAAGTTGCACTATCATTATCAACTCTGCATCTTTTGGTTTCAACACTATGAATATATGTGTCACTACTATCGAGATTTAATAAAAATAGAACACTCTTTAAGGGTGCATGACCATAAAAGATATTACTCATGTAAATAGAACAACCATTATTCTCTGATTTAAATGAATAACCATCTCGCATCAAACAAGATCCAGATATAATGTTCATGCTTAACGCTGGCACCAAATAACAATTATTTAGGTCTAATACTAATCCTGAAGGTAGATGTAGAGGTAGCGTGCCGACTGCGATCACATCGACTTTGGAACCATTTCCCACGCGCATCGTCACCTCATCCTTAGCCAATCTTCGCTTAATCCGTAGTCCCTGTTTCGAGTTGCAAATATTAGCAACAGAACCAGTATCAAATACCCAGGTGCTACTGCGAGCATTAGTAAGGTACACATCAATAACATGTATATCACATATACCTTTGTTCACCTTGCCATCCTTCTTATCTGCCAAATACTTGGGGCAGTTCCGCTTCCAGTGACCAGTCTGCTTGCAGTAGAAGCACTCAGTTTCAGGCTTAGGTCCAGGTTTGGGTTTCTTCTCTTGAGTAGCAACTTGCTTGCTGTTCTTTTGAAGTTCCCCTTCTTCTTCCGTTTGCCCTTTTTCTTGAAACTAGTGGTCTTGTTGACCATTAACACTTGATGCTCCTTCTTGATTTCTACCTCCGCAGCTTTCAGCATTGCGAAGAGCTCGGGAATAGTCTTATTCATCCCTTGCATATTATAGTTCATCACGAAGCTCTTGTAGCTTGGTGGCAGTGATTGGAGAATTCTGTCAATGACGCAATCATCTGGAAGATTAACTCCCAATTGAATCAAGTGATTATTATACCCATACATTTTGAGTATATGCTCACTGACAGAACTGTTCTCCTCCATCTTGCAGCTATAGAACTTATTGGAGACTTCATATCTCTTAATCCGGGCATTTGCTTGAAATATTAACTTCAACTCCTGGAACATCTCATATGCTCCATGATGTTCAAAACGTTGTTGAAGTCCCGATTCTAAGCCGTAAAGCATGGCACACTGAACTATCGAGTAGTCATCAGCTTTGCTCTGCCAGACGTTCATAACATCTGGTGTTGCTCCAGCAGCAGGCCTGGCACCTAGCGGTGCTTCCAGGACGTAATTCTTCTGTGCAGCAATGAGGATAATCCTCAAGTTACGGACCCAGTCCGTGTAATTGCTACCATCATCTTTCAACTTTGCTTTCTCAAGGAACGCATTAAAATTCAACGGAACAACAGCACGGGCCATCTATCTACAATCAAACATAAACAAGCAAGATACTATCAGGTACTAAGTTTCATGATAAATTTAGGTTCAATTAATCATATTACTTAAAGAATTCCCACTTAGATAGACATCCCTCTAATCCTCTAAGTGATTACGTGATCCAAATCAACTAAACCATGTCCGATCATCATATGAGATGGAGTAGTTTCATTGGTGAACATCACTATGTTGATCATATCTACCATATGATTCACGCTCGACCTTTCGGTCTCCGTGTTCCGAGGCCATATCTGTATATGCTTGGCTCGTCAAGTATAACCTGAGTATTCCGCGTGTGCACTGTTTTGCACCCGTTGTATTTGAACGTAGAGCCTATCACACCCGATCATCACGTGGTGTCCCAGCATGAAGTACTTTCGCAACGGTGCATACTCAGGGAGAACACTTCTTGATAATTAGTGAGAGATCATCTTATAGTGCTACCGTCAATCAAAGCAAGAGAAGATGCATAAAAGATAAACATCACATGCAATCAATATAAGTGATATGATATGGCCATCATCATCTTGTGCTTGTGATCTCCATCTTCGAAGCACCGTCGTGATCACCATCGTCACCGGTGCGACACCTTGATCTCCATCGTAGCATCGTTGTCGTCTCGCCAATCTTATGCTTCCACGACTATCGCTACCGCTTAGTGATAAAGTAAAGCATTACAGCGCGATTGCATTGCATACAATAAAGCGACAACCATATGGCTCCTGCCAGTTGTCGATAACTTGGTTACTAAACATGATCATCTCATACAATAAAATTTAGCATCATGTCTTGACCATATCACATCACAACATGCCCTGCAAAAACAAGTTAGACGTCCTCTACTTTGTTGTTGCAAGTTTTACGTGGCTGCTACGGGCTTAAGCAAGAACCAATCTTACCTACGCATCAAAACCACAACGATAGTTTGTCAAGTTGGTGCTGTTTTAACCTTCGCAAGGACCGGGCGTAGCCACACTCGGTTCACCTAAAGTTGGAGAAACTGTCACCCGCTAGCCACCTTTGTGCAAAGCACGTCGGGAGAACCGGTCTCGCGTAAGCGTACGCGTAATGTCGGTCTGGGCCGCTTCGTCCAACAATACCGTCGAACCAAAGTATGACATGCTGGTAATCAGTATGACTTATATCGCCCACAACTCACTTGTGTTCTACTCGTGCATATAACATCAACACATAAAACCTAGGCTCTGATACCACTGTTGGGGAATGTAGTAATTTCAAAAAATTTCCTACGCACACGCAAGATCATGGTGATACATAGCAACTGGAGGGGAGAGTGTGATCTACGTACCCTTGTAGACCGATAGCGGAAGCGTTAGCACAACACGGTTGATGTAGTCGTACGTCTTCACGGCCCGACCGATCAAGCACCGAAACTACGGCACCTCCGAGTTCTAGCACACGTTCAGCTCGATGACGATCTCCGGACTCTGATCCAGCAAAGTGTCGGGGAAGAGTTCTGTCAGCACGACGGCGTGGTGACGATCTTGATGTACTATCGTCGCAGGGCTTCGCCTAAGCACCGCTACAATATTATCGAGGATTATGGTGGAAGGGGGCACCGCACACGGCTAAGAATATGATCACATGGATCAACTTGTGTCTAGGGGTGCCCCCTGCCCCCCCCCCCCGTATATAAAGGATCAAGGGGGAGTGCGGCCGGCCAGGAGGAGGGCGCGCCAGGAGGAGTCCTACTCCCACCGGGAGCAGGATTCCCCCCCTTTCCTAGTTGGAATAGGATTCGGGAGGGGGAAAGAGGAGAGAGAGAAGGAAGGGGGGCGCCGCCCCCCTCTCCTTGTCCTATTCGGACTAGGGGGGGAGGGGCACGCGGCCCAGCCCTGGCCACCTCTCCTCTCTTCCACTAAAGCCCACTAAGGCCCATGTACCTCCCGGGGGGTTCCGGTAACCTCCCGGTACTCCGGTAAAATCCCGATTTCACCCGGAACACTTCCGATATCCAAATATAGGCTTCCAATATATCAATCTTTATGTCTCGACCATTTCGAGACTCCTCGTCATGTCCGTGATCACATCCGGGACTGCGAACAAATCTTCGGTACATCAAAATGCATAAACTCATAATATAACTGTCATCGAAACCTTAAGCGTGCGGACCCTACGGGTTCGAGAACAATGTAGACATGACCGAGACACGTCTCCGGTAAATAACCAATAGCGGAACCTAGATGCTCATATTGGCTCCCACATATTCTACGAAGATCTTTATCGGTCAGACCGCATAACAACATACGTTGTTCCCTTTGTCATCGGTATGTTACTTGCCCGAGATTCGATCGTCGGTATATCAATACCTAGTTCAATCTCATTACCGGCAAGTCTGTTTACTCGTTTCGTAATACATCATCTCGCAACTAACTCATTAGTTGCAATGCTTGCAAGGCTTATGTGATGTGCATTACCGAGAGGGCCCAGAGATACCTCTCCAACAATCGAAGTGACAAATCCTAATCTCGAAATACGCCAACCCAACATGTACCTTTGGAGACACCTGTAGAGCTCCTTTATAATCACCCAGTTATGTTGTGACGTTTGGTAGCACACAAAGTGTTCCTCCGGTAAACGGGAGTTGCATAATCTCATAGTCATAGGAACATGTATAAGTCATGAAGAAAGCAATAACAACATACTAAACGATCGGGTGCTAAGCTAATGGAATGGGTCATGTCAATCACATCATTCTCCTAATGATGTGATCCCATTAATCAAATGACAACACATGTCTATGGTTAGGAAACATAACCATCTTTGATTAACGAGCTAGTCAAGTAGAGGCATACTAGTGACGTTTGGTTTGTCTATGTATTCACACAAGTATTATGTTTCCGGATAATACAATTCTAGCATGAATAATAAACATTTATCATGATATAAGGAAATAAAATAATAACATTATTATTGCCTCTAGGGCATATTTCCTTTAATCGGAGTGCTGGAGGGTTATCGGTACCCCCCGAGGGAACTATTGGGCCTTCACGGGTCTTAGTGGAGAGACAGGAGGGCCGCATGGGGATGGCCGTGCGCCCCCACTGGTAGTCCGAATTGGACTAGGGGAAGGGGGCGGCACCCCCCTTTCCCTCTCCCTCTCCCTCTTCCTTCCTTCTCCCTCTTCCACCAAGTGGAATCCTACTTGGACTTGGAGTCCTAGTAGGACTCCTCTCTCTTGGCGCGCCCTACAGGGGCCGGCCAGCCTCCCCCTCTCCTCCTTTATATATGGAGGCAGGGGGCACCCTAGAGCACACAAGATCAGTTGTCTTAGCCGTGTACGGTGCCCCCCTCCACGGATTACACCTCAGATCATATTGTCGTAGTGCTTAGGCGAAGCCCTGCGGGGATCACATCATCAACACCATCATCACGCCGTCGTGCTGACGGAACTCATCTACATCCCTGAACCTCTGCTGGATCAAGAGCTCGAGGGACGTCATCGCGCTAAACGTGTGCAGAACTCGGAGGTGCCGTGCATTCGGTACTTGATCGGTTGGATCGTGATTGGATCGTGAAGAGTATGACTACATCAACCGCATTAACATAACACTCTCCCCTCTCGTTGCTATGCATCTCCTAGTTAGATCTTGCGTGATCGTAGGGAAATTTTTGAATTACTACGTTCCCCAACAGTGGCATCCGAGCCAGGTCTATGCGTAGATGTTATATGCACGAATAGAACACAAAGAGTTGTGGGCGATAATAGTCATACTGCTTACCACCAACGTCTTACTTGATTCGGCGGTATTGTTGGATGAAGTGGCCCAGACCGACATTACATGACCATGTTCATGAGACTGGTTCTATCGATGTGCTTCGCACACAGGTGGCTGGTGGGTGTCTGTTTCTCCAACTTTAGTTGAATCAAGTTTGACTACGGCCGGTCCTTGTTGAAGGTTAAAACAACACACTTGACAAAAAATCGTTGTGGTTTTGATGCATAGGTAAGAACAGTTCTTGCTAGAAGCCCGTAGCAGCCACGTAAAACTTGCAACAACAAAGTAGAGGACGTCTAACTTGTTTTCACAGAGCATGTTGTGATGTGATATGGTCAAGACGTGATGATATATTAATTGTTGTATGAGATGATCATGTTTTGTAGAAGTTATCGGCAACTAGCAGGAGCCTTATGGTTGTCGCTTTATTGTATGAAATGCAATCACCATGTAATTGCTTTACTTTATCACTAAGCCGTGGCGATAGTCGTAGAAGCAATAGTTGGCGAGACGACAACAACGATGGAGATCAAGGTGTCAAGCCGGTGACGACGGAGATCATGACGGTGCTTTGGAGATGGAGATCAAAGGCACAAGATGATGATGGCCATATCATGTCACATATTTTGATTGCATGTGATGTTTACCCTTTATGCATCTTATTTTACTTAGTTTGACGGTAGCATTATAAGATGATCCCTCACTAAATTTCAAGGTACAAGTGTTCTCCCTGAGTATGCACCATTGCTACAGTTCATCGTGTTGAGACACCACGTGATGATCGGGTGTGATAAGCTCTACGTTCACATACAATGGGTGCAAGCCAGTTTTGCACATGCACAATACTCGGGTTAAACTTGACGAGCCAAGCATATGCAGATATGGCCTCGGAACACTGAGACCAAAGGTCGAACCTGAATCATACAGTAGATATGATCAACATAATGATGTTCACCATTGAAAAATACTCCATCTCACGTGATGATCAGACATGGTTTAGTTGATATGGATCACGTGATCATTTAGATAACTAGAGGGATGTCTATCTAAGTGGGAGTTCTTAAGTAATATGATTAATTGAACTTTAATTTATCATGAACTAGTACCTGATAGTATTTGTGTAACGCCCTCGATGCGGCTATATCTCCCACGTGTCGAAGCACGACTTGGAGGCATAACCGCATTGAAAGCAATGTCGCAAGTGAGGTAATCTTCACACAACCCATGTAATACATAAGGGAAAGAGATACATAGTTGGCTTACAATCGCCACTTCACACAATTACAAGAATAAAGCATTACATCATCCAAGTACAATCAAGGTCCGACTACGGAACCAATAATAAAAGAAGAACCCCAAAAGCGACAAAGGCCCCGATCGACCCCAACTGCGCTCCACTACTGACCAACTAGAATGAAACAACACAAAGACAAGATCTTCATCGAGCTCCTCCTGAGCTTGGTTGCATCATCTGCACGGACTCATCGACACCTACAAGCTGGTTTTGGAAGTATCTGTGAGCCACGAGGACTCGCAATCTCGCACCCTCGCGACCAAGACTATTTAAGCTTATGGGAAAGGTAAAGGTATGAGGTGGAGCTGCAGCAAGCGACTAGCATATATGGTGGCTAACATATTCGCAAAAGAGAGCGAGAAGAGAAGGCAAAGCACGATCGAGAAACTATGATCAAGAAGTGATCCTAGAACAACCTATGTCAAACATTACTCCAACACCGTGTTCACTTCGCGGACTCCGCCGGAAAGAGACCATCACGGTTACACACGCGGTTGATATATTTTAATTAAGGTCAACTTCAGGTTTTCTACAACCGGACATTAACAAATTCCCATCTGCCCATAACCGCGGGCACGCCTTTCGAAAGTTCAAATCCCTGCAGGGGTGTCCCAACTTAGCCCATCACAAGCTCTCACGGTCAACGAAGGAATAGACCTCCTCCTGAGACGTTCCGATCAGACTCGGTATCCCGGTTCTACAAGACACTTCGACAAGTTAAAACAAATCCAGCAACACCGCCCGAATGTGCCGACAAATCCCGATAGGAGCTGCACATATCTCTTTCTCAGGGCACACTCAGATGAGACTAGCTACGAGTAAAACCAACCCTCAAGTTTCCCCAAGGTGGCCCCGCAGGCAGCTCAGTTCGGAACAACACTCAGAGGAGCACTAGCCCGGGGGGGGGGGGTTAGAATAAAGATGACCCTTGAGTCTGCAGAACCCAAGGGAAGGTGGTAGGTTGTTAGTGCAAATGGTAAAACCAAGGTTGGGCATTGCTGGAGGAGTTTTATTCAAGGCGAACTGTCAAGGGGTTCCCATTATTACCCAACCGCGTAAGGAACGCAAAATCCGGGAACATAACACCGATATGACGGAAACTAGGGCGGCAAGAGTGGAACAAAACACCAGGCATAAGGCCGAGCCTTCCACCCTTTACCAAGTGTATAGATGCATTAATTAAATAAGAGATATTGTGATATCCCAACAAGTAAACATGTTCCAATAAGGAACAACATCTCCATGTTCCAACAAGGAACAAACTTCAATCTTCACCTGCAACTAACAACGCTAAAAGAGGGGCTGAGCAAAGTGGTAACATAGCCAAACAACGGTTTGCTAGGACAAGGTGGGTTAGAGGCTTGGTTCAACAATATGGGAGGCATGATAAGCAAGTGGTCGGTATCGCAGCATAGGCATAGCAAAAGAGCGAGCAACTAGCAAGCAAAGATAGAAGTGATTTCGAGGGTATGGTCATCTTGCCTGAAATCCCGCAAGGAAGAAGAACGAGTCCATGAAGAAGACAAATGACGTAGACGAACGGGTCCTCACAAACGCGACATTACCGGAACCAACCCGAAGAAGCAAACACCGGAAAGAAGCACACAACATAGTAAACAAACCACACATGAACATGGTATGATATGCGAGATGCAGTATGCGATGCATATGCATGATTTGACAAGGAATGATTGAACCTGGCCTCAACTTGGAAATCCAAGTGTGCCATTGGAAAGGGGAGATGAAATTGCTTGAAAACGATATAAAGAATGCCGGAATCGGAGTTACGGTATGGAAATGGCAAGCAATTTAAATATGGCCACGTTCTGCGATTTACAGCAAGTAGCCATCTAAATGCGACAAGATGAACATGCTACAACACTCAAACATGGCATAAAAATACATGGCAGGGATGCATTCAAGAAGCTTAACAAAAGTCTAGCACTGAGTTACGGCCAATTCATCCATTAACAGGTTCAAACAAGCATGGCAAAATGCATTTGGCAAACAGATCTCAAACTATATGCTACAGGACCTGAACATGGCAAAGTAAAGCATGGCATGGAGCTACTCAAAGAGCTTAAAAAAAGTCCCTTAGTGACCTTGAGCCAAAAGGGATCAGAAAATACAATTGCAAGCATGTGAACATGGCAAAAACATAATCAGATCACAGACTTAGTGAAAACTGGAGCATGCTGAAACAGATATCAAGTAGGCATGTTTACGAGCTCGATGCACTCACTACAGAGCAAGTCATGACAATCTAAGCATACGCCCCTCAATAATACACATTATACAAGCTAGACATGGCAAGAACAATAGCATAGCATGCACGGATCAATTACAACATCAACGGCAAAATCGCTAACAAGTAGACAATCTGCCCAGATTCACGAAATGACAAAAGTAGAGCTCGATTGACTCAAGCTAGGGTGCTCCATAATTGCAAACAAAGACATGGATGGATAGAGCACTACAAGATTAACAAAACATCCTTACTGATCATCCTCAAAAGAGGAACGGATCACTAGGAAACAACATGAACATATGGCATTATGAGATGAAAAGTCTAAGGACTTAGTGGAAATGCTAAGTCCCTGAAATCAGCATTAACGAATGCTCCACTTTGGAAGCTCGTGCTAGTCACCACACACATCACAAAAATACATGGGTTGCACCTCTGGAAAGATGGCAAAACCCTTAACAAAACATATGTAGAGCTCATGGGCATATCATGCACACAATAATCATGGCAAAAATGACAAATATCTAAACGGAGCAGCAGATCTGACAATTATCTCAAGTAGCACTCTTCCAACAGCATTTCGGGCATCAAGATGAACTCAAATGAAAATGATACAATGAGATGAAATGATGTACTCTCTGAGACGAACATTTTGATATGCTACACGCATGAATCGGAGCTATGGATGCGAAGTTGCAACGTGATGAACATGATCATATGAATCTGGGAATCCCGGGGACTTAGTGAAATTTATAGAGCGTCAAATAGTAAAAATCGTGCAGGGCGGAGGGTAGCTGGGCTGCTCACCACTGGGCTCGGCCCATGGGAAGAGGAGAAGGCAGGCCGGTGGGCCGGCTGGAGCTGGGCCTGGGAGGCCAAGGCCCACGCGGCCACGCACGGTCAACGGCGTCGAACAGAGCATGGCTCGGCTCCTCCCGATCCATGGTTGTGGCGGCGCTAGAGAACTCCGGCGAGGCTCGAGGCGACGACGGCGGCCGGAGAGCGATGGGGAACGCCAGGGACGGCGCGGGGGCTGCCGGATCTGGCCGGAGTTGGCCGGATCTCGGCGATGACGAGGTGGAGTGAGGCGCCGGAGCGGGCGGCGCTCGCCGGCGAGTTGTGCCGTGGCGGAGGCGGCGAGTGGTGCGGCGGCGGCGAAGCGCACTGGCAAGGAGGCGGCGCGAGGTGCCGGCGAAGCGCACTGGCAAGGAGGCGGCGCGAGGTGCCGGCGAGGACGGGCGGAGCTGGCGGCGGAAGGACCCGGGCCGGGGAGGGCCGGATCTGGGCGCCTCGGGCCCGGCGGCGCGGGGACGGCAGCGGTGGACAGGTGGCGCGCAGCGGTTGGACGCGGACGACGGAGCGGACATGTCCGGGCGCGGTGGAATGTGTCCGGTGGCGCGAGGGGAAAGAAGACTAGGGTTAGACCGCGAATTTCGGGGGGAGGGACATATTTATAGAGGTAGGAGGAGTTAGGAAAGTCCAAATGAGGTGCGGTTTGCGGCCACGCGATCGTGATCGAACACTCTAGATGATGGAGAGGGTTTAGGTGGGTTTTGGGCCAAATTGGAAGGGTGTTGGGCTGCAACACACACGAGGCCTTCTCGGTCCCTCGGTTAACCGTTGGAGCATCAAACGAAGTCCAAATGGCACGAAACTTGATAGGCGGTCTACCGGTAGTAAACCAAGGCCGCTTGGCAAGTCTCGGTCCAATCCGGAAACGTTTAACCCCCACACACGAGAAGAAGGTAGAAATGACCATCGGAGGAGAACGAAGCGCCGGAATGCAAAACGGACAACGGGGAAAATGCTCGGACGCATGAGATGAACATGTATGCAAATGAAATGCACATGATGACATGATATGCAATGCATGACATGCAAGCAATGGCAAGGAAACAACAACGAATAACTGGACGACACCTGGCACATCGGTCTCGGGGTGTTACAACACTCCACCACCACGAGAGGATCTCGTCCCGAGATCTAGAATGGCACCGGAGGGAAAACGGAAGAGAAAGAGAAGAGGTAAAACTAAGTTGCTCCTTTGACAAATGAGTGAAACCAAAGAGCCTTGAAAAGGTTAAGCCATATCGAGGAAAGAATACAACGGAGACAAATGAAGTTTAAAGCACTCCGGTAGGAAAGAGGAAACAAGGAATTACAAATTCGGACAGCACTCCGGTTAAATGGATAAACACGAAAAGAGCACGATCTAAGATGATGAGAGAAAAGAGAAACATCGCAATGACTCTGGTACAAAAGAATAGAAGATAGATAATTGAAATAGGAGAATGGAGAAGAAAATGTCAACTTCTGCCACAAAAGAGCTTGAAAAGGCATCTTCGGAAGAAGGGTCGAACGGAGTTGTTGGAAACACAACAATCAAAAGATAAGCTTGATATGGTCTTATGAAGTACATCTCAAATTATGAGGTAATCACCTACCACACACGGGAAAAGAATTGGATTGATATGAACAAATTGACAAGAAACTTATTTCACCGGGAGGATAAACGAAGAACTTGGTTCGTATATAAGTACCATAAGTAGCAACAATCCTCAGGGAAGGCTTTTGGTGAAATATAACCCAAGATAATTCCAACGAAGAGGTTGATGGATTTAAAATATCTCATACTTGATAACTTGTGAAACATGAAAACATGAACTCAAATTATCAAGAATGACATAATACCAGCTCCAATGATATGGTTGAAAGAATTGCACTTTAAAATGCAAGATAAAGAATACTTGAGCTCCTCTGAAAAGAATCTCGATGAACACTTCGAGAAGGAATTAAATCCTTGGTGAACCACCATGTAGAGCCTCCCTGAAGAACTCCGGTAACAAAAGGATGATCAAACGGAAGGAAAAAGAAGTTGAAAATACAAGGTGAATCCTTGTAAAGATTTAGATGAATCTCCGTGATAATATAATTGCAAGAGCTTGGACTCCGGGAAAAAGAGAAGATGACACAATTGAGATCAAGAATTTGATGAGCCTCCGGAATAGGGAATTAATCACTTGGATGAAACAAGAATAAGAATTACATTATGCGTATCCTTTACCAATTTAGATTGATGACAAGCAACGGATCGCACACAACTTATTCTCGTAGAAAGGATTTAGATAGATATAGCGCAAACTTAATGGACCACCGGTAGGATTGAGAACACGAATGAATTTATATGATACACGAAGGAAGAAGAATCTTGCACGAACCACCGCAAGAATTAAAATGAACAAAGAAAAGATAAGGAAGACACCGGGAAGAATTAGAAAATGAATGAGATGCTTGAGAGAATTTAGATAAAAGTTAATATAATAGATCATGGATTGATTAGAGATCACTTGAATGATGCACCGGTAAGATCAGAGAATGATAACTGCAAACTGAGAATGAATAAACCTGAATTGATGGACTCCGGATAATCAAACTGAACAGAATCTTGAATTTCTCTGGATAGGTGATAAGAATTCTGACAATCAAAAACAAATATGAGAGGATGGGCTCGAACTAGAATCACTAATCTCTGAGAGAACGGATAAGATATGGAGGTAAAACTCTTCTTCGGTCTTTCAACTGAGAATGACGATGAGAAATACCATCATGACTCATTTAGGCACTCCAGAAGAATCAAAACGAAGAGGTTGAGCCAATGATGAAAAGAATTTGAAAGATCTTGGAGAAAGAACATTTGACTGATGACAGTTCATTCTTACGTCAAACTTCAAAAAGAATTTTGGGAGTAACTCCGGGAACAAGGCCTGTGGGTTAGGGCCCACTCAAAAGAAACACCGTTGAGGGGTTTAAAAGAGAGAATGCACCGGTTGAATTAAATGGCTTGAATGAGATAAACAACCTCGAAATAGGTTGAACGGATCTTGAATGACAAGACGAGCCTTTTGAGAAAGCTTTGAGCACGCCGGAACAAATGAATAGTGGGAAGTGAATTGTTATGAGGTACACCGGTATGAGAAGGCATTGAAATGAGGAAAGGGGTAAGATCAACAAAGCTTGACTTGAAACCACCGGAGAAGAAAATTAGTGACGAGAGACGAACTTGAAGCTTCAATAGCATCTTCTTGCGAATCACCGGATAAGAATATTGACGGAAAAGGAATGGAGAAGCTTCACATCAATAACATGATAGTTGAATAAGAAATCCGAATCCTTGAAGGAAAAAGGGTTGGGAGGGTGGGGAAAACAAAGACAACTTGGGACGGATGAAACAAACACCATTGAGAAAGCTGAGATTGAATCTTGCGGATATTGAAAATGAACGGATCCGCTTGAAGAGAAACACGCCTATTGAAAAAGGATTGACGTGACAATCTCGATGATCGAGAAGGATTAGTATTCGCATAGAGATATGAGAACACCGCTTAGGGAAAGTATGGAATCAACATTTGACATTGAAGCAACTCGAATACCACAACTCAAAAACAAAAACAAAGGATTGGCTTGCAGAATAAGCCGGAACAAACATATGATAGAGATTTCGTCCGAAGTTTTCGTTGTGGGGCCTACACGGGCTCGATCGTACAACACCATCATGTACAAGGCAGTGCACATGACATACGAAGCGTCCCCGAGTCGGCATAGCCAAGGACTCTTTAAGACACAACGAGACCACTGTAAAACCGACCGTGGATAGGCGGACCACTAGACGTCGAACCCCAATTTCAAATCATACATCTGTCGGAAAGATATCCTAAGAGCTACTTGAATTCCCACTTATAAACTCCCGAAATTTTCCGGTTATGCAATCAGGTGTTGGGGATACAGGGGAAGCATAATATCTCACCCAAACTAACAAATCCTACATCCAGCTATATCCATCCTTCAACACATAACCAAGAAACCTTCGGAAATCATCTACCTCCACCTTCGAAAAGCATCTGTTATACGAGTTATGGCAATACTCCCGAACTCCCGCCCCAGTACTGGGTGGCGTCGAGGTTATCTCACCAACGAACTGCATAAAAGAGATTTTCGATGTCGACGTACTAAACTCAGGTATTCCAGAACTGCAACGCTAAAATTATGACGACAACACCTCAGAGCTCAACTCCCCGGGACACTTCCACAAAACCCCTGACAGGAGGCACCAAGACAATGTTCTCGTCATAAAACCATCGGAACGATTCCAAGATACCCGCGTGATCCTAAATTTTTTTAGTGAAATTTGAGAAGAGAAGAGTCAAAACTCTACGTCAGGATGCCTTACTAGAGCGATGAGGAGACTGAGAAGTAAAAAGAATTCCTAAACTCTCCGATATATAATTCCTAAATGACTCAAAACATTTTTCTAGACACAACTCGGCTGCTAATAACGATCAAGCAATGGGGCTCCCAAGGTCGGGGAAGGCTCTGATACCAACTTGTAACGCCGTCGATGCGGCTATATCTCCCACGTGTCGAAGCACGACTTAGAGGCATAACCGCATTGAAAGCAATGTCGCAAGTGAGGTAATCTTCACACAACCCATGTAATACATAAGGGAAAGAGATACATAGTTGGCTTACAATCGCCACTTCACACAAGTTACAAGAATAAAGCATTACATCATCCAAGTACAATCAAGGTCCGACTACGGAACCAATAATAAAAGAAGAACCCCAAAAGCGACAAAGGCCCCCGATCGACCCCAACTGGGCTCCACTACTAACCAACTAGAATGAAACAACACAAAGGACAAGATCTTCATCGATCTCCTCCTGAGCTTGGTTGCGTCATCTGGACGGACTCATCGGCACCTGCAAGTTGGTTTTGGAAGTATCTGTGAGCCACGGGGACTCAGCAATCTCGCACCCTCGCGATCAAGACTATTTAAGCTTATGGGAAAGGTAAAGGTATGAGGTGGAGCTGCAGCAAGCGACTAGCATATATGGTGGCTAACATATTCGCAAAAGAGAGCGAGAAGAGAAGGCAAAGCACGATCGAGAAACTATGATCAAGAAGTGATCCTAGAACAACGTACGTCAAACATTACTCCAACACCGTGTTCACTTCGCGGACTCCGCCGGAAAGAGACCATCACGGTTACACACGCGGTTGATATATTTTAATTAAGGTCAACTTCAGGTTTTCTACAACCGGACATTAACAAATTCCCATCTGCCCATAACCGCGGGCATGGCTTTCGAAAGTTCAAATCCCTGCAGGGGTGTCCCAACTTAGCCCATCACAAGCTCTCACGGTCAACGAAGGAATAGACCTCCTCCCGAGACGTTCCGATCAGACTCGGTATCTCGGTTCTACAAGACACTTCGACAAGTTAAAACAAATCCAGCAACACCGCCCGAATGTGCCGACAAATCCCGATAGGAGCTGCACATATCTCTTTCTTAGGGCACACTCAGATGAGACTAGCTACGAGTAAAACCAACCCTCAAGTTTCCCCGAGATGGCCCCGCAGGCAGCTCAGTTCGGACCAACACTCAGAGGAGCACTGGCCCGGGGGGGGGGGGGGGTTAGAATAAAGATGACCCTTGAGTCTGCAGAACCCAAGGGAAGGTGGTAGGTTGTTAGTGCAAATGGTAAAACCAAGGTTGGGCATTGCTGGAGGAGTTTTATTCAAGGCGAACTGTCAAGGGGTTCCCATTATTACCCAACCGCGTAAGGAACGCAAAATCCGGGAACATAACACCGATATGACGGAAACTAGGGCGGCAAGAGTGGAACAAAACACCAGGCATAAGGCCGAGCCTTCCACCCTTTACCAAGTATATAGATGCATTAATTAAATAAGAGATATTGTGATATCGCAACAAGTAAACATGTTCCAATAAGGAACAACATCTCCATGTTCCAACAAGGAACAAACTTAAATCTTCACCTGCAACTAACAACGCTAAAAGACGGGCTGAGCAAAACGGTAACATAGCCAAACAACGGTTTGCTAGGACAAGGTGGGTTAGAGGCTTGGTTCAACAATATGGGAGGCATGATAAGCAAGTCATCCGTATCACAGCATAGGCATAGCAAAAGAGCAAGCAACTAGCAAGCAAAGATAGAAGTGATTTCGAGGGTATGGTCATCTTGTCTGAAATCCCGCAAGGAAGAAGAACGAGTCCATGAAGAAGACAAACAGACGTAGACGAACGGGTCCTCACAAACGCGACGTTACCGGAACCAACCCGAAGAGGCAAACACCGGAAAGAAGCACACAACATAGTAAACAAACCACACATGAACATGGTATGATATGCGAGATGCGGTATGCGATGCATATGCATGATTTGACAAGGAATGATTGAACCTGGCCTCAACTTGGAAATCCAAGTGTGCCACTGGAAAGGTGAGATGAAATTGCTTGAAAACGATATAAAGAACGCCGGAATCAGAGTTACGGTTTGGAAATGGCAAGCAATTTAAATATGGCCACGTTCTGCGATTTACAGCAAGTAGCCATCTAAATGCGATAAGATGAACATGCTACAGCACTCAAACATGGCATAAAAATACATGGCAGGGATGCATTCAAGAAGCTTAACAAAAGTCTAGCACTGAGTTACGACCAATTCATCCATTAACAGGTTCAAACAAGCATGGCAAAATGCATTTGGCAAACAGATCTCAGACTTAGTGAAATTAACACTTGTCTGGAATTTCAGATCAGATAGCACACTTCGGAGCATGAAAACTATATGCTATAGGACCTGAACATGGCAAAGTAAAGCATGGCATGGAGCTAGTCAAAGAGCTTAACAAAAGTCTCTTAGTGACCTTGAGCAAAAAGGGATCAGAAAATACAATTACAAGCATGTGAACATGGCAAAAACATAATCAGATCACAGACTTAGTGAAAACTGGAGCATGCTGAAACAGATATCAAGTAGGAATGTTTACGAACTCGATGCACTCACTACAGAGCAAGTCATGACAATCTAAGCATACGCCCCTCAAGAATACACATTATACAAGCTAGACATGGCAAGAACAATAGCATAGCATGCACGGATCAATTACAACATCAATGGCAAAATCGCTAACAAGTAGACAATCTGCCCAGATTCACGAAATGACAAAAGTAGAGCTCGATTGACTCAAGCTAGGGTGCTCCATAATTGCAAACAAAGACATGGATGGATAGAGCACTACAAGATTAACAAAACATCCTTACTGATCATCCTCAAAAGAGGAACGGATCACTTGGAAACAACATGAACATATGGCATTATGAGATGAACAGTCTAAGGACTTAGTGGAAATGCTAAGTCCCTGAAATCAGCATTAACGAATGCTCCACTTTGGAAGCTCGTGCTAGTCACCACACACATCACAAAAATACATGGGTTGCACCTCTGGAAAGATGGCAAAACCCTTAACAAAACATATGTAGAGCTTATGGGCATATCATGCACACAATAATCATGGCAAAAATGACAAATATCTAAACGGAGCAGCAGATCTGACAATTATCTCAAGTAGCACTCTTCCAACAGCATTTCGGGCATCAAGATGAACTCAAATGAAAATGATGCAATGAGATGAAATGATGTACTCTCTGAGACGAACATTTTGATATGCTACACGCATGAATCGGAGCTATGGATGCGAAGTTGCGACGTGATGAACATGAGCATATGAATCTGGGAATCCCGGGGACTTAGTGAAATTTAGAGAGCACCAAATAGTAAAAATCGCGCGGGGCGGAGGGTAGCTGGGCTGCTCACCACTGGGCTCGGCCCACGGGAAGAGGAGAAGGCAGGCCGGCGGGCCGGCTGGAGCTGGGCCTGGGAGGCCAAGGCCCACGTGGCCACGCACAGTCAACGGCGTCGAACGGAGCATGGCTCGGCTCCTCCCGATCCATGGTTGTGGCGGCGCTAGAGAACTCCAGCGAGGCTCGAGGCGACGACGGCGGCCGGAGAGCGATGGGGAAC
This sequence comes from Triticum urartu, assembly GCF_056163025.1. Classification (NCBI taxonomy): domain Eukaryota; kingdom Viridiplantae; phylum Streptophyta; class Magnoliopsida; order Poales; family Poaceae; genus Triticum; species Triticum urartu. The sequence goes on along the minus strand of NC_141879.1, from coordinate 546,617,186 downwards.
GCCGGGGACGGCGCGGGGGCTGCTGGATCTGGCCGGAGTTGGCCGGATCTGGGTGATGACGAGGTGGAGTGAGGCGCCGGAGCGGGCGGCGCTCGCTGGTGAGTTGTGCCGCGACGGAGGCGGCGAGTGGCGCGGCGGCGGCGAAGCGCACCGGCGATGAGGCGGCGCGAGGTGCCGGCGAGGACGGGCGGAGCTGGCGGCGGAAGGACCCGGGCCGGGGAGGGCCGGATCTGGGCGCCTCGGGCCCGGCGGCGCGGGGACGGCGGCGGTGGACAGGTGGGGCGCAGCGGTTGGACGCGAATGACGGAGCGGACATGTCCGGGTGCGGTGGAATGTGTCCGGTGGCGCGAGGGGAAAGAAGACTAGGGTTAGACCGCGAATTTCGGGGGGAGGGACATATTTATAGAGGTAGGAGGAGCTAGGAAAGTCCAAATGAGGTGCAGTTTGTGGCCACGCGATCGTGATCGAACGCTCTAGATGATGGAGAGGGTTTAGGTGGGTTTTGGGCTAAATTGGAAGGGTGTTGGGCTGCAACACACACGAGGCCTTCTCGGTCCCTCGGTTAACCGTTGGAGCATCAAACGAATTCCAAATGGCACGAAACTTGACAGGCGGTCTACCGGTAGTAAACCAAGGCCGCTTGGCAAGTCTCAGTCCAATCCGGAAACGTTTAAACCCCACACACGAGAAGAAGGTAGAAATGACCATCGGAGGAGAACGAAGCGCCGGAATGCAAAACGGACAACGGGGAAAATGCTCGGATGCATGAGACGGTCATGTATGCAAATGAAATGCACATGATGACATGATATGCCATGCATGACACGCAAGCAATGGCAAGGCAACAACAACGAATAACTGGACGACACCTGGCACATCGGTCTCGGGGTGTTACAATTTGCATGTCTATGTTGTTGTAGATCAATGGCCCGTGCTACTGTTCCTTTCAATTTTAATGTGTTCCTAGATAAAGCTAAGTTGAAAGATGATGGTAGCAACTACACGAACTGGGTCCGTAACTTGAGGATTATCCTCATTGCTGCACAGAAGAATTACGTCCTGGAAACACCGCTAGGTGCAAGACCCGCTGCAGGAGCAACTCCCGACGTTATGAACGCCTAGCAGAGCAAAGCTAATGACTACTCGATAGTTCAATGTGCCATGCTTTACGGCTTAGAATCGGGATTTCAAAGACGTTTTGAACGTCATGGAGCATATGAGATGTTCCAAGAGTTGAAGTTAATATTTTAAGCAAATGCCCGAGTTGAGAGATATGAAGTCTCCAACAAGTTCTATAGCTGCAAAATGGAGGAGAATAGTTTTGTCAGTGAACACATACTCAGAATGTCTGGGTACCACAACCACTTGACTCGGCTGGGAGTTAATCTTCTTGATGGTAGTGTCATTGACAGAGTTCTTTCAATCACTGCCACCAAGCTATAAAGGCTTCGTGATGAACTATAATATGCAAGGAATGGAAAAGACAATTCCTGAGCTCTTCGCGATGCTAAAGGCCGCGGAGGTAGAAATCAAGAAGGAGCATCAAGTGTTGATTGTTAACAAGACCACTAGTTTCAAGAAAAAGGGCAAAGGGAAGAAGGGGAACTTCAAGAAGAACAACAAGCCAGTTGCTGCTCAAGGGAAGAAACCCAAGTCTGGACCTAAGCCTGAGACTAAGTGCTTCTACTGCAAAGGGACTAGTCACTGGAAGTGGAACTGCCCCAAGTATTTGGCAGATAAGAAGGATGGCAAAGTGAAAGGTATATTTGATATACATGTTATTGATGTGTACCTTACTAATGCTTGTAGTAGCACCTGGTATTTGATACTGGTTTTGTTGCTCATATTTGCAACTCGAAACAGGGGCTACGGATTAAACGAAGATTGGCTAAGGAGGAAGTGACGATGCGTGTGGGAAATGGTTCCAAAGTCGATGTGATCGCCATCGGCACGCTACCTCTACATGTACCGCCGGGATTAGTTTTAGAACTAAATAATTGTTATTTGGTGCCAGCATTGAGCATGAACATTATATCTGGATCTTGTTTGATGTGAGACGGTTATTCATTTAAATCAGAGAATAATGGTTGTTCTATTTATATGTGTAATATCTTTTATGGTCATGCACCCTTGATGAGTGGTCTATTTTCGTTGAATCTCGATTGTAGTGATACACATATTCATAATATTGAAGCCAAAAGATGCAAGGTTAACAATGATAGTGCAACTTATTTGTGGCACTACCGTTTAGGTCATATTGGTGTAAAGTGCATGAAAAAACTCCATGCTGATGGACTTTTGGAATCACTTGATTATGAATCACTTGATACTTGCGAACCATGCCTCAGGGGCAAGATGACTAAGACTCTGTTCTTCGGAACAATGGAGCGAGCAACTAACTTATTGGAAATAATACATACTAATGTATGCGGTCCGATGAGTGTTGAGTCTCGCGATAGGTATCGTTATTTTCTGACCTTTAGAGATGATTTGAGCAGATATGGGTATATCTACTTGATGAAACATTAGTATGAAACATTTGAAAAGTTCAAAGAATTTTAGAGTGAAGTGGAAAATCATCGTAACAAGAAAATAAAGTTTCTACAATCTGATCATGGAGGTGAATATTTGAGTTATGAGTTTGGTCTTCATTTGAAACAATGTGGAATAGTTTCGCAACTCACGCCACCTGGAGTACCACAACGTAATGGTGTGTCTGAATGTCGTTACCGTACTTTATTAGATGTGGTGCGATCTATGGTATCTCTTACTGATTTACCACTATTGTTTTGGGGTTATGTTTTAGAGACGGTTGCATTCATGTTAAATAGGGCACCATCTAAATCTGTTGAGACGACACCATATGAACTGTGGTTTGGCAAGAAACCTAAGCTTTAGTTTCTTAATGTTTGGGGCTGCGATGCTCATGTGAAAAAGTTTCAACCTGATAAGATCGAACCCAAATTGGAGAAATGTGTCTTCATAGGATACCCAAAAGGGACTGTTGGGTACACCTTCTATCACAGATCCGAAGGCAATATATTTGTTGCTAAGAATGGATCCTTTCTAGAGAAGGAGTTTCTCTCGAAAGAAGTGAGTGGGAGGAAAGTAGAACTTGATGAGGTAATTGTACCTTCTCCTGAATTCGATAGTAGTTCATCACAAAAATCAGTTCCAATGATTCTTACACCAATCAGTGAGGAAGCTAATGATGATGATCATGAAACTTCAGATCAAGTTACTACCGAACCTCGTAGGTCAACCAGAGTACAATCCACACCAGAGTGGTATGGTAATCCTGTTCTAGAGGTCTTGTTACTTGACCATGACAAACCTACGAACTATGAGGAAGCGATGATGAGCCCAGATTTTGCAAAATAGTTTGAGGCCATGAAATCTGAGATGGGATCCATGTATGAGAACAAAGTGTGGACTTTGGTTGACTTGCCCGATGATCGGCAAGCCATTGAGAATAAATGGATCTTCAAGAAGAAGACCGACACTGACGGCAATGTTACTGTCTACAAAGCTCGACTTGTAGTGAAAGGTTTTCGACAAGTTCAAGGAGTTGACTACGATGAGACCTTCTCACCCGTAGCGATGCTTAAGTCTGTCTGAATCATGTTAGCAATTGCCGCATTTTATGATTATAAAATTTGGCAAATGGATGTCAAAAATGAATTCCTTAATGGATATCTTAAAGAAGAGTTGTATATGATGCAACCAGAAGGTTTTGTCGATCGAAAAGGTGCTAACAAAGTGTGCAAGCTCCAGCGATCCATTTATGGACTGGTGCAAGCCTCTCGGAGTTGGAATATACGCTTTGATAGTGAGATCAAAGCATATGGTTTTATACAAACTTTTGGAGAAGCCTGTATTTACAAGAAAGTGAGTGGGAGCTATGTAGCATTTCTGATATTATATGTGGATGACATATTGTTGATCAGAAATAATACAGAATTTCTGGATAGCAAAAAAGGATACTTGAATAAGAATTTTTCAATGAAAGACCTCGGTGAAGCTGCTTATATATTGGGCATCAAGATCTATAGAGATAGATCAAGACGCTTAATTGGACTTTCACAAAGCACATACCTTGATAAAGTTTTGAAGAAGTTCAAAATGGTTCAGTCAAAGAAAGGGTTCTTGCCTGTGTTACAAGGTGTGAAGTTGAGTCAAACTCAATGCCTGACCACTTCAGAAGATAGAGAGAAAATGAAAGTCATTCCCTATGCCTCGGCCATAGCTTCTATCATGTATACAATGATGTGTACCAGACCTGATGTGTTCCTTGCTATAAGTTTAGCAGGGAGGTACCAAAGTAATCCAGGAGTGGATCACTGGACAGCGGTCAAGAACATCCTGAAATGCCTGAAAAGGACTAAGGATATGTTTCTCGTTTATGGAGGTGACAAAGAGCTCGTCGTAAATGGTTACGTCGATGCAAGCTTTGACACTGATCCGGATGACTCTAAGTCACAAACCGGATACGTATTTATATTGAATGGTGGAGCTGTCAGTTGGTGCAGTTCCAAGCAGAGCGTCATGGTGGGATCTACGTGTGAAGCGGAGTACATAGCTGCTTCAGAAGCAGCAAATAAAGGAATCTAGATGAAGGAGTTCATATCCGATCTAGGTGTAATACCTAGTGCATCGGGTCCAATGAAAATCTTTTGTGACAATACTGGAACAATTGCCTTGGCAAAGGAATCCAGATTTCACAAGAGAACCAAACACATCAAGAGAGAC